>NC_086450.1:341067161-341398516 GCF_028390025.1 Pseudophryne corroboree
AACAGTGTACTACAAAATATATATTTGATTGACAGTGACACGACAATACAGGGATACACAACCTGTACCTGTCATCTACATGCAGTTGGTTTACTCCAAGGGCGGGATTCAATTCTTTTCACCCCTTTCCACACTCGTTCTGTTTCTGCCCTCAGGGACGTTGTATCATTATTTCAGCTCACTACGTCCGGAGTAGCGAGGCACCTAACCCTTTACACAGCTAAACCTGATTACTATGGGCGCAATATGCGCGATAACGGAGATCATTTTAGAAAGGAAATTGGGCGTGATATATAATTTGAATCTCACCCCAACTGTATTACACTTTGAATATAGTGAAATTCAAAACAACCATAAACTCACATTCTCAAAAAGTGTAAGCTTAATTCATTTAGATGTGATGTTATCTTTTTAATTGAAATGGCCTAATTCTCCCGGTTTCTTTATCCCAGCTTTATGCAATACCGAAGTATGTTTTATTTCCCTTTTGTAAACCATTGGCGTAGTGTTATAATCACACATGTATCCAGTATTGATTTTAGAACCGTCATGTGTTCTCTCTGCATAGACAAGCCTAGCGGATGAGCATCTGTTCAGAGCTGATAAATACTCCAATTTGTTCTCTAACATTTCGTGCGGATTGTTGTATCCCAGCATGTTGTAGGATGTGTCAAAGTGTAGTTGTGCTTTTAGATGTAGACAGCAGTAACAGACTTTTTTCTCTCTTTCTTTTTTTTTTTTACCTTAAACTTATAAAAAAAAAACCATTGCAATGAACAAAGTGTGGGATTGATTGCTTCAGTAGCCTGAGTACGTTATATCATTCTTCTTTCAAGTTTAATTCTTGTGTGTGATGTCTGCGTGTCACTCCAGTGGGCTGTTACTTCTCCCTGTCACAGGTCAGCAATACGCTGAAAGCTGAGACATTACCCAGGAGGAAACTCAGTTTACTGTAAAACAGATTACAAAACAGTTTCATAACTACATACAAGATGGCCAACAGCAGAATAAGCAATAGCCTTGAGCAGGAGATGCTAGGGGAAAAATTAGGCTTTTTTTGCCCAATACGCAAGCTTGCATATCTTTCATCTGTACCGCCATTCACCAATCTTCATTCCAGTTTATGTATTTGCAATTTCATTTTCGTTTATTTTTTGTCAAATTCCCTCCTGATCTTCTGCAGTTTGCTCTCAGTTAAGAACATCAGCACTTTGCAACTGCCTGGTGGAAGCACAGAAATCCTAAACCTGTTCTTTCTTGCTGATAATGGCCGAATTTACCATTATCTCTGCTTTCAGTTATGTTCCATATGCTTGATCGAATTCTATTCGATGATTAGAATAAGGATAGTGGAATGTCTTAGTGATGCTTTGTTTGGGAGTTAAAAATGCATCGATCATATTTTGTAGGTCAAACCAATACTTTGTGACTTCAGCTTGCCCGTTTATTAGGACAGATGTAGGCAAACCCGATTCTTTCACAGTAGAGTGGTTATCTGCAGACGCATGCATCTAGATGACACTGCGGATGTGCCGCGATGGTCTTGTGGTGGACACAGAGAGGATTTATCTGCAAAGTGACTGTCAGTCAGGTCTTAATCAGGCTCTGCTCCTCACCTATCCACATATTCACATGGATGGTAGACATTTTGTGATTTAAACCAATGTTGTTTGATACAGCCTATCCATTCACTAGGGTCTAGTGATATCACTAGTCATTATGTGTGAGGGCCCATTATGTGTAGGAATCAGGTACAATTTAATATGGACTGCAGTATTATAGTAGTTCCACAGAAATACAGTAAAGTCTTCCCATGTGCCTCACTGTTGCTATGGGTACACAGACGTAACTCTATCTGGGTCTTAATATGAAAACAAAATATTTCTAGGGCCTTGTGAGGTGAAGACCGTTTGTTGATTGTGCCTGCAATTTGCCTTAGAGGAGTAGCTTGAAGGGTTTTATCTGCCTTTGACCTCATGGTCGCTATTGATCTTAAATGAGAACAAATAAATGACAGCTACAGAATGTGATACGCTCTGTAATAGCAGATGTGCTTTGTAACTCTGAAAAGTGAACATATGCAGAGATAAATACACTTTTTGAGGCTAAGAGAGGCATGCTTACAAGTGCCTTAAGTGCCTTGCAGCAGCTGTGAATGACAAAATCTGTTCTCTTTAAATGGAAAATAAATATTAAAGTCGTCATTTGCCAACTATTCTGCTCAAAATACTTTTACCCTTATAGTTTTCTTAAACATGCAGAGAGCGTCTCATTTCTGAAGACACTGATGCAGTGTAGATGATGCTGTTTTATTACATACGCAGTATGAGAATAGGAAGGCAGCATTTGTAGGACTTGTGCTCTCTGATTA
Organism: Pseudophryne corroboree; assembly: GCF_028390025.1. NCBI lineage: Eukaryota > Metazoa > Chordata > Amphibia > Anura > Myobatrachidae > Pseudophryne > Pseudophryne corroboree. Next base: position 341,069,533 of record NC_086450.1, read on the forward strand.
GATTAGGCCTGCTTTTTCCTATCCGTTTTATCCATTGTTGCTAGTGTAATTTACTGTTGTGTTTGACTCTTCAAAATACTTTTTATCTATATTTGTAGTAAACACTTAGTGAATGGCTGCAATGATCATTTTACTGCTATTACAAAATCACTAGTAATAACGTCCGAAAAACTGCAAAAAAAAAAAAATAGATGAGTATTTGGCCTAGCACTAGATCACAGGGTGCAACTGGGGATATGTTATTGTTGCCGACTTTGTGGGACTCTCCTTGGAAGGGGCTGATCCCAGGGGAAACTGCAGGATAATGGTGCCATGAATGAAGCCATAATGGCTCCACCACAGCTGTCAAATGCTGCGATTTATGGCATTTTGAGGCAGCAGCCTGTGCCAGGATGTGTTCACAGCAAATCACTGCATCTTGGCTCCACCTACTTCACTGCATAAGTGTATGGAATGAAGGGTTGTCTAATCTGCCAAAATCTGTGCGCCTCCTAGGCATTCCGGGGCAGGAGACAAGTATGGTGGTAGCATAGGCGTGCGCAGGACATTTTATTAGGGGGTGCACGATTAGAAGGGCGTGTTTAGCACCGCCTATTGGGCATGTCTAACACCACCTATCAGGCGTGTCTACCACCACATATTGGCACTCAACGCAAACTAAATAATATAGAGAATTGATGCACAGATATATATATATATATATATATATATATATATAAAATCTGTTTAATATATGTTAAATTTGTATATTTTATTACCATAGATTATATCCCAATCTCTCGAAATGTATATTGATATTGAATTTGAACTTGTCCTCCTCCAAGAGAAACGTTGTATTCTGTGGCGTTGGCACATGATGAGGAGAGAGAGAGCGTGGGTGGGAACATGAGCGTGCATGCACGCGGCATGACATCACCACGGCACATCCCACATGTTAGAGGAACTGGGAGTAGGATTACGTCAATGATGCTGCACCATACAAATGAATGACAGCCAGACTGAGCGGAGGGGGTGGCGGGTGCAATGGGCGGGAGGACAGAAATGAGCACACTCTGTGATACTGTAGCAGCAGCAGGTGCGTGTAAGGGGGTGACAGACATAAGGGGGTGCCTGTGCGCACCAGGCACCCCCCCTGCGCACGCCTATGGGTGGTAGCTTTCACTTCTTACTGCTCACATGCAGTACATGCGCATTTCAAAATTTGTCTCCGGACCATGGCGGGCACCATGTTTCTGGAGACCTGCGCATGCGCAGTATACTCCGTCTCAATGGCAGAGCCTGGAGCGCTGTGGAGAGGAGGATGCCCACCCGGAGTCTGCACACGGACCCCCTCCTCTCTTAAAACGCCCCTGCTCAGGCAATGTGGTAGATGAAAAACCCACAGTGGTTTATTGAACAGAATGGGTTATAAACAGTTCAGCACACTTCTGTAATCCAATTACCACTACAAACTCCTGACAGAACATTACTTGGTGCGATGTATGCTTATGATTTTGACTATATAGTCAAAATCATAAGGAAAGTTAGTGAATATCGCACCGTGTGTACACAGCTTGTGATACTGATGCGCGGCCCCGTGGGGTCGGAATAACAAGAAAATATACTGTGCAGGCAAGGCAGTTTTGACTATCTAGTACAAAGTATAGTATAGTCAAAATCACACATGGCCTATATCCAAGATAGTCCTTATTGGCACAAAGTCAAAATCTCAAGTAAAGATAGTCAATATCTCACCATGTGTATGCATCTTAAAGGTGCATACACACAGTGAGATATTAACTATCTCTGATTTTGACTTTGTGATTTCCCCTGAACCACCGATATTGACTATCTTTACTTGAGATTTTGACTATACTATGTACTGGATTGTACATAATATAGTCAAGATTGACTTGCCTGCACAGTCTATTTTTTTTGCGATACCGACCCCACAGGAGAGCGCATCGTTATCGCAAGCTCTGAACATACGGTGCGATTTGCACTAACTTTCCTTACAATTTTGACTATATCGTCAAAATCGTAAGGTTACATTGCACAGTGTGTATGCACCTTTAGTCTAGGAGCAGAGAATCTCTCTTCAGCTCTCTGGGTAGCTCTACTTAAACCACAGAGAATTCATATTGCAGGGGTGTGTTTGACTTCTTTGTCTTAGGATCTTAAAGCATTGGCATACAATACATATTCTTATCAATGGCCACCCTGTCTGGCCAGCTCACTGTTGGACAATAGGGAGTAAACAGAAAGGGACAATGGTACCTTATATCCAGTGGTGCAAGTAAAAAAAAATTCTTAGTGGTACTGTGTGTGTGTGTGTGTGTGTGTGTGCTGCCAAAAAAATGGGTGTGACCACATGGGGCGTGGTCAATGAAAATAGGGGCATGATACACATATGGGGGGCAAGATACACATATGACCCTAATAGCGCAGTGCCAGATATACATATGTCCCCAATAGTGGCACATACACACATGCCCCCAATAGTGGAGTGCCAGATACACATATGCCCCCACCGTACCAGATACATATATGCTCCCCCAGTGCAAGGTACACATATGCCCCCATAGTGCCAGATATGTCCCCACAGTGCAGATACACATATGCCCCCATAGTGCCAGATATGTCCCCACAGTGCAGATACACATATGCTCCCCCCAAGTGCAAGGTACAGATATGTCCCCACAGTGCAGATACACATATGCTCCCCCATTGCCACATATGCCCCCATAGTGTCAGATATGTCCCCACAGTGCAGAAACACATATCCCTTCCCCCCAAGTGCAAAGTACACATATGCCCCCATAGTGCCAGATCATCCAGTCTCCGTTGGTGTGTCTCTCAAATGAGGCGCCGGTTTGTGAGCCGGTCCGTAAGCTCTGATTAGCTTACGATTCGGTGCCTCATTTGAGAGACACGCCGACGGCGGAGAGTAAACCGGATGATCACTGAGGGACACAGGAAAGGCACGCCCTGGCTGCTCTCCTTCCCTCACACACAAAGCACTGCAGTGGGCTGCAAGCATGGTGGTCGACCCGGCGGTACTGCGTACCGGTTGGAAATTTCTTACCGGTACGCAGTACCACCCTGTACTGGCATACTTGCAGCACTGCTTATATGACTCCACCTTTGAGTGTCCACTGGGTTGTTAGTAAACAATAGGAAACTAGGTCTAACATGAATACATTACCTGAAGTGTAACAGATAACCACACAACTTCATATATTACCAATATTAAGGTTGATTTAAACACAATATTGGGTGAGCAGCAACATGCTATGGAGGATGAACAACTACACAAACTGAATATATATATATATATATATATATATATATTTATATAATGGGCATGGGAATAAAAAGTAAATATTCAACAGGTTTGGTTGACATGGGAAATGAGGCAATTATATTAATTTTCACAGACCTCTCATTTCCTCACAGATAGCCAGCGGTGTAACATTCTGTCATCATGCCCCATAACAGAAACTGAAGTTAGATATTCAGTCCATACTTCAAAGGCCCCTGATTTTGCGCTTGTATGCATGTTTAGGTCAGCCAATGTATGGGAAAACCCTATTCAGTGCAATGATCTCCGCAATGGACAACACCCACTTTGTGGATAGCCCTCTCAATAATATGTAAACTTCCTTTGCACTCATTCACCCATAAGCCTTCTACGGTGATCATCTAAAGTCACGTACAACATACAATCAGGGCTGCCAACAGAAATTGTGAGGCCCGGGATTGACAAAATGGGCAGGGCCCCCCACCCCTTCCCCGGCGGAGCGGTGAATGTGGGTGGAGCCACAGCGGGACATCAATTGGTGCATAAACCAGTTTAAAAATAGAGAGGAAGATAGTGACAGGGAGGGAATGACGGTGAGAGGAAGAGGGTCACAGGAAAAGGAAGATGGTGACAGGGAGAGGAAAAGTGTGACATGGAGAGGATGACGGTGAGAGGCATATGGTGATGGAGAGGATGATGGGGTGATAGTGACAGGGAATGGCAGAGGGTGATGGGGAGAGGTAGTGGATGACTGGAAGAAATCGAGAGGGAGAGGCTAAACATGACAGGAAAAGGGTGATAAATATAGTGATAATTACAATTTACTTACCTGGGTGCATGGCAAAGCTGCAGCATCACGTCCGATCCACATCAATGGTCGCAGGGGCAGGTGGAGAACTTCCTCAGAGATCAGGCAGTCATTGGCAGAGGTAAGAAGCACAGGGGACTCAGGGAGAGATGACAGGAGGGAGGAAATGTGGTGAGCGGGTGGGATAGGGGGGTTTGAAGGGTGTGGGGGTGCCCTTCCTCCTCTTGTCCAGGCAGACCTCCTCCTCTCCTCCCTGGCCAGGATACCAGCTGGCAGCTTTCCTATAGACATTTGGCACTGGGGATGGTCACTAGAACATGATGTCAGATCCCCGGAACCCAAGCTCAGCAGTCACACAGAAAGGGAAAGCAAAGGACCAGAGAGGAGAGATGCAGCTCAGCGTCTCCTCCTCCCCCTGTGGCCTCCGTTCACTACAGCAGCTGCTTCAGGACCTGAGTGTCAGCAGTATGGTATGGTATATGTAGCGCTGGACCCACCAGTGCTCCAGCTAGCGCGGCAGGCAGTAGCCGGCATGTAGTGAGAGACAGGGACAGTGGCATGTTAATTGTGAAATCAGCCGTGGTCCGCGAGTGGCTCCTGATTGGCTGCCGGTTCTCGAGCTCAGATTGGCTCGCGGCCCATGCCATACTTACAATGCAGTTGTTCCTGTCTCTCTCTACATGCCTGCCGCTGCCACGCTACCTGGAACACTGGTGGGTCCAGCACTACATATACAGTACCACACTGCTGACACCCGAGCCCCCTTACTGGCTGGGCCCGGGACTCAAGTACCCGCAGACCCCCCTTGATGGCGGGCCTGCATACGGTCTTCCAAGATATGGAAGTGTTGTCCTGATTTAAAAATAATTCAAAATGTTCTTTTACGTGGTAATTTCCAAGTTACACTACCACAAATAAGAGCATTTGTCAAATATATTCAGTTTATTTTGTATGTAACTATCCCAAAGTATATGAGCATAGTAGCTGGTCACGTCACAAATAGCTCTCTGCCAAAACTGATAATGAAGATTGATGGGAATAGTGATTGGTACACTGTAAAGAAAAGCCACAAAAGCAATAGATCTATGAGGATGGGGTACAAGGAGATTTCAATAATCCTTTATAACAAAAAGGAAGAAAATAAATAAGCCCATGTTAGGACGTCTATTATAAGCATGCCCTGCAGGGAAATGCTAAACATTTACTTATTAAAAAGCCTCACTGGACTCGTGACAGTTTGATAAATGAAAGTATGATCCCTGCATAACAAAGGAATTAGCATTCAGTAGTGATTCCATGTAGATCCAGATGTCCTGACATTACTATATAAAAGCACATCTGTAATATGTGTATCAGGCAGTTTCTTAGTTTCTTCCTGATATGTTATACAGGATGGGTGCATTTGAAAGGGTCCTGTCACCCGGTTCTCTGATTTTATTACAGTCATTATTTGTTTATAACTGACTTTTTGTTGCTGTACTACAAAGTGTCTTCTGCGCTATCTAAAAGCAAAAAAGACAGGTATCGCCTGGAGCTCCAGTAGCTCAGAAGACTTTATTCAGTGCTGTGCTTATTTCCTGACAGCTTCCTCCAGCACGCACAGAAGAGACCTGTAAAGGGGTACAGTATATTGTGTCGACATGCAGCATGTCAACATTGACCACGTCAATATTCATCATGCCAACACTGTTGAAATGTCAATACGACTAGAATGCTAACAAAGCGTTCCTGGTGCTCCAATGTCCAGTATGTAGTTTGGTGGGTCAGGCGGCAACAGCGATGTCTTCCGTTAGTGATGGCCAGCCTCTGGTGGTAAGTATAGCTAACCCTTAATCTAGAGCCTAACCCTAACATCCTCTTCCACAGCGCAACCCTAAACCCCCCCCCCCCCCCCCCAGTACCTACCCTAACACTCCCCTCCAATAACCAAACCATATGGTCCCTGCAGAATGCCAATATTTCACCTGCAGTTGTGGACATGTTCATCGTAACTGTTGACAATGTCATGTCGTTATGATTTTCAATGTCGACATAATGGCTGCATCCTGCTGATATAGAGGGTCCTTTCTTGGGAGTGAGCCTCTTACTCTGACGGCCCAATTTACCTTATAAGCAGTAGTTGATCAGCAACGGGAGAAACCAGTGCTACAGGGTTCCGGTATGAATGGTCGACCATGGAATGGTCGACCATGTTATGGTCGATAGTCATTAGGTCGACCACTATTGGTCGACATTGGCATGGTCGACATGAACATATGGTCAACACATGAAAATGGTCGACACATGAAAGGTCGACGCATGAAAAGGTCGAAATGTGGGTTTTTAAAAAACTTTTTTTGGGTGTCGTTTTCTGCGTAAAGTGACGGGGAACCCCAATTAGTGTACCGCGTCCCCTTGCATGGCTCGCTTCGAGATTACCGTTCCCAATCGTCGTCCACGTGGATCGTAAAGTATGGAAAGGTTCCCCAAAAGCAAAATAAATTTGAAAAACTCATGTCGACCTTTCCATGTATCAACCTTTCATGTGTCGACCATTTTCATGTGTCCATGTTGACCATGTCAATGTCGACCGTGCTACAGCCGGGCTCCTGCCTCAGTTTGCTTTGGAGCGCAGCGACACAATCTTTATGCTTATCAGTCATGCTTTCATACTGCTGTCCACAGTTTTCAACCCTGGCACCCTCAAAAAAAAAATGCTCTATCCCAGGCGATCATGTAGCAGGAGCACAAGGAAAATAGCATCATAAGACCTTATCACAGGTCAATATTAAAGAAAATCTCTGTTGAATAAATTGCTCATTGGAGATGGTGGTGATATGAACAACATGACTATGCTTTGCATACCTCTGCAGAACATTTTCCAAACAAATAATGCTATGCCAGCGAGCAGAGCCTGTTTAGTTAGCATGAATAGAAGGACAGAGCTGACCGAAAAAGTAGATTCCTGACAAAACAGGCCTAAATCAGAAGAGTTTTGTCACCTGGGGCAGGGCAGTAAGTTGACCCCACACCCCATTGTCTCTGCAACAGCCTGTGACCCCCCTGCTGTCTCTACATCAGTCGGTGCCTCCCCTCTTTGTCTTATCACTGCAGCAGCCTGTGTTCTCCCGGGTGTGGTATGGTATGTCGGCGGCCGGGCTCCCGGCGACCAGCATACAGGCGCCGGAAGCCCGACCGCCGGCATACCGACAGCGTGGCGAGCACAAATGAGCCCCTTGCGGGCTCGCTGTGCTCGCCACGCTGAGGGCACGGTGGCGCGCTATGCTTGCCACGCTATTTATTCTCCCTCCAGGGGGGTCGTGGACCCGCACAAGGGAGAAAAACTGTCGGTATGCCGGCTGTTGGGATTCCGGCGCCGGTATACTGTGCGCCGGGATCCCGACAGTTGGCAACCTGAAGACCACCCGTTCTCCCACCTATATCACTGCAGCAGCCTGTGTTCTCCCACCTATATCTCTGCAGCAACAGCCTAAGTTTGTGTCACCCCACCATCTTTCTTTGCTTTTCTTTAATACAGCAGCGACAGGCTCCTCACACACTGTTCTAACCCCTCCCCTAGTTGCGGCCCTGCCTAAATAGTAGTCTGTGAACTATTTTTTTTTTTTCATTTATTTATTTTTTTACAAATGTGGTATTATGATTTATTTAAATTGTATTAATCAACCATAGTACATGTCCCTTTTTCTATGAATATGTTTGTCTATATCAGTGGTTCCCAAACTGTGTGCCTAAGCACCCTAGGGTGCCACGAGGCTCTTGTAGGGGTGCCTTACTGCCTCGGGTTGGCAAATCAAATTATTCATGGTCAAAGTGATAGGCAAAACCAGTGGGCAGTGGCTGCCAATCATAAAATATGTGTACAATCAGAATCACAACTGTACACCACCATATAACTGAACTTAAGGGTGACAGGTAGGCACAATTAACTTGAATATTTTCCCCCCCCCCTAATTTATCAATAAATTTTTTTTTAACCTAGGGGTTAATGCTGTGACTTTTGTACGCTGTGTTTCAAGAAAGCTTGGAAACCATTAGTCATATAAAAACAAGAAAAATACATTTAGGGGCCTATTCCTCCACTTGCCGCATGACGAGGGTTCCACTGCTGGTACCAGTGATCCCATTCCAGCAGTCTGTGCTGGTGCATGCATGTCCCGATGGCCGCTGCCGGCAGTAGAGCAGGCTAGCACTTTACTTTTTACTCTTCTCCGGAACGGGTTCTTATGGCACACAAAAAGAATTTCTTTATGTTGCAATATGCAGTGATAAGAAATTCTGTTTAATGGGAAACATTTTACAATAGTGATAAATCAGCCCCATAAAGAAATGCTAGTTTGGACTTAACTAGCCCTTAAATTCCTCTTCGTTATAAAATGCCCTAAAAAAGACCAATAAAAATAAAGCAGACTGTACACAATATTTGGATATTTCAGTAGCTTGTGTCACAACTGACTCGTACCGCTGCTAAGAGCAAATTTTATGTGCACACCTGACTTCCTGTACTGCAGAATTGAAATTCTTATAGACTCAACAGGGAGTCATGTTTATACTTGTACGCTGCAAGGATGACTGAATAAAAATATATGCGCATACACACAATTTATACATATAATAAATTCTGTCTGTGTTCTCAAACCATACACACATTTTTTTTTATTTCTAAGTAAGTACTATTTTTTTTTAAGAATAATTACATTTAAATACAATTATTTTATTGATAAATGTTTTAGAGCCGTCTAGGAATGTGCATGGAATATGTAACTTCGATATAAATGAATGTTTAAATCAAAAGGACTGATGATCTAATAACTAATTTGCTATGATTTTTTTCTCTCTCAAAAGTGTCTGCAGATCTTTTCTTAACAACATTAATTGTGCAGAGAGAAACACAAAGTGCCAATTCATTTGCTTTTATTTCCCTTTATACCACAGTAAAATATTGAATGTTGCTAATACATATGAAATTAGAACTTATTTATTACTATCGAAACAATAGAGCATATGGAAAAGGCAAAAGACATTAACATCTGCTGTATTTTCACCATCTGCTCCCTTTGGCGCTTTTCGTGTCCAGACCTGCCAACGGTATTTGTTCTCGGTGGGTCTCATGGCATATTAATCAATTCTTATACTTCATTTTTAGATGTTAGGCTAAACCATGCGCATTAATGGCTACATTTATTACCAAGTGATGTTATGTATGAACTGCTGTAAATAGTATCTGTATAAAGTGTTCGTATGTCATTGCTTATAATGGCAACTTGTGTAATATAAGGAGTAATGCACTTACCAGTGCCGGTTCCAGATGTGGCGCTGCAGCGCAGTCCAAAATTCAATTAGGGGAGCCACACCAACTGCCAGTGAGTCCTGGCCAACAGGGTTTGGGGTGGCAGTTGGTGTGGCTCCCCTATTTGAATTTTGGACTGCGCTGCAGCCCCACATCTGGGACCGCCACTGGCACTTGCTACTGAATGCTAGTGCAGATATTTGGGCACTTTTGATTTCTGTGACTAGTGGGGGTCATTCCGACCTGATCGCACGCTGCAGTTTTTTTGCAGCGCAGCGATCGGGTCACTATTGCGCATGCGTATGCAGCGCAATGCGCAGACGCATCGTACGGGTACATAGCGGATCGTTGCTGGGCGATGGATTTAATGAAGAATCCATTCGCACAGCCGAACGCAAGAAGATTGACAGGAAGAAGGCATTTATGGGTGTCAACTGACCGTTTTCAGGGAGTGTTTGGAAAAACGCAGGCGTGTCCAAGCGTTTGCAGGGCGGGTGTCTGACGTCAATTCTGACCCCGGAAAGGCTGAAGTGATCGCAGCGGCTGAGTAAGTTCTGAGCTACTCAGAAACTACACAAACTGTTTTTGTATTGCTCGGCTGCACAGGCGTTTGCACACTTGCAAAGCTAAAATACACTCCCCAGTGGGCGGTGACTATCTGTTCGCAGCGCTGCAAAAAATAGCTAGCGAACGATCAACTCGGAATGACCCCTAGTGTATCAATCACATTCAAGGTCCACTGTTCCCTCTTGAGATTTGCCATTAGAATTTGCATTTATGGTTTGCCATTCACACCTGGTGTTTGCATTCAATTTCATGTTTTGGGATATCTTTTATTTAAAACCCAATTTAAATAACATTTGAAAAAAAAAATGACAAAGTATTTTCTATTATTTTTATTTGAAATGTGAATACTGCTGTGTATGAAGTGCTGTATTTATTGTGTGCATTTCAGGTTCACCATTAATACCAATTAAAGTGTGTTACTATAAACAAGACATATTAAAGTTGATTCCTGTGCACATTGGTTTGAACTTACATTAGCTGATATGCACATGTGTGAACTGGCTTAAACATGGTTGAACAGGCTGGATCATGGTCAGACCAGTTGGAATATTTTCGAATCTGTTTGACTTTCCCAGTGTAGTCCAATTATACCCTTTTCAGACGGAAATGTCTGAAAATCCTGGCTTTTACCAGGCATTTGAGTGCCGGGTCATTTTGACAGTCCCTGCCTGACCCCCCTTTCAGACAAACAAGCAAATTACAGCACAAGAATTTCTACCTGGTTTTTACAGTTCAAGGCCAGGTGGAAATTCCTGGGTCGAAGTCCTGGGAATTTGAACCCAGGTTGGCCCTTTCAAACAGAAAAAGGACCTGTGTTGATCTGCAAATTACCAGGTAGCACTTCCCCGCCTGGTAATCTGACTTTCTGTGTGAAAGTGGTATCCGTTTCATTAAAAAAAACGGACAGTGGGGGTAATTCCAAGTTGATCGCAGCAGGACTTTTTTTTAGCAGATGGGCAAAACCATGTGCACTGCAGGGGAGGCAGATATAACATGTGCAGAGAGAGTTAGATTTGGGTGGGTTATTTTATTTTTGTGCAGGGTAAATACTGGCTGCTTTACTTTTACACTGCAAATTAGATTGCAGATTGAACACACCCCACCCAAATCTAACTCTCTCTGCACATGTTAAATCTCCCTCCCCTGCAGTGCACATGGTTTTGCCCATTTGCTAACAAAAGTCCTGCTGCGATCAACTTGGAATTACCCCCAGTGTTTTTAGAATGCAAGCTCTCATGAGCAGGGCCCTACTCCCACAAGTGATTTTCCTTCCCTCACTTATATCATCATCATCTCCTCCCCACTGCCTCTAATGGCACATAAACTTGGGTTCTGCTGCCCTGCTGCTTATTTGGGTATTATGACTGCTGATGCAGAAATGTTTATAAACTATGCCCATGTCTTACAATGTTCTATACTGTAAGCCACTATTTCATTGTTTATTCATGTTTCTGTTAATGAACTTTGTAAGGCGTTGTGGACACCTCGTGGCACCATATAAATCACAACTAATAATACTAACAGGCCAGTTTCTTGAGCGAAGATACGTGTATTATATTAGAAATGTCTTACCTTTTTGTTTGTTTGTTAATATCCAGTCATGTTTTATGATTGTGCTCCCAATTGTAGAATGTGCCAGTGCAGTATAAAGAAAAATGTTTATGAATAAGTTTCTCTATATGTGCATACCAGACTACCGAAACAGAAAGAGTATCTTGTTCTAGACATCACACAGAAAAATATATATTAATGGCATAAATAAGGATGTAAAGGACAACATCTTCTTAGTTGTGAGCTGCTGTCATAACAAATGAACACTACCTCCTCTTCACCCCTCTTCCAAGTGCTCTCATTTACAAACAAGCTTTCAGTATTTATACCAATTAGGCATCCAATAAGAATAGTCTCTGTAGGGAATGCATTTGGCATGTGACCAACGCCGGAATCCTGACACCCCTCAGGAGACCAGCATCGGGCCCCCGACAGCTGACATCGGGGTGGGGATTGGGGTTAGGGCCCGGGGGGAGGGTCATGGTTAGGCACCAGATGGGGGGGGGGGGGGGCTTTGTTTCTTTGTTCCATTTTAAAATGGATCATTAAACAGCAGTAATCCATCACAAATTATTTCATGTAGTGATTATTTCAGTATATTAAGCTCTATGTATTACTGAAGTAAATAGTAAAGCTGAGATTGGGTCGCACAGTGATTGGCTTGCAGTTCCTCAGTGAAAAGAAAATAAGAATTTACTTACCGATAATTCTATTTCTCGGAGTCCGTAGTGGATGCTGGGGTTCCTGAAAGGACCATGGGGAATAGCGGCTCCGCAGGAGACAGGGCACAAAAAGTAAAGCTTTAGGATCAGGTGGTGTGCACTGGCTCCTCCCCCTATGACCCTCCTCCAAGCCTCAGTTAGGATACTGTGCCCGGACGAGCGTACACAATAAGGAAGGATTTATGAATCCCGGGTAAGACTCATACCAGCCACACCAATCACACTGTACAACCTGTGATCTGAACCCAGTTAACAGTATGATAACAGCGGAGCCTCTGAAAGATGGCTCACAACAATAATAACCCGATTTTTGTAACTATGTACAAGTATTGCAGATAATCCGCACTTGGGATGGGCGCCCAGCATCCACTACGGACTCCGAGAAATAGAATTATCGGTAAGTAAATTCTTATTTTCTCTATCGTCCTAGTGGATGCTGGGGTTCCTGAAAGGACCATGGGGATTATACCAAAGCTCCCAAACGGGCGGGAGAGTGCGGATGACTCTGCAGCACCGAATGAGAGAACTCCAGGTCCTCCTTAGCCAGGTTATCAAATTTGTAGGATTTTACAAACGTGTTTGCCCCTGACTAAATAGCCGCTCGGCAAAGTTGTAAAGCCGAGACCCCTCGGGCAGCCGCCCAAGATGAGCCCACCTTCCTTGTGGAATGGGCATTTACATATTTTGGCTGTGGCAGGCCTGCCACAGAATGTGCACGCTGAATTGTATTACACATCCAACTAGCAAAAGTCTGCTTAGAAGCAAGAGCACCCAGTTTGTTGGGTGCATACAGGATAACAGCAAGTCAGTTTTCCTGACTCCAGCCGTCCTGGAACCTATATTTTCAGGGCCCTGACCACATCTAGCAACTTGGAGTCCTCCAAGTCCCTAGTAGGCGCAAGACACCACAATAAGCTGGTTCAGGTGAAACACTGACACCACCTTAGGGAGAGAACTGGGGACGAGTCCGCAGCTCTGCCCTGTCCGAATGGACAAACAGATATGGGCTTTTTTGAGAAAAAAACCACCAATTTGACACTCGCCTGGTCCAGGCCAGGTCCAAGAGCATGTTCACTTTTCATGTGAGATGCTTCAAATCCACAGATTTGACTGGTTTTAAACCAATGTGTTTTGAGGAATCCCAGAACTACGTTGAGATCCCACAGTGCCACTGGAGGCACAAAAGGGGGTTGTATATGCAATACTCCCTTGACAAACTTCTGGACTTCAGGAACTGAAGCCAATTCTTTCTGGAAGAAAAATCGACAGGGCCGAAATTTGAACCTTAATGGACCCCAATTTGAGGCCCATAGACACTCTTGTTTGCAGGAAATGCAGGAATCGACCGAGTTGAAATTTCTTCGTGGGGCCTTCCTGGCCTCACACCACGCAACATATTTTCGCCACATGTGGTGATAATGTTGTGCGGTCACCTCCTTTCTGGCTTTGACCAGGGTAGGAATGACCTCTTCCTGAATGCCTTTTCCCTTAGGATCCGGCGTTCCACCGCCATGCCGTCAAACGCAGCTGCGGTAAGTCTTGGAACAGACATGGTACTTGCTGAAACAAGTCCCTTCTTAGCGGCAGAGGCCATAAGTCCTCTGTGAGCATCTCTTGAAGTTCCGGGTACCAAGTCCTTCTTGGCCAATCCGGAGCCATGAGTATAGTTCTTACTCCTCTACGTCTTATAATTCTCAGTACCTTAGGTATGAAAAGCAGAGGATGGAACACATACACCGACTGGTACACCCACGGTGTTACCAGAACGTCCACAGCTATTGCCTGAGGGTCTCTTAACCTGGCGCAATACCTGTCCCGTTTTTTGTTCAGACGGGACGCCATCATGTCCACCTTTGGTAATTCCCAACGGTTTACAATCATGTGGAAAACTTCCTCATGAAGTTCCCACTCTGCCGGGTGGAGGTCGTGCCTACTGAGGAAGTCTGCTTCCCAGTTTCCATTCCCGGAATGAAACACTGCTGACAGTGCTATCACATGATTTTCCGCCCAGCGAAAAGTCCTTGCAGTTTTTGCCACTGCCCTCCTGCTTCTTGTGCCGCCCTGTCTATTTACGTGGGCGACTGCCGTGATGTTTTATCCCACTGGATCAATACCGGCTGACCTTGAAGCAGAGGTCTTGCTAAGCTTAGAGCATTATAAATTTACCCTTAGCTATATTTATGTGGAGAAAAGTCTCCAGACTTGATCACACTCCCTGGAAATTTTTTTCCTTGTGTGACTGCTCCCCAGCCTCTCGGGCTGGCCTCCGTGGTCACCAACATCCAAAACTGAATGCCGAATCTGCGGCCCTCTAGAAGATGAGCACTCTGTAACCACCACAGGAGAGACACCCTTGTCCTTGGATATAGGGTTATCCGCTGATGCATCTGAAGATGCGATCCGGACCATTTGTCCAGCAGATCCCACTGAAAAGTTCTTGCATGAAATCTGCCGACTGGAATTGCTTCGAAGGAAGTCACCATTTTTTTACCATGGCCCTTGTGCAATGATGCACTGATTTTAGGAGGTTCCTGACTAGCTCGGATAACTCCCTGGCTTTCTCTTCCGGGAGAAACACCTTTTTCTGGACTGTGTCCAGAATCATCCCTAAGCACAGGAGACTTGCTGTCGGGATCATGCTACTCCGACCTCCAACTGTTCCCTGGACTTTGCCCTTATCAGGAGATCGTCCAAGTAAGGGATAATTAAGACGCCTTTTCTTCGAAGAAGAACCATCATTTCGGCCATTACCTTGGTAAAGACCCGGGGTGCCGTGGACAATCCAAACGGCAGCGTCTGAAACTGATAGTGACAGTTCTGTACCACGAACCTGAGGTACCCTTAGTGATAAGGGCAAATTTTGGACATGGAGGTAAGCATCCCTGATGTCTCGGGACACCATATAGTCCCCTTCTTCCCGGTTCGTTATCACTGCTCTGAGTGACTCCATCTTGATTTGAACCTTTGTAAGTGTTCAAATTTTTTTAGATTTAGAATAGGTCTCACCTAGCCTTCTGGCTTCAGTACCACAATATAGTGTGGAATAATACCCCTTTTCTTGTTGTAGGAGGGGTAATTTAATTATCACCTGCTGGGAATACAGCTCGTGAATTGTTTCCCATACTGCCTCCTTGTCGGAGGGAGACCTTGGTAAAGCAGACTTCAGGAGCCTGCGAAGGGGAAACGTCTCGACATTCCAATCTGTACCCCTGGGATACAACTTGTAGGATCCAGGGGTCCTGTACGGTCTCAGCGTCATGCTGAGAGCTTGTCAGAAGCGGTGGAACGCTTCTGTTCCTGGGAATGGGCTGCCTGCTGCAGTCTTCTTCCCTTTCCTCTATCCCTGGGCAGATATGACTCTTATAGGGACGAAAGGACTGAAGCTGAAAAGACGGTGTCTTTTTCTGCAGAGATGTGACTTAGGGTAAAAAACGGTGGATTTTCCAGCAGTTGCCGTGGCCACCAGGTCCGATGGACCGACCCCAAATAACTCCTCTTCCTTTATACGGCAATACACCTTTGTGCCGTTTGGAATCTGCATCACCTGACCACTGTCGTGTCCATAAACATCTTCTGGCAGATATGGACATCGCACTTACTCTTGATGCCAGAGTGCAAATATCCCTCTGTGCATCTCGCATATATAGAAATGCATCCTTTAAATGCTCTATAGTCAATAAAATACTGTCCCTGTCAAGGGTATCAATATTTTTAGTCAGGGAATCCGACCAAGCCACCCCAGCTCTGCACATCCAGGCTGAGGCGATCGCTGGTCGCAGTATAACACCAGTATGTGTGTATATACTTTTTATGATATTTTCCAGCCTCCTGTCAGCTGGCTCCTTGAGGACGGCCCTATCTATAGACGGTACCGCCACTTGTTCTGATAAGCGTGTGAGCGCCTTATCCACCCTAGGGGGTGTTTCCCAACGCGTCCTAACTTCTGGCGGGAAAGGGTATACCGCCCATATTTTCTATCGGGGGGAACCCACGCATCATCACACACTTCATTTAATTTATCTGATTCAGGAAAAACTACGGTAGTTTTTTCACATCCCACATAATACCCTCTTTTGTGGTACTTGTAGTATCAGAAATATGTAACACCTCCTTCATTGCCCTTAACGTGTGGCCCTAATAAGGAATACGTTTGTTTATTCACCGTCGACCCTGGATTCAGTGTCCCTGTCTGTGTCTGTGTCGACCGACTAAAGTAAACGGGCGTTTTAAAACCCCTGACGGTTTTGTCGGCCGTCTCATGTCGTCAACCGACCTTGCCGCGTGTTGACATTATCACGTAATTCCCTAAATAAGCCATCCATTCCGGTGTCGACTCCCTAGAGAGTGACATCACCATTACAGGCAATTGCTCCGCCTCCTCACCAACATCGTCCTCATACATGTCGACACACACGTACCGACACACAGCACACACACAGGGAATGCTCTGATAGAGGACAGGACCTACTAGCCCTTTGGAGAGACAGAGGGAGAGTTTGCCAGCACACACCAAAAACGCTATAATTATATAGGGACAACCTTATATAAGTGTTTTCCCTTATAGCATCTTTTTTATATATTTCTAACGCCAAATTAGTGCCCCCCCTCTCTGTTTTAACCCTGTTTCTGTAGTGCAGTGCAGGGGAGAGCCTGGGAGCCTTCCCTCCAGCCTTTCTGTGAGGGAAAATGGCGCTGTGTGCTGAGGAGATAGGCCCCGCCCCTTTTTCGGCGGCCTCGTCTCCCGCTCTTAACGGATTCTGGCAGGGGTTAAATATCTCCATATAGCCCCCGGAGGCTATATGTGAGGTATTTTTAGCCAAAAATAGGTTTTCATTGCCTCCCAGGGCGCCCCCCTTCCAGCGCCCTGCACCCTCAGTGACTGCCGTGTGAAGTGTGCTGAGAGGAAATGGCGCACAGCTGCAGTGCTGTGCGCTACCTTAAGAAGACTGAGGAGTCTTCATGCCGCCGATTCTGGACCTTCTTCTTGTTTCAGCATCTGCAAGGG
Source organism: Pseudophryne corroboree (assembly GCF_028390025.1). Taxonomy (NCBI): domain Eukaryota; kingdom Metazoa; phylum Chordata; class Amphibia; order Anura; family Myobatrachidae; genus Pseudophryne; species Pseudophryne corroboree. Next base: position 341,086,753 of record NC_086450.1, read on the forward strand.
GGCCGGCGGCGAGGCTCCGGTGACCATCCAGGCTGTACCTGTGATCGTCCCTCTGGAGCTAATGTCCAGTAGCCAAAGAAGCCAATCCATCCTGCACGCAGGTGAGTTCACTTCTTCTCCCCCAAGTCCCTCGTTGCAGTGATCCTGTTGCCAGCAGGACTCACTGTAAAATAAAAAACCTAAGCTAAACTTTTCTAAGCAGCTCTTTAGGAGAGCCACCTAGATTGCACCCTTCTCGGCCGGGCACAAAAATCTAACTGAGGCTTGGAGGAGGGTCATAGGGGGAGGAGCCAGTGCACACCACCTGATCCTAAAGCTTTACTTTTTGTGCCCTGTCTCCTGCGGAGCCGCTATTCCCCATGGTCCTTTCAGGAACCCCAGCATCCACTAGGACGATAGAGAAAATACTTTATACAGATTGATGGGTTGATGCACATGACAAATAATGTCACTTCACATTTAATAAGTAGCTGACCATTCTTTATTCTTTCCTTTTAATCATTTGATAGTAACAGGGTGATATTGCCTTTGCTGTATTTCTGCTCATGATTGATAGAGCAGAAAATACTCCGTCATACTTTTATCACAACTGCAGTGAAAGGCAGGCACCTTCGTATATGACAATTTTACATTTTGGAGTTTAGATGTCTAACATCCCAAAATGACATTCCCCTTGAATAGAATGCCACATGAATAGAATACCACAGATTATCTAGCATTTGCAGTTTCTGAGCGCAACAATAGTTGTTTTACTCTGTCTGGTTTTCCAGGTTTCAGAATTGTCAGTGCAGGCTGCAGCAATTGTGATTTGGAAGATGTTGTGGCCTGCGTGTCAGTCTCCATTCATTTGATGTATTATTTTTTGCTCCATTTTGTTTTAAGTCATTTGTAGTTTTGCTGGATGACAGCTGTCATGCAGGGAAGCTTAGGAGACCTGCCTCAGAATGCAACAAGCAGTAACACAGGGGTACAGTAGTAGAAAGAATGATTACATTAATTGTTGTCTTTTTTGAAAGTCAAAGACCCACCTATCCTTACCAGGAGGGTGATGCAGCTTATATTGGTAAATATATGACTGCATGCTAAGATTTTGATCAAACTATAGATTCTTAAAACCCCCTCCAGCTTAAGGGGCGGTAGCATAGGGCAATCCCTACATGACAGCGGTCTTTCAGCGAAACTACAAGATGGTGGTGTTTAAGGATGCAACAATCGGTATTAACATCATGCATAGAATCTAAAAATGGGAGTCTCGAACCTTGCAGATTGGTCCGCACAAACTAGTGAAGGAGTTTGTGGCCATTTGCATAAACTCGCAGACGGGAGACCCCCAATAGATACTACTGTCTGCGCACACTAATCCTAAATACACAGAAAATCAATCTACGTGTTTATATGTTTATATCTAAAATATCACATAAAAATAGGGGGAGGGGCAAAAGGCAGGATGCTGGTTGGGGCAGGGTAGTAGCCAGAGGTTTGTTAGCGTTCATCATTTTAAAAGTTTATAGCTAATAGTATGTTGTCATTTATTGTACCCATATTATTGCACGTATATAGTATTCTTCCATATGAGCTGCCACCAATTGTTTCAGGCAATTTTATTAGACATAGGGGTAGATTTATAAAGTCCAGGAGAGGCATAAAGAGGAGAGAGATAAATTACTCATCAATTAGCTCCTACTGTAACTGCTATGTTACAGGCTGCGCTAGCTAAATCACAGTTAGGAGCTGGTTGGTTGCCATTAGCAACTTCTTCACTTAACATCCCCTTCAAGGTTTGACAAATTTCCCCTAGTCGATGCAGAGCTGGAAGTAAAATGGAAAAAAATTGCTCAAAAGAAAAAGCAGAAGAAAAATAGCAAGTATTCTCACATAATGAGGGTAATTCTGAGTTGATCGCAGCAGCAAGTTTGTTAGCAATTGGGCAAAACCATGTGCACTGCAGGGGAGGCAGATATAACATGTGCAGAGAGAGTTAGATTTGGGTGGGTTATTTTATTTCTGGGCAGGGTAAATACTGGCTGCTTTATTTTTACACTGCAATTTAGATTGCAGATTGAACACACCCCACCCAAATCTAACTCTCTCTGCACATGTTATATCTGCCCCTCCTGCAGTATTGTTTTGCCCAACTGCTAACAAAGTTCCTGCTGCGATCAACTCAGAAGTACCCCCAATATACACAAGTTGCTTTTGTGTTTGCTTATGCAATATATGAGGACAAATTCTGACCAGTCTTCGTCATCAGCGCCTGCTTGCTCCTCCCTATAACAAGGGCAGTGGCTTATCTATAATGGGTGTAGTGTGCAGCCATTTTCTAAGCATTTTGCACATGTGCTATAGGGAAATCAACGAGAAAATGGCTGCCGCACCATATTACCATAGACATAGATTAGACTCTACCACTGTGCTAGAGACTACTAGCACTCACTGCTCATACACCCTACGTTGCCGGCTAGAGAGGAGGGGGTCCAGACGGAGGCTGCACCCTGGGCCCCCTCCCCTCTTGAAACGCTTCGAACAGGGGTAAAAGTTATGTCTTCTAACAGGGACATTTACAATTATTTGCAGATCTACTTGGGCCACATTTGCAGGAACAAACCTCTACTGAACTTTGTCTACGTGAGTACAACTCTTCCCAACCATGCTCTGCCTCTTCAGCCATAATAACTCATTGACATGCCAGAAAGCAAGAGCATTTGTGCATACTTCCTTCTGGCCTTTGTAGTGCTAATTCCCACAAAATATGGTCTGCAAGCACAAATACATTCAATTCTGCTTCTGCCCCAGGCAGAAATGTAACAAACCTTCTAGTGAGATGTATCAACCCTTCTAAAGAGAAAACATGGAGAAGTTACCATTAGCAACCAATCTAGCTATCCTTTAGCTAGCTCCTTCTACTGTATAAAATGACAATATGTCCTACGATGATGAATATGCACCTGCTGTAAGTGTAACAAAATAATTACCAGTTGGTTGCAGCTCATATGGGAGAATACTACAAATTTGAGGTTATAAGGGCACATTGGATGATGTCTTCCTATTATCATCTATAAACTTTTAAAATGATTTACGCTAACAATCCTCTGGCTACTAATCTGCCAACTACTAGTATATATCATTTTGCCCCCCTCCCTATTTTGCATGCTGTATTTTAGATATAAATATGTAGACTCATTTTCTGTTTCTTTAATAACGGTATGTTTTACTGTTTTAAATAATAAACCTTAAGCAACTCGTGTATTTAAAAATATATATATTTTCGGAAACGTTTGTGAAAAGCAGTAACTGTGAAAATGATATAATAATTTGTTATTACAGGTTGAGTATCCCATATCCAAATATTCCGAAATACGGAATATTCCGAAATACGGACATTTTTGAGTGAGACTGAGATAGTGAAACCTTTGTTTTTTGAGGGCTCAATGTACACAAACTTTGTTTAATACACAAAGTTATTAAAAATATTGTATTAAATGACCTTCAGGCTGTGTGTATAAGGTGTATATGAAACATAAATGAATTGTGTGAATGTAGACACACTTTGTTTAATGCACAAAGTTATAAAAAATATTGGCTAAAATGACCTTCAGGCTGTGTGTATAAGGTGTATATGTAACATAAATGCATTCTGTGCTTAGATTTAGGTCCCATCACCATGATATCTCATTATGGTATGCAGTTATTCCAAAATACGGAAAAATCCGATATCCAAAATACCTCTGGTCCCAAGCATTTTGGATAAGGGATACTCAACCTGTATTAACTTTGATAAGAGCTATGCATTACAAAAGCTTGATCTATCCAGCAACCCCCTAATTAACCCAACCATGTTCTGCTGAGAACATACATTCAAATTGCTAAGGCCTAGCCATATTGCCCACTGGAAATTGGGACTTTTAGGATTATGACATGTGCCCCTGTTGTCTTAAATTCACCAATGTGTTACGAGCTGTCAAATAACAGTAAGAATAATACTGTATATGGAGCTGCAAACGTGTCACTGCTGCTGTACTTATTGGACAAGACACCAATGGCTGCAGAGAAGTGGAAGGTACTTAGCTTTGGCTATACTTTGAGAGAAACACCCATTTCGGGGCATTTTTTATCAATATTATTTTTACAAAAATAATGTGAAAAAGGGTGTTTTCTCACCCATTTCACATTTTTTTAGTTTCACTAAAGCGTATTACAGGGTTTTTGGTGCAGTTTTCATGAAAAACTACTCCAAAGCCTTTAATTCACATTTGTTTTTCGTAATCAGATCGCATTTCCTTCCTATACTTATAATGGGAAATGCGATCTGGACGAATATACAAAAAAAACCAAAACACAGCAGGGTGCCCTGTGATAATAACGCTGTCTTGAGGCTGATCACAGAGTAAAAAAAAAAAAAATAGATACAAGGACCCGGGGAGTGGTGATCGACGATCTGGTGAGGACTTCCAGTCATCAGATCTCTGCGTTCCTGCTTTGACCCCCTGGTGCGCGAAGCGGAAGCTCATATTACAGTACCGGGGGTCACAGCAGTAACACAGGATCTGGTGAACGGCAGCCCTACTGGATTACTGATCACCGGTCCCTGGGTGCTGGTTGGTAATATTGTGGGGGGGGGGATCGTGGTGGTACTCGGCGGTAGCGCATGCGTGGACATACATGTGCAAGCTCTGTGCCAACATGCGATAATAGATACATTACTGCAATGTAGTCAATTATTGCAGTGCGGATTGAGGCAAAATTATCACATTCCATTGTGATAAATATGCCCCGAAGTATCAACCAAGCACATGTCTATGCACGCAAGTAATACTGTAAAAAAAAATATTCAAATGTACAAATCTGTAAAAGACAATAAATGCTTAAAGCCCACAAATGTTCCAGCAGAGAGTTTACAGAGGGCACCAAATAGAAAGCTCCTAATGTTCTCATATAGGGCCATGGGTACCTGACATAGTTGCCTACTCTCCCTCATTCTGCAGGAGACTCCCTGATATAGTAGCAATCTCCCTGACTCCCCGAATAGTACATCAATCTTCCTGATTACACTTATCCCCATTATGTAGCTGTTACATTCTTGGGGGGGGTGAAGAAATCGGAGATATATAGATTCAAATGGGGGGCTGCATTGGTTATAAGGCACAATGATCCCTATGGCTACATGCATTTTAAATAAGGTTTCCTGTAACCTCTTGTAAAACACAATACACAAACAAATCCTGCAAAATATCAGTGTCTTTTCTTCAAAAGTAGATCTTACTAACTTTGAGGCTCATTTACATTTGGATGTAAGTCATTTTCATGACACGCCTCTCAGATGTAGCAGCACGTGTCTGCGCTGATAGGTGTTACTTTCACAATCTCCCTGAAATGCTTTTTCAAAAGCAGGCAAGTATGGTGCATGAGCTTTTGGGAATGTAGTGATATGGAGTTATGAAACATCCTCTGGCCTAATCAGAATTTTTGAAAACTGTTTCTATTTATTATTCCTAGAACCTAATTACATTAAAAAGACTTCAGTACAGCTTCTATTTTAAGTTCCAGTATGCGAAACTGATTGAGGTTAACACATCTTGGTTACTGAGAATCTCACATCATGCTATGTGATAATTGGACATTATTTGGGGTTACCACCCACTCTGTTAAAAAAAAGTGCTATGAGTGTTATAGCTACTATTCATTACGTTATTGGCCTTTTTGTACCTGCATACTGTACTTGCTGACAAGTGACTATATTTTCATGTCTCCAAACAGATGGCCGTAGACAGACACTTTAGACTTGATGCAGAAATACCCAGTTTCCCACATACTTACAGACACCTCCACACAGCAGGCATTCAGATAAAGATTAACGGAAAAATATCTAACCAAACATGTTATACAAACCACAAAGCATTACACCAGTGATTTTCTACCCTTTTTAACTCGCGGCACACCAAACAATATTTTAAAATTGGCAAGGCACACCATCAGTTTCCCACGGGGAAAAAAAACCACACACATTGGCCCTCACAGTAAAAAAAATTCCACACATATATTGGCCTACACATAAAAATCAATCACATTGCTCCCGACATATATCATGTTGCTCCCCACATAAATTAATCACATTGCTCCCCACATATATCCTGTTGCTCCCTACATGAATTAGTCACATTGTTCCCCCCCATAAATCCTTTTGCCACCCACAGGAGAAATAAAATAATAAATATTAGCCCATTCCTGTCGGCTGTCCTCCTCCCTGTCTCTCAGTGGCGGGGGGTTGTTCATAGTGGAGTGCTGCTAATACTGAGCAGCGGGCGGTCGGGCAGGTGTGGATGTGGGTGGGCAGGGAAAGTTGTGGATGTGGGCAGGAACTGGAAGATGTGCATGCAGGCGGGTGAGCTGGCTGGGTGGTGAGGCTACGCGGCCGTGACCTATGATGTCACACCACCACATCTTCAATGCATCGTTCACACCTGGGGCACGACTGATCCTCTAAGAAGAGCCTGGGCCACAGTTCGCTTTGAAGGTGCAGACAGCGACTCTGACTCCGCGGCACACCATGCAACTGGTCGCGGCACACTAGTGTGCCACGGCGCACTGGTTGAAAAAGCCTGCATTACACACACAATGATATACAGGTTGTATTCTATATTTATACATTCAGGATCCAATTTATTTATCTATAGATCACACCCAGGAGAGGGATGATTTGGGTGGAAAGAAGGGTTTTTGTGTGCATAGAAAGAAAGTGATGGTTATTTACTACATTGCTCTAGGTACAAACCTGCACTAAAACTAGATCTACAACCAATGAAATGTTTGCTTTTAGTATTTAACCTGCACCAGACAGTTAACAGCTACGTGCTGATAGGTTGTTATGTTTTAGCGCAGATCTGTACATCTGAGCACTATTAAGGAATAACACTCAGGGGGAATTAAATTGTGCCCGTTAATTTTTCTTGTGAATTTTTACAGCAATTTTTGCCTAATGGTCATTATTGGGCAATCAATTGTAGGCCTTTTTTTTTTTCATGCGAAAACACATGGATCCGAGATAAGTTCCCGAGTCTAACGGCGGGATGTAATGCTGCCCGAGTCTGGCGGCCGTGTGGGATGCCAGCCGAACTTGGACATTTTTTAAAAGAGGCAATCACTTACAAGGCAAAACCATGCCTTGTAAGTGATTGTCCCTTTAAAAAAAAAATCTGAGTTCGGTCGGCATCCTGCACGGCCGCCGGACTCGGGGCGACATTACATCCCGCTGCATCTGTTTTCGCTGCCAAGATCGTGAAAATGGCTCAGTTATTGGGGACTCTTGTTCGCTTGCCTCTGGGCAGTTGAAAAAAAAAAAAAATCTCGGATAGAACCTGCTTTCAGGGCTAATTGGATAGCCCCCGGGGGATCAATTAGCCACAGTAATTTACACGGCTAATTGAATTCCCTCTTCAGTGTGTTTGTTATTATATAGCTAAAATGTCTCTTTCTTACATTTTGAGTTTTATTTAGGCGTGATAACGTATCCCAGAATACAAAACAAGGGTAGATAGTGGGGCAGCCAGTCAATTAATAAAAACGGGGGCGTTATTTGACAATGAGTGAATGAGTAGCAGTTGACAAGTGTGTATGTAGCTGTACTTCGGTGACATTGATCATGTCATCTTTTCTTGTATTAGTAATGTCTATGCAGATTGTTGACATTTTTCAATGTATTATTATTATTATTATTTTAAAAATAATTATACAAACTGTTGCTGTGGTGACAGCGAGGCAGCCTGGGGCATGAATAACTTACAGAGATTACATTGCATGACTGATCAGTGTTTGTGTGTATTAAAAATATATGGTCAATTGCAGTTATCATACGTTTTACCTCTGTGGTGGAAACATTCTGTCCTGCAGTCAGTCTGCATTTATTTCTGGCTTTTGGGTCGAGTGCCTTCAATATAGTTTGAGAATTTCATTAAAATGGGACAGCATATCAGCTCAGGGAATTTATAGAAATGTGAAGTCTGCATGAAATGACATAAAATTCATGGATTTTCAATCATTCTTGGCAGATAAACATAACTTGAGAATGAACATTTAAAGATCTGCTAGTGACTGCATATGCTGTAAGTCTTTATAGCATTATACCCTTGTCACGTCCATTCGTAAAACCAGGGAAATGCTACATTAATATGTGTGTGTGAATATATATATATATATATATATAAATATCCCAAATGGGACCGGCACTCTCCTGTCTGGCGTGAGGGTACCCCGGTGCCTTCCGTAGTAAAGATGTAGTAATCCAGAAAAAACAGCGGCACTCGAGGATTTAGTGAAATAGACAAAATTGTATTTAAAGAAAGTTACAAGATGCCGACGTTTCGGGGCTTACAAGCCCCTTTGTCAAGGTGTATAACAATGAGTGGGTGCAGAAGCTTACCTTATAACCCCGTGAAGTTCAACGCTGTGCAGGTGTGTGAACGGAGACGCGGTGGAGCCGCCGGACTTCCGGTCGCGGCTCTGTGACGTCTGAAAGACAGCGCCTGTTGCTATGGTGACTGAGACGCCCAAGCTGCCGCTCACGGCTAGGTGACGTCTAAGTGAAGATCCAAGTTGCTGTAGCAATTAGGACGCTCAATGCCGAGTGCTATATCAGTGACTCAGTAGGCAACCGTATTGTGGAATAAAAATGTGTGGTAAAAAGTGTGCAAGGGGCTGTGCGCCGTGGTGCCTGGGAAACACTACAACACCGTGGGGCTCGATGTGATCCGAGTGCAGAGGGATAGGGTGCTGCGTAAATATGTCAGGACCCGGTGGATGCCGGACTACAATTAACGGTTGGATATGACCAATCCTGGGGTCTGTAGGAGGGGCTAACACCTAAAATCGACCCTGTGCCCTGATATTTACTGCGGCTTCTGCCTGCCTGGCACTATGACCGGTGTGATGCACCTGGGCTAAAAAACTAATGGCAGAGCCCGTTATATAACTAAAGTAGCTGCTCATGGAAGTGTCTGGTCCTGATGTGGGCCATGATACCAATTGATAGGGACATGCTTCCACCAGGTACTGACAGATGTCAGCGTATGGGCAGTGTGAATATTGGCTGTGATACGGACTGTGAATGGATGAATAAGACTGCAGTGAATGGCTGGGCTAACCAGTGACGCAGTGTAAAACCGTATGACAATGGATTACAAAAATATGTTCCATGAGAATTTCTCGTTCAGTCCTCCTGGGCTGATGGTGCCCAGTTCAAAGATCCATTTGGATTCGATGTGTAACAATCTTCGATCCCTGTCTCCACCTCTGATGCTGCGGGGTACGTGATCGATAATCTGGTGCCTCAAATCATTCAGTGAGTGGCCCATCAGGGCAAAGTGCCTGGCCACAGGTTGTTCGGAGGATTTGCCTGATAGGGCTTGCTTGATTGCGGACCTGTGAAGGGCCATCCTCTCTCTGAAGGTTCTGATAGACTTGCCCACATATACTAGATGGCATGGGCAGGTGAGTATATACACTATATGTGTGGTAGTGCATGTTACCACATGTCTAATCTGATAGGTCTTTTCTTTATGCGGATGTTTGAAAAATGACCCAGTGGTCATGTTGTTACAGGTGGTGCATTTGGGGCACTTGTAGCATCCTGGGGCCTTTGAGAGTTTTGCATCTGAGGCCTCAGATGCAAAACTTCCTACGTTCAGAGAAAAACGCCCGATGCTATGCTTCACCAGAGGCAAAAGCATAAGAGATATTATTGTACACTCGGACATAACGGGGTTCCAAAGCGAGATACAACGACCCTCTACTTTCCTCTCAAAGGCCCCAGGATGCTACAAGTGCCCCAAATGCACCACCTGTAACAACATGACCACTGGGTCATTTTTCAAACATCCGCATAAAGAAAAGACCTATCAGATTAGACATGTGGTAACATGCACTACCACACATATAGTGTATATACTCACCTGCCCATGCCATCTAGTATATGTGGGCAAGTCTATCAGAACCTTCAGAGAGAGGATGGCCCTTCACAGGTCCGCAATCAAGCAAGCCCTATCAGGCAAATCCTCCGAACAACCTGTGGCCAGGCACTTTGCCCTGATGGGCCACTCACTGAATGATTTGAGGCACCAGATTATCGATCACGTACCCCGCAGCATCAGAGGTGGAGACAGGGATCGAAGATTGTTACACATCGAATCCAAATGGATCTTTGAACTGGGCACCATCAGCCCAGGAGGACTGAACGAGAAATTCTCATGGAACATATTTTTGTAATCCATTGTCATACGGTTTTACACTGCGTCACTGGTTAGCCCAGCCATTCACTGCAGTCTTATTCATCCATTCACAGTCCGTATCACAGCCAATATTCACACTGCCCATACGCTGACATCTGTCAGTACCTGGTGGAAGCATGTCCCTATCAATTGGTATCATGGCCCACATCAGGACCAGACACTTCCATGAGCAGCTACTTTAGTTATATAACGGGCTCTGCCATTAGTTTTTTAGCCCAGGTGCATCACACCGGTCATAGTGCCAGGCAGGCAGAAGCCGCAGTAAATATCAGGGCACAGGGTCGATTTTAGGTGTTAGCCCCTCCTACAGACCCCAGGATTGGTCATATCCAACCGTTAATTGTAGTCCGGCATCCACCGGGTCCTGACATATTTACGCAGCACCCTATCCCTCTGCACTCGGATCACATCGAGCCCCACGGTGTTGTAGTGTTTCCCAGGCACCACGGCGCACAGCCCCTTGCACACTTTTTACCACACATTTTTATTCCACAATACGGTTGCCTACTGAGTCACTGATATAGCACTCGGCATTGAGCGTCCTAGTTGCTACAGCAACTTGGATCTTCACTTAGACGTCACCTAGCCGTGAGCGGCAGCTTGGGCGTCTCAGTCACCATAGCAACAGGCGCTGTCTTTCAGACGTCACAGAGCCGCGACCGGAAGTCCGGCGGCTCCACCGCGTCTCCGTTCACACACCTGCACAGCGTTGAACTTCACGGGGTTATAAGGTAAGCTTCTGCACCCACTCATTGTTATACACCTTGACAAAGGGGCTTGTAAGCCCCGAAACGTCGGCATCTTGTAACTTTCTTTAAATACAATTTTGTCTATTTCACTAAATCCTCGAGTGCCGCTGTTTTTTCTGGATTACTATATATATATATATATATATATATATATATATATATATATATATATAAAACAAAGATTCCCCTTGCCGAACTGTAAAAACCATGTCAAGTTCAAGGTTGCATCTATGTTTCAGTGTAATATAGACTATCATCAGGATAGTGTATATTACACTGAAATGTTGATTTAACATTGCCATGTGAAGTGGTTTTTACAGTTCGGAGTGCCGCACCTTTAAATGTATATTTTGCTTGTTTGTGAGGGCACCTGCACAAGTTATCTGATGTTTACCTGGAATGCCGGACCAACATAAATAGCCATATTTATTTAGTGCAATTGTAAGGGAAGGGGCCATTTTGGGCCTGAGACTTAAATCCTCTGGCTCCTTGTACATATCCAGAGAGGTAGCATCTGGACAGTGAAGTCCAGTGTACAGCTTCATTGTGTATGCACCAGCCCACTCACCATACAGTTGTGTGAGTATGTGTGGTAAAGCACAGTTTGGGGCTTTAGGAGGGTTGCCAGTCAGACATCTATGCAAGTTTTGTGATGCCAGCCCACCCTCCTGAGGCACCAAAGGGGACTGTACTACACATGCTGGCATATAGTCATGTGGAAAATAAAGTGCACCCTCTTACGACCATAGGCTATTACGTTAATTATCAGAACATAATTAACAATCATCTACCAGGAGGTATTTGTTGGCAGTGTAGGAACTTTAAAGGACTCTAAGCTCCCATAATAATAAAAAATCAATTCAGTTTTACAAAGAATATTTAAATTAAATATCTTAAATATCTATGGACGTGTGATCATTTTAAGGTAATATATTATGCAGTCACTGACATTTACTGTGTCTAAGCTTTAGCAGGAGATGCAATTTAATCTTGAAAAAAAGATCCATCAAATGGTGAGAATGAGGCATTAAAATATTAGCAACATGAAAGGGCATTCACATTCTATGTCTCTGCTCTGGTTTCACATACATAAATTACCTGCTAAATTAGTCAGGCTCTTTAATTGCTGGTAAATGTACATAAGCACCTCTGCAGCCATTATCCTACTAGAAGTTATAAAATTAGATCCTAAAGTTTACAGTGTAAACATACATGTAATGCATAGGTACACCTCTCATATACAGTCAACCAGTCTATTAAATAATATGAACATTATTTTACTGGATTTACTTTAAAATTCAAGTAAAGACACCATTGAACCATAATCGACACTTAACATTCTGTATAATTGAAATAATAATAATAATAATAATAATAATAATAAACATCCAGACTGCTCACCTGACATTCTCCATTTAAAAGAGTGTAACTTCTAGGGGGGGTATCGGCTGTGGCTATCCAATTAGCCCCTATGCGTCGTGTTCCTCCCCCCGATGCCGGCACTTATCTGGGATTATACTTTGGGGGCCTGAATCCGCAATAACTGGCCGCTGGAGCCGTGACAACACATGGGATCAGTAGTTTATCCCCAAAATGTCACCTTTTAATCTTGCGAAAATATACGTAAATTGAAAATAGCACTGGTGAAAAATGATTTACATTTTTTTTTTGCAGACTTAGGTGTCAAGAGTGCATCTTAAGCTGACATTGTGCATGAGAATGTTGCACTTTTTCTGCTTTACTTATTAGTAGGTCATAGAACCTTACTGCTGAGGTAAAAAAAAAAACTAAACAAAAAACAACAACCGTATATCAGCAATTTAACAACAAAACATTGCGAGAGCCGATACGAGACAGTTATAGGCCCTAAACACTGGCCGATACCACTGAAAGATATGAACGATCTCTTTCATTAATGAACGAGATATCGTTCATATCTTTCAGTGTGTATGCACCAATGATGAACGATGCGCGGCCCCGCGCTCGTTCATCGTTGGTGCCGGCTCGTTTAAACATGCAAGCAAATATGGACAAGCTCGTCCATATTAGCATGCACTGCTATGGCGACGGGTGATTGGGGAGTGAAGAAACTTCACTCCCCCCGTCACCCCCACTCCCGCCGGGTCGGCCATATCGGCCGTTGGGCACCTAGTTCGGCAATCGGGCAGTGTATAGGGGCCATTAGCTCCTCTCGGGATACTACCCTGGAGCAGTAAGGGTTACCCTTTGCCGATTTGCCAGATTTAGTCTTTCCGTTCAACTATTCTGAACTAGACGTTATCAGAGTATGATTTTATTGTGCTATTGCCATCCGGAGATGGTGAAAACATATTAGATGTTGCTGTAGTGGAAATACTGCCATGGTACTTACTTAATAGGCTTTCATTTAATTTTTTTTAATTTTATTTCTTATTTAAGTGTATACTAATATGTAATTTATTTATTTTTATTCTGCGATATAGTACATCTGAATTAATATACTACAGATTGATGCTGCCCCTCCTGTATCTATCACACACTTTAAAAATAATTTACTGTATATCAAGAGTTTCTTTGACCTCTTCTCTTTGTATGGTATTAATTGTATATTTGCTTACTGTACTTCGTCTCAAGTTCTTTTATGTCACTGTCTGAGCTGCTGAAGGCATATTGGACATATGTTGGGTACATTGAGGCTGACCTTTATTAGACAACAGTGTATCCAGCTATAGAAGCTGCTTATAAGAGCAGACTAGAGTGCACAGCTAATCCAGTAATGAAGGAAGTGAAACATACCAATTGGTAATTTAAATCCCCATGGTTTTATAATGAGGAGACAACATAATCCAGAATTATTTATGTCTAAAGGAGAGACGATCTATTCTTGTTTATCTGTCAGCCACGATAATACCATTAGACCTACGTGTTGATTTGTTGTTTGGATATTTTATATCAGCTTGAATGCTAAAGGCTTTATGATAAAACAGCATATGTGGAAGGTTGGCTACTTGCCAAGAATCAAGTATGATGTGAGGTTGGTTCTACAGCAGACTTGAATGGATTTGAAGTATATGAGGGGGGTGCAATAAGTTTCTGGATGCACAAAACATATTATAAAAAGTGAACCTAACATTTTTTTTTTTTACATAATTTTCACCAGAGTAGTCTATGCAAAGTTGCATGCTCTCAGGCCAGCTAGATGCAGCTATTAGGACAGCCAATAGCAGCAGCTGCAGTTAGAGTAAAGATTAAAGAAGACCAATCGGGTAACAAATGGGATGGTTCTCAGAGTATGAGTTGGAAGCAGCAGGAGGCGTAAAGAAGTACCCTTACAATACCACCATGCCTACCTCCAGGGCGGGTAGCACAGATTTAGCCATGCTCATCGATGCTGCAATGCATACGCATGGGCATACGCATCACTGTGTACACTGTGCTGCAGCTAGTTGCAGCCAGCATTTGCTCTATAGAAGTCTATGGCATGCGTGCATGTACGCATACGCGTGTCATAGACGCGGGCACACTGTTTGTGCCATCTATGTATGCATCGCTGGAAGGATGAGCGTGGCTACATATGTATGAGAGAAGATTAGGCCACCAGAGGGGAGAGCAGCAAGAGAAGTGGTGTCTGAAGAAGAAATCCAGGATTCAGTGATAACTAGGGGTATCATGGAGTTGGAGATGCAAAGATCTTGAGTGGGGCCAGTTTGTTGAATACAGATCTGGCATTCCAGAGGGCACAGGAAAGAGGGAGGGAGTTAAGGTTCCCACACACTTGAAAGACATGCAAAAGATGCAAGATTTTCTTTGAATTCCCTGGCAGCTCCCCTTCAGTCCTGGACAAACGATAAAAATAGATCTTAAGATAGATCTGAGGAGTGGCCACATCCAGGAGCTTGCTGTCACTAACGATAGCTTCAGATCTTCCGTGCAGTAGGGAAAATCTGAAGATACATCAAACGATCTGCGGGACCAGGCATCGGATCGTTATCGTTAGTGAAATGCAAAGGATTTGCACTTTCACTAGAGATAAAGCGATCTGATATATCTGTATCGTGCACATCGGCTCGACAATCGTTCTACTGTGGGGGGGCTTTAAAGTGCGTGAGATTATTAGGTTGAAGGCGAGCTTGATTTGGAGCAGGGAGATGAAGAAAGCTTTGGGATGGTACAGGCACCTGCAGGTGGTAGGCAAGATGGAAGTTTAAAGTTACGTGAGTGAAGGTGAGGAGAGGTGACTAATAAAAAGTTTAGATGAATCAGTAATTTTGTTGTTTGGAAGTATTTTCTTACTCTTCTTTTAAATAATTCGCTTTTATTTATGATGGCCCTAAGGAAGGCTTTGAAAGTGTTATAAATAAGTTGCATCGGTACAGTAATTATATTCATGGAACTGGATACTTGTGTTGACTGTCTCATGGGGACCAACTTATTTATGCCTAGTCATTACGGAATGCTAAATATTAGTATGATGTACCAATTCCTTTGTTTTCAGGGAACAAAATTGTAGCAAGATTCTGATTTTAGTGGAAGATGAGATCCACTAAACAGTTTGTTAAGATTCACATCATCACGTTTCCAAAATTAATTTAATATTTTTTTCTGGACCCTTGTGGCCAAAAACAAAATTAAAAATGCCCTACTTGACTAACGATACATACACACTGGCATTAAAATGTTGCATTTCTAACAATGCCAGTTAAGCTCATATAAACAGCTGTGATAATAAAAAAATAAATAAAAAAAAAAAGCTTTTTACTAAATAAGACCATACATATTTAAATTTTTTTTATTGCATTTTCAGTACTGTAACTTGGAATGCATTGCAGCACTATTATAACACTTGTTGTTCTATTTCATCTGACATGTGTGACACACGTATCTAATGTATCTCAAGATAGTTAAAAGGTTACATTCATCTCAATGGGAACACATTGTAATCGCAATTTATAGGAAGCATGTATATACTGTGTACGTTGGGCTTCACAAAATATTAATTTGCTGTTTAGTCACAGACATGTTACAAAAATGCAGATTGACCCTTTTTTGAAATACATATCAAAAGCATACATAAATGCATTGATATTCTTATTATTATTAATAATAATAATAATAATAATCATGTAATTTTAACGATACATCCATTTTCACAGGATTAATGTAATTCAACCCTTTAATAAATATGCCTCCCAAAAATAGTACTTACAGTATGAAAGCATTTTGGCAAGAAAGCCTAGTAAAATTAGTGCAATGATGCATGTGTTTTTCTATACCTCATGCAGTGCAATCGTATTTATCATGATAATAAGGGGGTATTCAATTAGCTGTGGCAATTTACTGCAGATAACTGATTAGTCAGAGGCTATTCAGTTACCCCCCTCGATACTCGGCACTTATCGGGGATTATGCTTCAGGTGCCTCAGGCACTAGAAGCATAATCTCCGATAAGCAGCCCTTAAACCCTGCCATAATGCATGGGTCCGGATACTTATCCCGGATCCTACGTGGTATTGCACGAAAATGGGACATTTTTCTCCTGAAATCAAAACAAAACTGGCTTTAATTGAATAGACCGATAAAAACCATCAGTTAAAAACCGTACAATCAGACAATTTTTGGGGGGAGAAAAAAGAAAAATGATCGTGGCTAATTGAATATCCCTCTTAATCTACTAGCATAGGTGAGCACTACTGAACACATACAGACATTTTCATCAGGGGATTGCAATTGATGTTTCTTTCCTCATATACTATTTAAGAAATTTGCTTTTCTGAAACTGAAAGGTAACCATGTCACTCTATTACTATCTCACTATATAAAAGCAAAAATCCGTCCTTCTGTCTTTCTATACAAATCCACAGTTGACAAGCGAAGATCGTGAAATTTTACATACAAACGTATTAAAACATGGCGGAGGCAACTAAAACAATTAGAAATCCCTAGCACATCTAGGGGGGGAGACAGCAGAACAGAGTATATCAGGAGACAGCATAACTCCGGAATTGCTGGAGCAATGTACTCAAAAATTGGTAGACATACGCCTTACTCTCTGGGAACAAACACTGTGGGGGGAAGACACCCCTAGCACCCCTAGGAGAGTATTTCAGCAGACAGCATAACTCTGGAATGCCTGCAGCAATTTACAACAAACTTTGTACACTTATGACTTTCACTGTGGAAACAAACACTGTGGGGGTCAGACACCCCTAGCACCCCTAGGGGTGGGATAGCAGCACAGAGTATGTCAGCAGACAGCATAACTTTGGAAGGCCTGGAGCAATTTACACCAAACTTGGTACACATCTGATTTACAATCTGGGAACAAACTCTGTGGGGGTTACACACCCCTAGTACCCCTAGGGGTGGGACAGCAGCACAGAGTATTTCAGAAGACAGCATAACTCCCGAATGCCTGGACCAATTTACAACAAACTTGGTACACATATGATTTACAAGCTAAAAACAAACACTGTGGGGTTAAGACGCCCCTAGCACTCCTAGGGGTGAGGCAGCAGCACAGCGTTTTTCAGCAGACAGCATAACTCTGGAATGCCTGGAGCAATTTACACCAAACTTGCTACACATATGACTTACACTCTGGGAGCAAACACTGTGGGGGTAACACACTACTAGCACACCTAGGGCTGGGCCAGCAGCACACACTATATCAGGACGTGCATGATATGTCAGTGATGAGAGGGCTGCATGTGACAGGGCCAGTGACATGATGTGAGGAGGGAATGCAGTATATCAGGAGATACATAATGTGCTGCGCTATATAAGAAACTGTAAAAACATCAATAATTTCACAGGGGCACTAATATGATGTGAGGAGGGGAATGGAGGCAGCAGGAAGCCACAGACTGAGAGTTGTATAGTGGGAAGAGCAGGGTCCCTTTGGGGGACCGAAAAGGGGTCCGGCCACTACACAAAATGTGTCAGGGAAGGAAGATATGCCTATATACTAGATCTCCAACCAACGTAAATTAACAAACAACTATCATTCTAATTTACTATCCTCATCCCGTAGCAAAGCACGGGTATTCAGCTATCTACAATGTTATTTATACTGTGTGTTTAATATTTACATTTATTTTTGTAAGCAGACATTCTTAAAATCCCAGGCAACGCCGAGTACTCCAGCTAGTACGTATATAAAAAGCATCCAGACTGTCAATGTTTGGAATGAATCTAATCTAAAGTGTAAAATTTGTTCATATAGCGCACCATAATCTCTTATTTAATTCTACTGAAGGATAATACTGTCAGAGTCTGAAGCAGACAATAGCTGATCCTCAACAGCAAATGTAAACACAACACATACAAACTCTCATGTTACAGGAAGTTGCATATCTGCTTGCGAATGTTAAGGGCGGTACTCACGGAGCGATCGCTGCTTAAAATCTAAGCAATCTGACTAGATTGCTTAGATTTTAAGCAGCGATCACTCTGCGTGTACCCCTCACAGCGATAATGATTCATGTAGGCCAATCTAGCAAGTCGCTCACTTCACCTGCTGGGTGAAATGAGCGTCCTCCCCCCGCACGCTCAGCACACACCGCTCAGCACACATCTCTCCCTAGATCTGCCCGTGAATACGGTCCTTAACAAAATCTTTTAACTTTGGATTTACTTTCATTTTAGGTGTATTGTACCTGCTTATGAATGTCTGGGGAAAAAAAGACAAAAACCATGTTGTCGACATAGGGTCAGACTGGCTTACAGGGGCACAGGGGAAACCCTTGGTGGGTCCTACTGCCTGAAGGCCCACCCCCTCCTCTAGGGATCAGGTTCCAGACTCTGCACTTGAATTATACTGCAAAGGTCTATGGTGTACAGGTTGAGTATCCTTTATCCAAAATGCTTGGGACCAGAGGTATTTTGGATATGGGATTTTTCCGTATTTTGGAATAATTGCATAGTATAATGAGATATAATGGTGATGGGACCTAAATCTAAGCACAGAATGCATTTATGTTACATATACACCTTATACACACAGCCTGAAGGTCATTTTAGCCAATATTTTTTATAACTTTGTACATTAAACAAAGTGTGTGTACATTCACACAATTCATTTATGTTTCATATACACCTTATACACACAGCCTAAAGGTCATTTAATACAATATTTTTTATAACTTTGTGTATTAAACAAAGTTTGTGTACATTGAGCCATCAAAAAACAAAGGTTTCACTATCTCAGTCTCACTCAAAAAAGTCTATATTTCGGAATATTCCGTATTTCGGAATATTTGGATATGGGATACTCAACCTATATTCTCTACAGTGCATTTCTGTAGCTGGCCACACCCCAAAGCAAGGGCCCCTATAACTGCATTTTCCACGGTGGGCTCTTCATGCCCCAGTCCGACATTGAACATACAGTAGAAATCATCTTTCACATCTCAGATATTAGTGATGTGACTTACAGTAGTGATGGTAGAATTCCTTTTAGCGGATATTAAAAAATGAAATAGTATAAGATTTGTACAATCCAGCATACAGTACATACACTTAGTTACTACTTTTTGCTGTTACCCACTGACAGTGCTCTGAAGAAGTGTGTGTGTGTGTGTGTGTGTGTGTGTGTGTGTGTGTGTGTGTGTGTGTGTGTGTGTGTGATGGGGGGGTGGGCAAAGGGAGAAGGTATGGGAGGCATGTAGACACCATTTTTGTCATTTTGCTGCAAATTGATGCAAATAGCACAATCTCACAATTGCGGGTGAAGCTGTATGATGCAATTTGCTTTGAATTGTGCAATCATACCCAATTCGCTGGGTCCGAGGGTGGGATCCAGGAGGATGCAATTTGGGTGTGTTGGGAAGGACAGTAAATGAAATGTACATAGGTATATATGCCACACAGAGATATAAGCAGGGCCGTAACGGCGGGTGTACGAGCAGGTCGCACTGCCCTGGGTGGATAGCACCATCACAGACAGTCTGGTGGGTGTCACGGGGAGAGGAGAGGGAGTTCCTGGTGAGGGAAAACTCACACCATGCCACCAGTCATTGGCTATGACACTAGATGACGTCTTGACTGCCCGAATTATTCTGGTTTTCAGAATGTTTTGGTTTTTAGAATTACGGATATGGGATACTCAACCTGTGTATATATATGTAAACCACACCTTCACTTAATTTACTGTGTACTCCTGAGGGAAAATCTTAGCAGCAATTCATTTGACGTACCTTACTGACAGATATTGCAATTTACTCAGACTTCTGACAATGTGGTTTGTACAATATAGGAATAATAATAACTGAAGATGGTTTGTTCCTTAAGCATTTCTCTTCTAATTCTTTCCTTTCCTCTTTTTGTAGGATGGATATTTTTCTCACCGGCCGAAAGAGAAAATGCGGACAGACAGCAATAATGAGAATTCCGTCCCAAAAGACTTTGAAAACATTGATAACAGCAACTTTGCCCCAAGGACTCAAAGGCATAAGCACCAAACAGATCTAGTGAAAAAACCTCTTAGCAAACAGAAAGAACATTTAAAAAGGAAGTTAGCGCTAGAAGAGAAAGTAAAAGAAAACTCACTGCTGGGGAAAAATTCCAATGAAGTTTTACACTATGTGGGTCACCCTTCCAAGAACCTCAGCACGAACAGCCTCAAAGATGAGTACAAAAGCACTAAACTGCACCATACCAAGAAAACTGGCAGCAGCTCCCCTGAAATCGGGAAGTATGAGCTGCCCCCAAAATGTGAGATTACTGGCAAGGAAGCAATATCGGCACTGTCCCGGGCCAAATCAAAACAGTGTCGCCAAGAGATCGCCGAGGTCTATTGTCAACACAAGCAGGCGAAGTTGATGCCGGAGAAAGTAACAAGACTTTGTCCTCTGGAAGGTAAATTTACATTTTATAATCTGCTTTTGTTGATAATCCAATAAACTGTCCAAGAAACATACAGACTGATTGCTCTCTTACCTGAGCAGTGTAGTAAGGTGGATTGGAAAGATCAAGCAGTTGTGATCTAACTGACTCACACTCATAAAGCATTAAATCTAAATCAGTTGTGTATTTAACTGGCTTAAAGAA
This sequence comes from Pseudophryne corroboree, assembly GCF_028390025.1. Lineage (NCBI taxonomy): Eukaryota > Metazoa > Chordata > Amphibia > Anura > Myobatrachidae > Pseudophryne > Pseudophryne corroboree. The sequence continues at coordinate 341,107,805 of NC_086450.1, forward strand.
TCCTACAGCCTCATACAGGCCCCTGATTTTTGTCTAGACCTCTGATACGAATTGTGGACCCCTGAAAAAATGTGTGACTAGTAGTATATCTTTAATGTGCTTGCAGGCATCAAATAGATTCGATGTGATTACATCTTTGTGTGTAGCATAATAGAGATACAGTAGGAGGAGATGTTTCAAACATGGGAAAGAAAGTGTAAAGAGATAAAGTATCAACCAATCAGCTTCAAACTGTCATTTTACAGGCTGTGCTAGAAAATTGCAGAAGTTGATTGGTTGGTTCTTTTTCTTTCTCCAGGGGGTATTGGGTCAATTTTGGTAGCTGGTTGATCGATTTTTTATCGATTTTGTGTTTAAGGGTCTAAGGGGCAGATGTATTAACCTGGAGAAGGCAGAAGGAAGTGATAAACCAGTGATATGTGCAAGGTGATAAAGGCACCAGCCAATCAGATCCTAACTGTTAATTTACATAGTGGAGCTGATTGGCTGGTGCCTTTATCACCTTGCACATATCACTGGTTTATCACTTCCTTATGCCTTCTCCAGGTAATACATCTGCCCCAATATTACACAATTTCTAACAGGATTTTGGACATTGTTAAAAAAATTTTTTAAAAATCATCTGTTCGTAATTGTGGAATTTAGACTTTGAAATATAAAATTGGCCAAATATTGACCCAGATTGACTTTTAGTAAATATACCCCCAAGTCTCATATTTACTAACATACTTTTTGACATATTTTTTTTAAAAGGTTGTCAAAAATCATCTGTTAGTTAATGTGTGATTTAGACTCTGAAACACAAAATCGTTGAATTTCCCCCCCCCCCAACATAGACCACAAATTGACAAACATCGACCCAATTCGATTTTTAGTAAATATACCCCCAAGGCTTGATACATCTCCCCATATGCCATAGCACTGATATTTCGAGAGCAAGTTTCTTTACCAAAACAATTATTATGATTATTTGAATCAGCAGGTTTTTCACCTAGGCCTTAATCCTCCCAAACACTGCGCGGTCCTAAGAGAGATCTGGACGTGTGATTCATTGTACAGTGTACTTCATCTGTGCAATCACATCATGCAAAAACACCCCACGTAACTAAATTTCTCCCTTGACCTAAACGCGATCTATTAAATACATTATCTCATGTCGTTTTAAAATATGTCATTGAAATCTATCCAGTTATGTTATTTTTTTATTTATTTTTTTATGACTAGGGGCCGAATGTAATGACGCCCGAGATCGCTGGAGGTGTAAGATGCCGGCCGATCTCCGAAGTTTTTTTAAAGGGGCAATCACTTACAAGGCAAAACCATGCCTTGTAAGTGACTGCACTTTGAAAAAAAAGTCAGAAATCGGCCCCCATCTCGCACCTTCGGTGATCTCACGCGACATTACATCCAGCCCCTGATTTTTGTTTTCTAATAGAAGAACTTTATGTTTTATCTTTAGGTATAGTGAGTTTAACGAAAAGTAATTTGCAGTATGAACATTATTTAAGCATTAAATATGTGCTACAGTTTTGTCAGCTGGAAAAAAAAAATCATTGCGCAGACCTCGACCTGCAATTCTACTGGCTTCTTCATGATTAACCCGTCTCAAGAGAGCTATTCCAAAGTAAAATAATATCATCATTGTTTTAGAAGAATAGAGACATTGATTTCCCCCTGAGAGACGTTTCATAGGTCAGAACAGCAATGTCTCCACACAGAGCAGACACATGCCTTTCCCCAGTGAGTACTCTCCTGGGGGTGAGTCACCATGATTGGCAGACGGAAGAGCTTTATGCACAAGCTCATCAAATGCACTAACTTGCTCTGCAAGGTAATTCTTTTATAAGTAATCTTAGCTAATTGTCAAATGTCAGTTGTCATTTGGCTAAGTATTGTAATTAAATAATTAGTTAATCGTCTGTTAAAGGGATATGATCATGAATGCTATACAGTTTTTTGTTTGGCTTTGAGTATTTCGAATTCGTAGCACAACATGTTTTTTTCTGGTGTTATGCTTTTTATTTTTATGTTTTGTATCTCTCTAAAAGCATCACAGCACAACAGTGTCACAGATATATAGATGTGTTTTAAAGATTGGGGATTGATAATGCACATTTGTTGTTTCCTAAGGCCAGCATACAGCTCTGGGAACACTACTTCAGTGCTCATTAGGCAGACTGGTGTATTATAAGGAATAAAATGTTGTTTTTTTGTGGATAATTAGTTTGGATAGTAGATGTCACCTTGAATTTCTGAGACCTGCATAAATCACTCCGTCTATAGCCTTGTATTTATATAGGATCACAGAACTTCTTGGTGACTACTAGTAGGTGGGACAGGAAAGGATATGCTCTAACTAGTATTTTGTAACCGTCACTTGCTGGGCCACTACTGTTGTACCTGGTGTTTCTGTTGTTTTTTTTAAGGAATATTAAACCGAATGTCAAATCCAAGTAGATCTAGTCTGAAAACGCAGGATTTCTAGAGGGGGGTTTCCAAATGCAGTCCACAATCTCCAACTCTGCGGAACATTGGAGCAAGTGCGGGAGTGGCAGAAGAACCTAGTAATAACTCTGGACATTAATGTAAACATTGGTCTATTTATACACTGGATACTGTATAGCATACAGTATTAATATTTAACACTATGGATTGTCTATAGTATAGGCTGTATCAAACATATTTAAATAATATAAATAAATGGTCAGGAAAGGTACCATAATACATAAATACACAAACATAATAGAACCAGTAGGAGACAGAACTGTATTTTCTAAGCACACATTCTCCCACCTCATGGTAAGGCTCCTGTCTCTTCGTCCTGGTAGCTACTCTCTAGTCCAGAGCACTGATTGGGGACACCTCAGGATCCACACACACAGCAAACTTGGTAGAAGAAGCTGCTACCACTGGCCATGTGCAGCAGCTCTGCTCTGTCCTTTAAACTGCGTGATGTGGTGGCAGCTCTAGTAATCGTATTATATACCATTGCTATTATTGTCATAATTTGAGCCACTTGCCAAGAGGGGGATTTCCGTGCAACCGGAAACCCCCCCTACGTTTGCCTATGAAACATACCCATTACATGAGCTTAATGTGCTTACAGTTGTTACCAACAAACCTATGCTAACCAAGTGAAAGTTGTTTTTTGTAATTAGCCCATACTTACCTACTTTTGAAAACTAGAATCAGGGAGATTACAGTAGGATGTGCCGTGCAAAGCGTGGCGTGCCGCCGAGGGGGCGTGTCATAATCTGCCCAAAGGGCGGGTCTAGTTCCACAAATAGTCATGTCTATTCCTAAATGCTTTTGTTGTAAGATATTTCTATATAACATTAGTAACAATATATTTTGAGAAATTTTGCAAGTATTGATGCTAACATTGCTGTCTGCAGTACAGTATTTGTTTGCAAATATATATTCGCTGTGATATTTTTTTTTTCCTACTCGTCACAATATACATGAAAAATGTGATGCCTATTAATAAATTCCAAATGCAATTTGACCTTGTGTGTATTCTTCAGCAACTAAAGAAATAGTACTAACAATAATTCTTTGCCTAACAGCTTACTAGCTGCAGCAGCACGCTGTGGCTGAGTGCATACACACAGCACAGATAAGACCCTGTATGTGATCATGTGCTGCTGTCTCTCTCTCCTGTCAAGGGTTACACAAAGGGGGATAATGAGAGTCGTCAGCAGTGACTCCTGAGCAGCTACAGCAAATCACTGTTATTGCAATGAAACTCCTTAAGCTAGCCATACACCAGGACGATATATTTCCAACCAGCCAACTAGTTGGCTGGTTGGAAAGATAATCTGGCAGTGTGTGGGAGCAAACGATTATCAGCCGTTTGCTCCCACACGCTAAAAAACGGTCAGAAACGGTCTGACTAACTAGTTGGGAAAATCAAACCTGTTTGATTTTCCCAACCAATCGTTCAGGTGTAGGGGAAAACTTCTCCCCAACTGAACGATAAGTAGGCGGACACTGGCTGCTAGTGTCCGCCTACTTTTGTCTCGTGCTACAGGTGACCCTCTGTGCTCCATACCCCTCCGGCCACCTCACCGCCCCAGCCGCAGTGACCCGCCACTGCCCAGCCACCAGTCCCACCGCAAATTAACCCCCCTCCGCCCGCCAGTCCCTTTCCTCCGCCGGCCGCCCCATCCATCCCGCCAGCCTCCCTCAGCCCTGCTCAGCCCGCCCAGCAGTAATTCCCCCCCCCGGCCGCCAGCCTCCCTTCGCACCGGCTCCCGCACCGCAAATTTACACCCCGCCCGCCAGCCTCCCTCCGCCTGCACCGGCTGCCACACCGGTAATTCACCGCCCGGCCGCCAGCCCGCCCGGCCGCCAGCCAGCCTCCCTCCCCCGCATCGGTAATTCACCGCCCGCCAGCCACCCTCCCACCCCCGCACCGCTGATCAGCCGCACCCCCCCCCACCGCACCGCTAATTCGCCGCACCCCCCCCCCGCACCCACACCGCTAATTCGCCGCCCCCCCCTCCGCACCCGCACCGCTAATTCGCCGCACCTCCCCCCCGCACCCGCACCGCTAATTCGCCGCACCCCCACCCGCACCGCTAGTTCGCCGCACCCCCCACCCCCAATTCGCCGCCCCCCCCCCCCCGCACCGCTAATCAGCCGCACCCGCACCGCTAATTCGCCGCACCCCCCGCACCCGCACCGCCAATCAGCCGCACCCCCCCCCCCGCACCCGCACCGCTAATTCGCCGCACCCCCACCCGCACCGCTAATTCGCCGCACCGCTAATCAGCCGCACCCCCCCCCCGCACCCGCACTGCTACGGTAGCACGTCACTGCTGCCGGGCTGCCGCTGTCACAGGACACCCAGCACCCCACCCCCCGCACCCCACCCATGATTGCTGCACCCACGCACGCCACCCCCGATCACTGGCACCCCACCTGCGGTTGCGGCACCCCCGCACCCCACCCGCGATCGCGGCACCCCCCGCAGCTTACCCGCAATCGCGGTATCCCCCGCAACTTACCCGCAATCATGGCACCCCCTGCAGTTTACCCACAATCGCGGCACCCCCCGCAACTTACCCGCAATCGCGGCACCCCCCCCCCCCCGCGATCGCGGCACCCCCCGCATATCACCCACGATCTCGGCACCCCCCGCATATCATCCACGATCGCGGCACCCCCCGCATATCACCAGCGATCGCGGCACCCCTTCCCCCTCACCGCCACCAGGGCCAGCTCCAGCCCGCATCTGCTCCCGCACCGCTAATTCACCCCCCCCCCCCCCCCCCGCGGCCCCCCTCCGCCAGCCTTCTGTCACTTCAGACGCGCACGGAGACATCAGGTGAGTGCCACGGTTCCTGATTGGCTGAAGAGACACTTCTGTGACAGCTGTGACCGGGGTGTCTCTGCATTCGTGGAAAGGGTTCCCATGTGTAAACATGGGACCCCTTTCAGTCCGTTTGGTCCGGGTGTTCGGTTTGTTGTTTTGCCAAGTACGTGGATTATAATCTGGATCCTGGATCAGGTGAGTATAATTATCTTTTATTTTCAGGTACCCGTGGATTCTACTTGGAGAAGAGGACTGACTGCTTCGTGTCAACATACACCGCTAATTCGCCGCACCCCCCCCCCCGCACCCGCACTGCTAATTCGCCGCCCCCCCCTCCGCACCCGCACCGCTAATTCGCCGCACCTCCCCCCCGCACCCGCACCGCTAATTCGCCGCACCCCCACCCGCACCGCTAGTTCGCTGCACCCCCCACCCCCAATTCGCCGCACCCCCCCCGCACCGCTAATCAGCCGCACCCGCACCGCTAATTCGCCGCACCCCCCGCACCCGCACCGCCAATCAGCCGCACCCCCCCCCCGCACCCGCACCGCTAATTCGCCGCACCCCCACCCGCACCGCTAATCAGCCGCACCCCCCCCCCCCCCCCCGCACCCGCACTGCTACGGTAGCACGTCACTGCTGCCGGGCTGCCGCTGTCACAGGACACCCAGCACCCCACCCCCCGCACCCCACCCATGATTGCTGCACCCACGCACGCCACCCCCGATCACTGGCACCCCACCTGCGGTTGCGGCACCCCCGCACCCCACCCGCGATCGCGGCACCCCCCGCAGCTTACCCGCAATCGCGGTATCCCCCGCAACTTACCCGCAATCATGGCACCCCCTGCAGTTTACCCACAATCGCGGCAGCCCCCGCAACTTACCCGCAATCGCGGCACCCCCCCCCCCCCCCGCGATCGCGGCACCCCCCGCATATCACCCACGATCGCGGCACCCCCGCATATCACCCGCGATCTCGGCACCCCCCGCATATCATCCACGATCGCGGCACCCCCCGCATATCACCAGCGATAGCGGCACCCCTTCCCCCTCACCGCCACCAGGGCCAGCTCCAGCCCGCATCTGCTCACGCACCGCTAATTCACCCCCCCCCCCCCCCCCGCGGCCCCCCTCCGCCAGCCTTCTGTCACTTCAGACGCGCACGGAGACATCAGGTGAGTGCCACGGTTCCTGATTGGCTGAAGAGACACTTCTGTGACAGCTGTGACCGGGGTGTCTCTGCATTCGTGGAAAGGGTTCCCATGTGTAAACATGGGACCCCTTTCAGTCCGTTTGGTCCGGGTGTTCGGTTTGTTGTTTTGCCAAGTACGTGGATTATAATCTGGATCCTGGATCAGGTGAGTATAATTATCTTTTATTTTCAGGTACCCGTGGATTCTACTTGGAGAAGAGGACCGACTGCTTCGTGTCAACATAGGTAAGTACACTGTGTGTCGACATGTGTGAAATAAAGTTTTACTGTCACGGTGTGTGTCTCCTGTTTTTATTTGGGTATTTTTTTCCCATTAGAACTACAGGTACCAGCGGGCCCGTTTTTCTCCCGCATGCTGGTACTTGTGGTTCTCCAAGTACCAGCTTGCGGGGGAGGCTTGCTGGGACTTGTAGTACTACTGGAAAAAACAATATTCTTTTAATTTTCTCAAGGCTATCAGCCCCCCATCCGCAGCCTTTGGATGGGGGGGACAGCCTCGTGCTTCACCCCTGGCCCTTGGGTGGCTGAGGAGGGGGACCCCTTGATTGATGGGGTCCCCACTCCCCCAGGGTACCCCGGCCAGGGGTGACTAGTTGGATATTTAATGCCACGGCCGCAGGGCACTGTATAAAAGTGACCCCCGGCTGTGGCATTATCTGTCCAGCTAGTGGAGCCCGATGCTGGTGTAAAAAATACGGGGGACCCCTACTCTTTTTGTCCCCCGTATTTTTTGCACCAGCACCAGGCGCAGAGCCCGGTGCTGGTTTTAAAAATACGGGGGATCCCCTGTCCGTTTTTCCCCCGCATTTTTAGAACCATGACCGGCTCGAAGAGCCCGAGGCTGGTTATGCTTTGGAGGGGGGACCCCACGCAATTTTTTTTCAGGTTTTTCCCATTCCATTTAAAAAAAATAATAATTATAATAATCTTTTTAAAAATATATAAATAATACTTGTGCCTCCAAAAAAGACAAACCAAGTACCTAATCCCTTCTAATATAAATAGATATGCTATTACCCACCCAAAAAAACACCAAAAAAAACATGTTTTTAAATTTTTTTATTAGATTCCGCCAGCAAAGTGTGGCGGATTGAAAATGACCGAAACCGAAACGTTAAGCTGTCAGAACAGGGTCACGTATGTTCTTGATTTTTGAAAAGTCCTAGAGTGCCGCCTATCGTTTGTGATATGTTTGCTTTTTGAAGCTCAGGAGGGCACCAGGCAAGCTGTACATTTTACTACATTGGGAGTGCCGAATAGCTACATCTGGTGTATATATATATATATATATATATATATATATATAATTTGCCTTGGCAGCCCAACCATGCTGGTATCCATAGTTCAGTATAAAAACAAGTAAATCTAATAAATGTATGGTGGTGAAAGAAAAGCCCAGTTTCACTGAAAAAAAGACAATTCTGCATGTTTTGAAATGAAAAAAACAAAACAAAACTGAAGAACTGTAGGAAGGCACTGTCCGCCTACTTCGGTGACATCACAAGTTGGACAGAAGTTGGTAGGTTGGTTGGTCTGATGAAAAGTTGGTTAGATGTGTGGAGCACTGGTAAAAAGTTGGTTAGATGTGTGGGGCACTGTTTTAGTTGAACAGACAAGTTGGATGGTTGGAAGTTTGGAGTGTTGGAGAAAAGTTGGTCTGAAGTTGGTCTGATGTATGGCTAGCATTAGTGTCACCCCTGGCAGAATCCGAAGAATCCGGGAGGTGTGACTTACAAAGCAGGGCAGCAGTAGATTTAGGGCTAAAACGGGAGCGGGAGGGTAGGCAACTTTGAATTAGCCATTAGAGACCTTTCTGTGATGGTTGAGGTTATGAAGTCTGGTGTACTCAGAACCATGGGGCAGATGTATTAAGCCTGGAGAAATGATAAAGCAGTGATAAGTGGAAGGTGATAACGCACCAGCCAAACATTGGGTTTGAAAAATGACAGGAGATGAATGGCTGGTGCTTTATCACCTTCCACTTATCACTGCTTTATCACTTCTCCAGACTTAATACATCTGCCCGCATGTCATTGCAGTCTACTCTTATATATCTATACAGCTGGTATTATAGCTCTAGCACACAGGGCCGCCATCAGGGGGGACAGCCGGGACTACAGTACCGGGACTGGACAGAGAGGGGGCCTATCTCTGCTGTGAAACAGGGCAGGTGGGCAGCAGTAGTGTGACACTGCGGGATCTGAAGCGAGACCTGAGGCAGTGAGATTGGAACTCGCTTTCAGTGACTGTGTCCTGATAACATTGTACTTGTCCTATGTTGTCTTGTACTGTAAGCCGCTGTAGTTCCACCCACATTATCCACAGGTAGGCCCTCCTATTTTGTCAGTCTTGGGCTCCACAATTTCTGATGACAGCCTTGCTAACACATACTGTGATCTTACTCCCATCTGACAATACATTCCAGACACAAACCTTCTTACAGATGTGTCCTTTTACACCTTTGCTTCGTGCACTGCAAGTCGCGTTACACATATCATGTGAATGCTGTGTGACTCTGTAGCGACGAGCGTCTTTTTTGCATTTTTCCAGCAGAAAATGTGTCTCAGTTGCAAAGTAATGCAATAGGAGGCACGAGCAGACATCTGCTGATTAAAATGATATGCGGCATGCCTATATTCTGTGTGTGACTGTATTTGCATACACAATGCAAATACAATGGAAAACACTGTAACGTAGCATTTTGGATGCAGTAACAGCCACAATTAGGTATATAGGTATGCAGCATATCATTTTTTGCGTCTAAAACGTAGTTTAACGGGAAAAATGCAAAAAAAGACGTTCAGCGCTACCAAGTCCCGCCACGCCATGGCACAACTTCAAGGGCTGATTAGCATGACTGCAGCAAGGATGTAAGAGGACACATCTGTACTTAGTACATTTATATATCAGTTAGGCACTTATTTCTGATGCACAAACATTTAACAGCTTTTTTTTTTTTCTTTTACCATTCTAACTTTTTTTTTTCTTCAGCTCCCCTCCAGAAAGGGATGGCTAGATGGGAGGTGTTGTACATGTGGTGTAAGGAATCGTGTCAGCTGGCCCTGCCCTCCACTGTGCAATGTGTCACCAGGCACCTGGACTGCCCACTTCACTGGGAAAATGGTTGGAATCTGAGAGGCTCACTTAGGGGCCTGTTCATCATCGGGGGCTGGGTGGCCCCAATGATAAACTAGAGTAATTCAGTATTGCTCGGTACAGGGAGAGCTGCTCTGAAAAGCAGCTGTCCCTGCGATCAGTAAGACTGCTATAGCAGTGATATTTGCCAGTGCTACATAGTTTTATTTATATTAGGTGGCCCTTTAGGCCCTTAACAAATGAAAGGGCCAGTGAAAAAAAACGTGTAAATTCTAGTAACGGGCCCATTGATAACGAACTGGCCCTTTACGCTACAAGGAGTGCAGGAGATTTCCTGAACATTCTTGGATCGTTGGCAAATAAAAGCGTGGTAATAAAAAGCTTAAGCTAAGGGGAAATTAATTAAGTGGCGGAAATATGTTGTTATGTGTTGCTCTTTGGCCATAAATAATGTTGCCAGGTAGGGAATCCTTGAGCAAGCCCCTTTGTCACTGGTGATATGATTACTAGCTAGCTATCTGTAAAACTGTGTAATGAGACACACATAAACGTGTTCTGTGAGTCACTAATCAGCATTAGTAAACAGAGTAAATATTCATCCAGTCCCCATGGTAGATGTTCATGCTGTTAAATCTGGTGATGATTTGCATACTGTTAATTTTGAGTGAGGTGATAATGAAAGAGGGAGGGGGATTATTATTAGTCTTTAACATAGATAATGTTTTCACAGGGGAGGAATTGTCCTAGATGCAAGTAACTATTTTTGGGCATAGCAGTTATTTCTCAGTTTTGAATTTTCTGTTACTTGGTTGTCCTATTGTTAGCCCTTGAGACAAGTTAGGCCCTGTGAGGTTTCAATAGCAGTATGGATGGTATAATGGTCAGCATTACTGCCTCACAGCACTGAGGTCATGGGTTCAATTCCCACTATGGCCCTGTGTGGAGTTTGTATATTCTCCCCATACTTGTGTGGGTTTCCTCTGAGTACTCTGGTTTCCTCCACAATCCAAAAATATACTGGTAGGTTAATTGGCTCCCAACAAAATTAACCCTAGTGTGAATATGTCTGTGTGTACATTTGGTAGGGAATATAGATTGTAAGCTCCACTGGGGCAGGGACTGATGTGAATGGCCAAATATTCTTTGTAAAGCGCTGCGGAATATGTACGCGCTATATAAATAATTGGTAATAAATAAATAATAGTTTTCAGTCTGGCATACGGTTCTACTTATAGGGACATGTTCTGTATATATACAGGTACTTCTACCATACTTGCCCACTTCTTATTTTTCCCCTTTGGGAGCTGTGGAGGCCAGGTATGACGACAACTTTTGTGCTTGAGCGGATTACTCAAGCACGCCATCTAGTGGACAGTGCAAGACGTATGATAATTACATTTTGTTATTTAGAGCTTGACACTGTGCCAGGAGCATCTATGGGTTAAGACCCCTTGCAACACATATATATGCTAGACAAATAAAGAGAGGCAGGAGCGTTTGGATACAAAAGAGGAGCAGTTAGGAAGGACTGACATAAGTAATATTGAAAACCTATCTGGCTATATTTTATTACCATGACAAGTGAGGTCATTATTTGGAACCACTTCCTCCAATATACAGGCTTGCTGGGAAATCTATTTTCTATATTTTTTTTTATACTCATAGTCTCCTCCAAATAAAAAATAATAATAATAATTTTAAATGAAACCTGCCATTGTCTACACTCATTTCTGGAGGTAAATGACAATTGAGGCGACACAGACATTAGGAAGATGTTTAGCATGCCGAGTCATATAGAGTCTTGCACGTCCTTGTAGAAAGAAAGATTTGCTGTCTGTTTGCTGCTGAAGCCTGAACTTTAAATATTTATGCATTGGGTTAACAGATTCATTCATTATGTGTGTGTAGACTTTCATAGCGCTCTGCCTTCCATAGAGATGTCATCTTCTGTGCAGTCCTCCAGCATGTAGCCAGGAAAACACAGTACTTGGAAGCTACATAGCAGCTAAATGTGAGCATCAATCAAAATAAACAATTCCACTGAGTTGGCTGGCCATAAATTCCTAGTGAGGCAGTCACATCTGCTGCTATCAATAGGAATTATATTCTACAGGCTCTTATTATTTTATTTATTATTTTATTTATTTATTTAAGAGAGTTTTTCTCCTTTACCAGTTATTATCCTGTGCTTTGTGTATCCTGAATAGAAAGCGACAGTAAAGCAGAATATATTTGCTGAGGTTAATGGTATAACTGCTTTGTGCTGTCCTTGATGTTTGTAATGAATCTGAAGATAAGTAAATACAAATTGATATTGGTGAAAAAGTTTGGATAAATAAGTACATAATCATTTTATCTGTAAGAGATACACACAGTGCTCCTCATGTACAAAGCACAAAACAGCCTACACGTCTTCACTTGCACTTGTGTGTAGACTGAGACATCTAAGTGCATTAGTTTGTGGCATGAGACTGGTATGCTTGGTGAGGACACTTCCCTCCCAATGGGGTATATTTACTAACATTCGTAATTTTCGGAAAAAGGTCAAAGTTCAATCACGAATGACATCGACAGTGTAAAATTGCAACTTTTTGAATGTATTACGACTAATTTACTAAGCTGCCGTATTTTGCCTTTTCGGGTTTTCCGATGTCGATGTCATTCGTTTTTTTCTTCTGTTTTTTACGGCAGTGATTAGCAAACCACTGCCGACTTTTTCAAAATGAATCTCGGCCGGATCTGTGTGATCCGTGCTGGGGTTCATTTTTTAAAAAAAAATAAACACTGTAAAACTTTAAAAAAAATTGCGTGGGGTCCCCCCTCCTTAGCATAACCAGCCTCGGGCTCTTTGAGCCGATCCTGGTTGCAGAAATATGGGGAAAAAATTGACAGGGGTTCCCCCATATTTAAGCAACCAGCATCGGGCTCTGCGCCCGGTCCTGGTTCCAAAAATACGGGGGACAAAAAGAGTAGGGGTCCCCCGTATTTTTAAAACCAGCACCGGGCTCCACTAGCTGGACAGATAATGCCACAGCCGGGGGTCACTTTTATATAGTGCCCTGCGGCCGTGGCATCAAATATCCAACTAGTCACCCCTGGCCGGGGTACCCTGGGGGAGTGGGGACCCCTTCAATCAAGGGGTCCACCCCCCCCAGCCACCCAAGGGCCAGGGGTGAAGCCCGAGGCTGTCCCCCCCATCCAATTGGCTGCGGATGGGGGGCTGATAGCCTTTTGTGAAAATGAAAAGATATTGTTTTTAGTAGCAGTACTACAAGGCCCAGCAAGCCTCCCCCGCATGCTGGTACTTGGAGAACCACAAGTACCAGCATGCGGCGGAAAAACGGGCCCGCTGGTACCTGTAGTACTACTACTAAAAAAATACCCAAAAAAAGACAAGACACACACACCTTGAAAGTAAAGATTTATTACATACATCCACACAAACATATACACATACTTACCTTATGTTCACACGCAGGTCGGTCCTCTTGTCCAGTAGAATCCATGGGGAACCTGTTGAAAAAATTATACTCACAAAATCCAGTGTAGATCGGTCCTCTTCAAATCCATTTGTAATCCACGTACTTGAGAAAATAAAAAAACGGAGTCCCGACCACGAACTGAAAGGGGCCCCATGTTTTCACATGGGACCCCTTTCCCCGAATGCCAGAAACCCACTCTGACTTCTGTCTAAGTGGGTTTCTTCAGCCAATCAGGGAGCGCCACGTTGTAGCACCCTCCTGATCGGCTGTGTGCTCCTGTACTGTATGACAGGCGGCACACGGCAGTGTTACAATGTAGCGCCTATGCGCTCCATTGTAACCAATGGTGGGAACTTTCTGCTCAGCGGTGAGGTCACTTTCGGTCAACCGCAGGGCAGAAAGTTCCCACCATTGGTTACAATGGAGCGCATAGGCGCTACATTGTAACACTGCCGCGTGCTGCCTGTCAGTCAGTACAGGAGCACACAGCCGATCAGGAGGGTGCTACAACGTGGCGCTCCCTGATTGGCTGAAGAAACCCACTTAGACAGAAGTCAGAGTGGGTTTCTGGCATTCGGGGAAAGGGGTCCCATGTGAAAACATGGGGCCCCTTTCAGTTCGTGGTCGGGACTCCGTTTTTTTATTTTCTCAAGTACGTGGATTACAAATGGATTTGAAGAGGACCGATCTACACTGGATTTTGTGAGTATAATTTTTTCAACAGGTACCCCATGGATTCTACTGGACAAGAGGACCGACCTGCGTGTGAACATAAGGTAAGTATGTGTATATGTTTGTGTGGATGTATGTAATAAATCTTTACTTTCAAGGTGTGTGTGTCTTTTTTTGGGTATTTTTTTAGTAGTAGTACTACAGGTACCAGCGGGCCCGTTTTTCCGCCGCATGCTGGTACTTGTGGTTCTCCAAGTACCAGCATGCGGGGGAGGCTTGCTGGGCCTTGTAGTACTGCTACTAAAAACAATATCTTTTCATTTTCACAAAAGGCTATCAGCCCCCCATCCGCAGCCAATTGGATGGGGGGGACAGCCTCGGGCTTCACCCCTGGCCCTTGGGTGGCTGGGGGGGGGGACCCCTTGATTGAAGGGGTCCCCACTCCCCCAGGGTACCCCGGCCAGGGGTGACTAGTTGGATATTTGATGCCACGGCCGCAGGGCACTATATAAAAGTGACCCCCGGCTGTGGCATTATCTGTCCAGCTAGTGGAGCCCGGTGCTGGTTTTAGAAATATGGGGGACCCCTACTCTTTTTGTCCCCGTATTTTTGGAACCAGGACCAGGCGCAGAGCCCGATGCTGGTTGCTTAAATATGGGGGAACCCCTGTCAATTTTTTCCCCATATTTCTGCAACCAGAATCGGCTCAAAGAGCCCGAGGCTGGTTATGCTTAGGAGGGGGGACCCCACGCAATTTTTTTAAAGAAAATAACCACTTTCCCACCCCTTCCCACTGATATACATGCACGGATCTCATGGATCCCTGCATGCCTATACAATCACGGATTAAAAAAGCAGGTCTGTTTTTTTTTAGCACTTTTTTACGAGTTGTAATTTTTCACGGCAGTGTTTTATTTTTTTTTGCTTTGCACTTCTTAGTAAATGACCGAGATTCATACTTAAACAGCCGCGTTTTGACCGATGGTGTATTCATTCGTAATTATTTTCATGGACTACCCAAAAAATACGAATGCCCTCATCACTGCCGTGATTTGAGTTTAGTAAATTACCGAGATGACACTTTGATGAAAAAACGGCATCTCGGTCAAAATCGGGACCTTAGTAAATATACCCCAATATGTCAAGGAGACCACTGACGTTCAGGAATTTGGCAGTCCGGGGGCTCGATGATGCAGTTTGTGATGTATTACATAATCATGGGTCCGCCCTCATGAGTTGCAGCATTGATAGGTCGAGGGCAGGGCCACATCCTGCACTCCAGGATCTCCTGGGCAGCTTTTAGAAAATATTGGGAAAATATTGGGAAGTATGCTGGTGAAAATACTCCTGCAGACGAAAGTCGTTCCTAGCCTAATACAGAGTTTCAGTAGATGTCATTTTGCATGAAGCGGGCATGGTGCTATGAAGTACATGGTGGCATGGTGCTATGAAGTACATGGTGGCATGGTTCTATGAAGCATATGGTGGCATAGTTCTGTGAAGCATACTGTGGCATGGTGCTATGAAGTACATGGTGGCATGGTGCTATGAAGCATATGGTGGCATGGTGCTATGAAGCATATGGTGGCATGGTGCTATGAAGCACATGGTGCTGTGGTGCACATGGTGGCATGGTGCACATGGTGGCATGACGCTATGAAACACATCATCATGGTAAAATTCCATAATGGACGGGATTACGCAGCAGATGGCGGTGTGACCTATGGTGTTGTGATTCATTGCATACAGTAACTTTTCATTCAAGTCCCACCATGCCCACTTAAGTTTGGAAGTGGAAAGGACTCGATGGGGTTGTTTGCTCTCTTGGAAGTGCAGGAGAACTCCCTAAAGTAGGCAAATGTGTTCTAAAGTGCTAGGTGGTTATTTGCAATGAATGTCTAATGTGCTACATATTAGGGTCATTTTTCAATCCCGGGAATCCTCAGTGCAGTGACGTCACTAGTTCCTGGTTAGCTGTGGACTTTAGTCTCGTAGATATTAGTTCAACTCACAAAATGGCTGCCTCCTTGTTAAAGGGCAGTTTTTCAAATAAAGGCAATTGTTGGGTGGGCTTGGTAGAGCTGGAAACTTGGATTTTAGAGCATTTTTGAGTAAAGGCTACCAAATAAAACACAAGAAAAAGAAAAGTATAGATAATGAACAATTGTAGTAAAAACATACATAAAACCAGTTGCATGTAAAGCTGGTTTTATGCACCTTAATAAAATGTATACAACTATATGCTAGAAGTGAAGGCATCCATAGAAATATTGTATACTGGTCTTTTTCTGGGAGCATTAAATGCTTTTTATGTGATACATTATGTAACCATGTAATAATAAAACATACACTTTGAGGTTTTCTTCAGTTTAGTTAGATGCTGCTTTATGCAACAGGCAGCAGAACTATAGCTTTACTTATTTTCCAACAGCCAAACATTCCTGGTTGCTTTTAGCTGGAACTATTTTGTCTAGTGAGAACGTGAAAAAAAATTGTCATACACATGAATGATGAAAACCTGTCACAATATTCTTTGAAGATTCTTTATCTTATCTGGCGCCACTGGCACTGAAAACAAAGATAATATTAATATCTTGGATCATCTGATTGTGAATGCATGCAAGTTTTGGAAACAGTTACACACAGTAAAAAAAAAAAAAAATGAACATATGAATTCCGAGTAATATAATACTCTGGGCCTAGTTATTAAAGTCATACCTGTTGCAGCAACTTATTTATTGCTGCGATTTAATATTTATTTATTTATTGGTGTGACAGTATAGCAATACCCCGCTGTCATGTCAAACCTATCCCGAGGATTACTTTAACCTCTGTAGCTCCTATTTTGATCTGCTGAGCCTGACAAATTGGAAGCTTGGTGTGTGTGTTTGTGTATATACAGTGTATATATTTAAAACAAAACATGCCTAGCCTAACAGATTTACCCAGAGCATTAATAATACCGGCTGCTCCTCCCAATAGATCCCCTATTAGCAGAATCAAAACATGAATGCATATAATAAACACCAAGCGGTCGCTACCAAAGATTTCAATATTCTCTCAGAATGTTCAAACATTGTCAGAATCAGCCACATTGTTAACAAAGTCATCTAGTGTGTACCCGGCACTATAAGTGTGCATTGATACACAAATACCTTGTATAGGGTATAATTACAGAATCTATTAGGACTAACAGCTAGCTATATAAGAAATGCCTTGGTGGCTTGGGAAGAAGATTTGTCACCTGGAGAGAACTTTTTTCCATTTTGGGTGACTGCAAATTGGAGTCCAGTGGAGTGGATTTATGCTTCAATGGTGGTTAGTGTGTGTGTGTGTGTGTGTGTGTGTGTGTGTGTGTGTGTGTGTGTGTGTGTGTGTGTATGTATGTATGTATGTATGTATGTTTGTGTGTATGTACAAGGACAGGTATTCCCATCCTCTGTCCTCGAGGCACACTAGCAGTACAGGTTTTAGTGCTATCCAGGCTTCAGCACAGATGGGTAAATAAAATAACTGAGGTACTAGTACTGTACTCAAGCATGGATATCAGTAAAACCTGGACTGTTAGTGTGCCTTAAGGACTGAGGTTGGGAATGTCTGTGCCAGGATGTTGTCATGCTCCTGGCATTCTACAGCCACACCTTTATGCCCCGAAGCCAAGTCATCAATATTGCTTACCTCCCAACATGACCCACTCCAGGAGGGACAAAATGCTCTGCTCCTGGACTTCTCTGTTAATTTGTCATTACTGGCACCTGTTTTGAACAGGTTACTTGATAAGAAAGGTGTTTCACCACAGGTGATGTCAATCATACATTAAAAGAGAAGTCCAGGAGTAGAGTATTCTAAGGGTCATGTTGAGAGGTATGCTTATTGGGATGTATGATAATGTATTAAATTATATTATGACTATTTGTTTTTTTTCCTTCTTGAATAAATGTATTTTTTAGAGACAGTCAATATTTCTATTCAGAAATTTATTTTTTACATCTTTCCTCTGGAATCATCCAGCAGAGCTTATGGGGATGCACACGTTGCCACGCAGTGATGTCAGAGTGTGTTTTAGTCATGTTCCCTTTTCAGATTCAGCTGAAGATATTTAATCCATCAGCCGACACGACAGAAATGCTATGAAAATCCGTAAGGCTGCTTAGCCCGTCTGCTAGGAGTGAAATCCTGTGCCGGCCCAACAACACATTTATTTGCTGCACTGTGAGCTTTTCCTGCTGCAATACATTTACTGTGAATACTCAAACTGCCCAATAACCATCATTTTTTAGATATCAATGAATAGCATTCAGGGGAATAAAACTGTTCAGGATTAGAAGCAAAGGCCAAGTAACTGACCCATGGTGCTTGAGTCTCTAGCCGTAAAAGACTGGAAATCAAGGAGGTGGACAGTGTTTATAACTCTGGTACTTTATAAGACCCCTTACATGCGGTTTACAACAGGATGTGGTCATGTGACCGGCAGTCAGGAGACTGCCGATCACTATACCGACGCCGGGATTCCGCCCCCTTACAATCCTGACAGTCGGCATGCCGACTGACAGGGACTATTCCCACTTGTGAGTGTCCACAACACCCATAGAGTGGGAATAGAACTTGTGACGAGCATAGGTCAAGCAAACCCAACCCACTTGCTGGTTTGCAAACCAATCATCATGCTATAACGGTATCCAGTTGATAGTGTCTAGTTAGACAGTCAATAGATAGACACCATATGTTAGACAGATATTAGGTTGACAGGGTCAAAAGGTCGACATGAAAATGGTCAACAAAAAAGATAGACAAATGTTTTTTTTTTTATTTAACATGTTTTTGGACTATTTCATACCTTCTCTATCCATGTCGGCATAGAGTTGGTTATAAACCTTGTGGCGAGCGCAGGCCTTTCTACAATTGGGGGTCCCAGATGACAAAACTATCCACACAAACCACAAAAATGCAAAAAACATGGTGTCTACCTTTTTTTATGTCGACCATTTTCATGTCGACCTTTTAACCCGGTCGACCTTTTGTACTGTCTACCCTTTTCAGGTCGACCTTTTGACCCTGTCGACCTAATGTCTGTCTAACATATGGTGTCTATCTCTTGACTGTCTAATTAGACACTGTCTATCTATTATACCACACCCATAACCCTGCAATAACTATCCACTCCTGATGTATTCCTTTGCCATGTATCCAATTTTGAGTAATACAGGTTGAGTCTCCCTTATCCAAAATGCTTGGGACCAGAGGTACTTTGGATATGGGATTTTTCCGTATTTTGGAATAATTGCATACCATAGTGAGATATCATGGTGATGGGACCTAAATCTAAGCACAGAATGCATTTATGTTACATATACACCTTATACACACAGCCTGAAGGTCATTTTAGCCAATATTTTTTAGAACTTTGTGCATTAAACAAAGTGTGTGTACATTCACACAATTCATTTATGTTTCATATACACCCTATTCACACAGCCTGAAGGTCATTTAATACAATATTTTTAATAACTTTGTGTATTAAACAAAGTTTGTGTACATTGAGACATAAAAAAACAAAGATTTTACTATCTCACTCTCACTCAAAAAAGTCCGTATTTCGGAATATTCCGTATTTCGGAATATATGGATATGGGATACTCAACCTGTATGTATTTTTAAAATGAGTGTGTTAGGAGGCGTACATTTGTGTGTCCCATATGTGTTGCTGAAAGGTGCACGTATCAGAACATTTCATTTCTGAATGTATTTGTGTGGCTGCATTTTGAACTGTAAATTGAACACACTTAGTGGTCAGTCCAATTAAATGTGAAGGGTGGGAGTTGCTGCATCGTTTCAACTCCGGCAATGTCACCCAAACTCGCACTCCTTGTGGCCCGAGTTCAGTCTAAATTCGCAAGGTTGGGCTGTCTTAATGTGCGGCTGTTTCTACGCTTACTCACAGTGCGAGGAAACTCACATTTAATTGGATTGACCCCTTACATACACATAATATGCAAAACGTGTGCAGTTTGGCCAATCTCACAGACGAAAACCACACCAAGACATTGTTAAATGACACAATTAGAAAAAAAAATGCACAAAGAAAGCATTTTGTATTGCGGTTTGGAGAAAAATGCACTTTTATACATCTCAAAAGGTTGATGGCCAAGATTGGTCATGGAGCCTTTAAAAGTAGATTTATAGTAGAAAACCTTATTTTGAAGGGTGAATAATTTTAAGAAAGTAATATCCGTCTCTGAGGTTAGGATCAAGTGCTAAAAATGAAAACAGCTAGAAATGAATTTTTAGACTTGACACTTTTAAGGGTTACTGAGCAGAATGCATAAAATCTTTTTCCTAATGCTAAAAACATAGTAGAAATAAATCATTCTCCTCCTGTATTAAGCTGTTGCAGCCCCCACAGAATTTTCATGACCATGCTTCATAAGAGATACAGTCACTGCATTGTACTTACACTTTAATTACATTGCAGATGCACAGCGTAATCTTAAACTGTAATGTACTTTATTTGTATTTGTGGATTTTGATAGATTCAAACTTAAGAATATTTTCTTCACTTTGTGTTAGTTTTACTGGTATTTCTGCTATTGAATTTTTTTATGGATACCATTAGAAAGAATTCATAAAGAGTAGAAAGCCAACAAAGTCCTAGAACAGTGGTTCCCAAATATTATTGAATCACGGCACCCTAGAAAATCAGCCTGGCCAAACGTTTCTTATTGAGAAATTCAGCAACAAATGTATAATTAAGTGAACTGTGCTAACCTGTCATCCGATGGACCATCTACTGAAACCCCCACCAGATGCAGCTCTATTCTGCTGTGGTGCGCAGATAGTTACAGTATTGAATGGGCATTGGCCGCACCACCGAACATTAGAGCAACAGTGTAGTTGCTCATAATGTCTGACAGTACATGGCCACTGGTGTCAGTCCCTGACACAGGCATGCCACTGACACATTGTGACACGCATCTCCACCATCCGAGCCTGTATAGTGTCCCCAGAGACATATTAGGCTCGGCAATAGGGATAACCATCAATGGTTGTGCATCAGATAGAAATCATTGATGTATTAATTTTGTGTATCTGCGGATGGTGCCTGCAGTGGACACTAAGCATTGAGGGCTATCCACTGATGTCCCCCATCAGTGTTTCTCCATCACTGGTGGGGAGAAAAAAAAACCCACACAGCTCACAATTGCTATTAGACCATCAATATTTGCTAACCATCGATGGTCAATTTGCAATCCTACTCAGTAAAGAATGATTTACTATATGGCCAAAGTAACTAAGATTCCGTTACCACACATAGGGGTCTATTCATGAAGCAGTAAAAAGAGTGAAGAAAAAGACCAGTGGAGAAGGTGCCTATTTCAACCAATCAGCTTTAAAGGAAGCCTTTGTCAAGTACGTTCCATAAAATGTAAGGGAGATGCTGATTGGTTGCCACGGGCAACTTCTCCGCTAGTCTGTTTCTCCACTCTCTTCACTGCTTCATGAATAGACCCCATAGAGGGTTATTTACCATTGGCCAGATTTTGCTCCGCTAATTCTGTTATTGCAGCAGTTCACAGGGATAACACATAATTTACTAGGGAAATTTACCATTAAAGTCCTGCCAAGACAGCTCTTCAGATAGGAGGCCGGGACCCACTGATGGCAGAACCCAGACTCTTCCTTCTTTTATTGATTGTTTACAGCAGGAGTAAAAGCTAGAAATTCATGGTGCTGATGCAGTGCTCGTACATTTCCCCAGCCTTCAAACTTAACATGTACACAGTCCAAGTTGCTGGGGAGGATCCTTGCCAGGGGTACTGAGCCTATAAGCTGCAGCACCATCAAGCTACAAAACGCTTAGCTGATAAATCTGTGCAGGCTGCAGTCCCCTTTGGAAATTATGGGGACTGCAATATTTGTTGTTACTTATCTGAAAGATATTTGCATTGTAAATACTATAGTAATACTCCTTAGTAATATAGCAGCAGGCCTGATTTAGGTGGACAGTTTGATTTTGAAGGACTGTCCCGCTCCCCAGCATCCGTGATGTTGGTCCTGACTTCAGGTACTGTTGGGAAGTATCTATGCTCCACTAACTGCCACTCTTCACAGCAGGTGCCGATACCAGTGGAGTGTGGCCTAGCACTTTAGAGTCCCTGAGTAACGTGGCCACACCCCACAGCAACATGTGACATGATAGTGCCACTATTTTGGTGCTGTGTGGTCTTGTCTAAATTCAGCTGAATGTTGGGAGTTATGAAGTCAGATTATTATCATCTGTGGGACAAGTATGTTATCTTCTGTAAATTAGATCAATGTTTAATGTGCACTGTTATGGCAGCCATTTTGTGGGCCACGCCCACAACCTTTCTATTGACTATAATCTGCAGTAGTGTATGGTGATGAAAGTCAATGTTTGACAGTTGTACACCATAAAGGATTCTGACAGTTTGAGTTTGAGTTATGTACTGTACATATGATTGGTTGGCACTGGTATTAGCCTTTTACTGAGTAGGGATTTTAACATTTGGATCTGAAGAGGAACATTATAGAAGGTACAGTAAATAAATGGTCACCTTTCAGGGTATACCTGAACTCTCCTCACTGGTTTTGCATATAGAGACCCTGCACCTGAAGGGATCTCTGCCGATTCCTAACCGCATTCTCATCTGCAACAATTACTGGCACCTTAAGACGGCTACACATCAGAACAATGTGTATCTTGCCGATCTTGCGTGTGACAGGACCCTGCATTGGTAAGTGCATACACACATGCTAATGCAGGGGAACGACGGAGGAAGCATGGCATCATTTGCAGTATCTTCTGGTGGACCCTGCAGCAGGGTCAACCAGAAGATACACTGCTTGATATGTCTGATTTGTCATTCCGATTTGCCCGGAAAAGACAAATTAAGCCGATATTGGCATAGTGTGTCCCTGGATTTACCCTAAAGGCTCTCCGTTTTCCATTGTGATGCCCAACTCCCACACACAGAACTGCACAGGCTCCAGTCAAGAGGCCAACACACATCCGAATTTGCCACAAATGGTCATCCAGGAAAGATCCCATACCTCACATAAGATTTGGTAATTTATTAAATCTTGAGACACTCAATCCTAGTTGGAGTTCTATATTTTTCTGGGGCCCAATTAGTTCCTACCAACTGGTTTTTATTGAACTACCATTTATATAAATTTAGACATTTTTAGCAAACTATATGTAAACCAACAGACAGGCTCATCGTGACTGATTGCATTATGTTCTATGCTCTCGCAATTTTGTTCACTTTTCTCTGACGTCCTAGTGGATGCTGGGAACTCCGAAAGGACCATGAGGAATAGCGGGCTCCGAAGGAGGCTGGGCACTCTAGAAAGATTTATGACTACCTGGTGTGCACTGGCTCCTCCCACTATGACCCTCCTCCAAGCCTCAGTTAGATCTTGTGCCCGGCCGAGGTTGGATGCACACTAGGGGCTCTCCTGAGCCTCTAGAAAGAAAGTATAGAATTAGGTTTTTTATTTTCAGTGAGACCTGCTGGCAACAGGCTCACTGCAGCGAGGGACTAAGGGGAGAAGAAGCGAACTCGCCTGCTTGCAGCCGGATTGGGCTTCTTAGGCTACTGGACACCATTAGCTCCAGAGGGATCGACCGCAGGCCCAGTCCTAGGTGTTCGGTCCCGGAGCCGCGCCGCCGTACCCCTTACAGAGCCAGAAGCAAGAAGAGGTCCGGAAAATCGGCGGCAGAAGACATCAGTCTTCACCAAGGTAGCGCACAGCACTGCAGCTGTGCGCCATTGCTCCTCATACACACTTCACACTCCGGTCACTGAGGGTGCAGGGCGCTTGGGGGGGGGCGCCCTGAGCAGCAATAAAAACACCTTGGCTGGCAAAAATACCACAATATATAGCCCCAGAGGCTATATATGTGGTAAATACCCCTGCCAGAATCCAGAAAAAAGCGGGAGAATAGGCAGCGGAAAAGGGGCGGAGCTATCTCCCTCAGACACACTGGCACCATTTTCTCTTCACAGTGCAGCTGAAAGAAAGCTCCCCAGGCTCTCCCCTGTAGTTTTCAGGCTCAAAGGGTTAAAAAGAGAGGGGGGGCACTAAATTTAGGCGCAATATTGTATATACAAGCAGCTATGGGGGAAAATTCACTCAGTTATAGTGTTAATCCCCACATTATATAGCGCTCTGGTGTGTGCTGGCATACTCTCTCTCTGTCTCCCCAAAGGGCTTTGTGGGGTCCTGTCCTCAGTCAGAGCATTCCCTGTGTGTGTGCGGTGTGTCGGTACAGCTGTGTCGACATGTTTGAGGAGGAGGCTTATATAGTGACGGAGCAGATGCCGATAAATGTGATGTCGCCCCCTGTGGGGCCGACACCAGAGTGGATGGTTAGGTGAAAGGTATTAACCGACAGTGTCAACTCCTTACATAAAAGGGTGGATGACGTAACAGCTGTGGGACAGCCGGCTTCTCAGCCCGCGCCTGCCCAGGCGTCTC
Source organism: Pseudophryne corroboree (assembly GCF_028390025.1). Lineage (NCBI taxonomy): Eukaryota > Metazoa > Chordata > Amphibia > Anura > Myobatrachidae > Pseudophryne > Pseudophryne corroboree. Next base: position 341,132,087 of record NC_086450.1, read on the forward strand.
AAAGGCCATCAGGGGCTCAAAAACGCCCGCTCATTCAGATGGCAGACACAGATGTCGACACGGAGTCTGACTCCAGTGTCGACAAGGTTGAGACATATACACAATCCACTAGGAACATCCGTGACTTGATCCCGGCAATAAAAAATGTGTTACACATTTCTGACATTAACCTCTAAAAATGGGTTTTTATGTTTGGGGAGAAAAAGCAGGCAGTGTTTTGTTCCCCCATCAGATGAATGAATGAAGTGTGTGAAAAGCGTGGGTTCCCCCTGATAAGAAACTGGTAATTTCTAAAAAGTTACTGATGGCGTACCTTTTCCCGCCAGAGGATAAGTTACGCTGGGAGATATCCCCTAGGGTGGATAAGGCGCTCACACGGTTGTCAAAATAGGTGGCACTGCCGTTTTAGGAACGGCCACTTTGAAGGTACCTGTTGATAAAAAGCAGGAGGCTATCCTGAAGTCTGTATTTACACACTCAGGTACTAGACTGAAACCTGCAGAGCGTGCTGCTGCAGCGTGGTCGGTGACCCTGTCAAACATACTAGTTTGCTAACATGAGAACATATTAAAGACGTCGTCTTATATATGAGGGATGCACAGAGGGATATTTTGCCGGCTGGCATCCAAAATGAATGTAATGTCCATTCTGTCAGGAGGGTATTAGAGACCTGTCACTGGACAGGTGATGCTGACTTTAAAAGGCGCATAGAGATTCTGCCTTATAAGGGTGAGGAATTATTTGGGGATGGTCTCTGGGACCTCGTATCCGCAGCAACAGCTGGGAAGAAATATTTTTACCTCAGTTTTCCTCACAGACTAAGAAAGCACTGTATTATCAGGTACAGTCCTTTCGGCTTCAGAAAAGCAAGCGGGTCAAAGGCGCTTCCTTTCTGTACAGAGACAAGGGAAGAGGGAAAAAGCTGCACCAGTCAGCCTGTTCCCAGAATCATAATTCTTCTCTCGCTTCCTCTGAGTCCACAGCATGACGCGGGGGCTCCACAGGTGTAGCCAGGTACGGTGGGGGGCAGTCTCAAAAAATTTCAGCGATCAGTGGGCTCGCTCACAGGTGGATCCCTGTTTCATTCAAGTAGTATTTCAGGGGTACAAGCTGGAATTCGAGATGTCTTCCCCCCGCCGTTTCCTCAAATATGCCTTGCCGACAACTCCCTCAGGCAGGGAGGCTGTGCTAGAGGCAATTAATAAGCTGTATTCCCATCAGGTAATACTTAAGGTGCCCCTACTTCAACAAGGACGGGGTTACTATTCCACACGGTTTGGGGTACCGAAACCGCATGGTTCGGTGTGACCCTTTTTTATATTTAAAATCCTTGAACACATTCATAAAAAAATTCAAGTTCAAGATGGAATCGCTCAGGGCGGTTATTGCAAGCCTGGACGAAGGGGATTACATTAGTGTTCACTCTAGGTGTCTTTCACAGGGCGCTGCGCCCTGCCCCTTTTTTAGACACCTGAATGCCGCCCTGCCCATTTGTGTGCGCCCTCCCGCCCCGCACTTTGCTGCCCGCCGGACCCCGCCAAGCCACCGGACACATTACTGCAGTAATCCAGTGTGCTTAATCACAGTCACACTGTCTCCCTGCATGAGAGACAGAGACCTCCGCGGCCCGCCCCGTCTGTACCGCCCCATCTGTCCCGCCCACCTCGTCCGTCCCGCCCGCCCACCTCGTCCGTCCTTAGTTGTCAGCCGCCGCATCTCCCCTCCTCTGCGAGAGACAGGAGGGCTGGGTTTGCCTCTCCCGCCGAGGCAAACCCAGCCCTCCCTCCTCTCTGTGTGCATGGCCAGACACCCGCGGGCAGCCCCCATCTCCCACCAGCCAGTGCCACTGGCCAGCGTACCCATCTACCGGAGTGTGACCCTCAGCTGCCAGAGTGTGAGTAAGTAGATACACACAAAGTAATGAACATGTATTTTAATGCACTGCCATATCCTGCCCCCACCCCCTGCATGTGACCCCATTTACCCCCAGCCTTTGTGTGTGGCACACTTTACCCCCCTCACCCTGGTTTGTGCGCCCCCCCCCCCCCCCCGTGTGTGTGACACCTTGTGCCCTCCTGCCCCCCCCCAACCCCCTGTGTGTGGCCCCACTACCCCTTGTCTTATGTGTGTGCGGAACCATCTACCCCCCCCCCCTCCTCCTCCAATGTGTCTCAGTGCTTTCTACCTGGTGCAATGTTTCTCGGTGCTCTCTACCTGGTGCAATGTTTCTCGGTGCTCTCTACCTGGTGCAATGTTTCTCGGTGCTCTCTACCTGGTGCAATGTTTCTCGGTGCTCTCTACCTGGTGCAATGTTTCTCGGTGCTCTCTACCTGGTGCAATGTTTCTCGGTGCTCTCTACCTGGTGCAATGTTTCCCGGTGCTCTCTACCTGGTGCAATGTTTCTCGGTGCTCTCTACCTGGTGCAATGTTTCTCGGTGCTCTCTACCTGGTGCAATGTTTCTCAGTGCTCTCTACCTGGTGCAATGTTTCTCGGTGCTCTCTACCTGGTGCAATGTTTCTCGGTGCTCTCTACCTGGTGCAATGTTTCTCGGTGCTCTCTACCTGGTGCAATGTTTCTCGGTGCTCTCTACCTGGTGCAATGTTTCTCGGTGCTCTCTACCTGGTGCAATGTTTCTCGGTGCTCTCTACCTGGTGCAGTGTGTCTCAGTGCTCTCTACCTGGTGCAGTGTGTCTCAGTGCTCTCTACCTGGTGCAGTGTGTCTCAGTGCTCTCTACCTGGTGCAGTGTGTCTCAGTGCTCTCTACCTGGCGCAATGTGTATAACGTGCTCTGCCTGGCGCAAAGTGTAGAATGTGCTCTGCCTGGCGCAATATGTATAACGTGCTCTACCTGTCGCAGTGTGTATAGGAGGTTCTACCTGGTGCAGTGTGTATTAGCTGCACTATTGTGTGGTGTAATGTGAATTGCCACTATTATGTGGCCATGCCCCTAACCCCACGAAAAACAACGCCCCTAAATTTTCGCCTTTGGCGCGCACTGCCCATTCTTTATCATGTGGGAATGGGAGGACCAAGCATTATAGTATGTACCTAATTTTGCCCTTCTAATTGAAAAATGTGCCCTCCCGAACGAAAAATGTGCCCTCCCGAATGAAAAATGTGCCCTACCCGTGATCAGCACCCTGCCCTAAAAAATTCCTAGAGTGAACACTACACATGGTATCCCGGGACATCAAGGATGCTTACCTGCATGTCCCCATTTACTATCCTCGCCAGGAGTACCTCAGATTGTGGTACAGGATTACCATTACCAAGTCCAGACTCTGCCGTTTGGACTGTACATGGCACCGAGGGTGTTACCAAGGTAATGGCCGGAATGATGATACTCCTTCGAAAAAGGGGAGTTTTTAATGATCCCGTACTTGGACAATCTCCTTATAAGGGCGAGGTCCAAGGAGCAGTTGCTAGTCGGGGTAGCACTATTTTGGAAAGTGCTACAACAGCACGGTTGGATTCTAAACAGTCCAAAGACACAGCTGTTTCCTACGACACGTCTACTGTTCCTGGGGATGGTTCTGGACACAGACCAGAAATAAGTGTTTCTCCCGGAGGAGAAAGCCAAGGAGCTGTCATCTCTAGTCAGAGACCTCCTGAAGCCAAAACAGTTATCGGTGCATCATTGCACGCGAGTCCTGGGAAAAATGATAGCTTCCTACGAAGCAATCCCATTCGGCAGGTTCATGCAAGAACTTTTCAGGGGGACCTGTTAGACAAGTGGTCCGGATCACATCTTCAGATGCATCGGCTGATAACCCTGTCTCCAAGGACCAGGGTATCTCTACTGTAGTGGCTGCAGAGTGCCCATCTTCAAGAGGGCCGCAGGTTCGACATACAGGACTAGGTCCTAGTGACCATGGATGCCAGCCTTTGAGGCTGGGGGGCAGTCACACAGGAAAGAAGCTTCCAGGGACTTTGGTCAAGTCAGGTGACTTCCCTACATAAATATTCTGGAACTGAGGGCCATTTACAATGCCCTGAGTCAGGCAAGGCCTCTGCTTCAAAACCGGCCGGTCCTGATCCAATCAGACAACATCACGGCAGTCGCCCATGTAAACCAACAGGGCGGCACAAGAAGCAGGATGGCGATGGCAGAAGCCACAAGGATTCTCCGATGGGCGGAAAATCATGTGTTAGCACTGTCAGCAGTGTTCATTCCCGGAGTGGACAACTGGGAAGCAGATCTTCTCAGCAGACATGACTTCCACCCGAGAGAGTGGGGACTTCATCCAGAAGTCTTCCAAAGGATTGTACACCATTGGGAAAGGCCACAGGTGGACATGAAGGAGTCCCGCCTCAACAAAAAGCTATAAAAGATATTGCGCCAGGTCAAGGGACCTTCAGGCGATAGCTGTGGATGCTCTGGTAACACCGTGGGTGTACCAGTCGGTTTATGTGTTCCCCCCTCTGCCTCTCATACCAAAGGTACTGAGAATAATAAGAAGGCGAGGAGTAAGAACGATACTCGTGGTTCCGGATTGGCCAAGAAGAGCCTGGTACCCAGAACTTCAAGAAATTATATCAGAGGACCCATGGCCTCTGCCGCTCAGACAGGACCTGCTGCAGCAGGGGCCCTGTCTGTTCCAAGACTTACCGCGGCTACGTTTTGATGGCATGGCGGTTGAACGCCGGATCCTAAAGGAAAAGGGCATTCCGGAGGAAGTCATTCCTACGCTGATTCAAGCCAGGAAAGATGTAACTGCAAAACATTATCACCGCATATGGCGGAAATATGTTGCTTGGTGTGAGGCCACAAAAGGCCCCAACAGAGGAATTTCAACTAGGTCGATTTCTGCATTTCCTACAAGCAGGAGTGTCTATGGGCCTAAAATTAGGCTCCATTAAGATACAGATCTCGGCTCTGTCGATTTTCTTCCAGAAAGAATTAACTTCAGTACCTGAAGTTCAGACATTGTACAAGGAGTGCTGCATATTCAGCCCCCGGTTGTGCCTCCAGTGGCACCTTGGGATCTCAACGTGGTGTTGAGTTTCTTAAAATCACATTGGTTTGAACCACTAAAAACCGTGGATCTAAAATATCTCACGCGGAAAGTGGTCATGTTATTGGCCTTGGCTTCGGCCAGGCGTGTGTCAGAATTGGCAGCTTTGTCATGTAAAAGCCCTTATCTGATTTTCCATATGGATAGGGCAGAATTGAGGACTCATCCCCAGTTTCTCCCTAAGGTGGTATCAGCTTTTCACTTGAACCAACCTATTGTGGTGCCTGCGGCTACTAGGGTCTTGGAGGTTTCCAAGTTACTGGACGTAGTCAGGGCCTTGAAAATTTATGTTTCCAGGACGGCTGGAGTCAGGAAAACTGACTCGCTATTTATCCTGTATGCACCCAAAAAGCTGGGTGCTCCTGCTTCTAAGCAGACTATTGCTCGCTGGATTTGTAGCACAATTCAGCTGGCGCATTCTGCGGCTGGATTGCCGCATCCTAAATCAGTAAAAGCCCATTCCACGAGGAAGGTGGGCTCATCTTGGGCGGCTGCCCGAGGGGTCTCGGCTTTACCACTTTGCCGAGCTGCTACTAGGTCAGGGGCAAACACGTTTGCTAATTTCTACAAATTTGATACCCTGGCTGAGGAGGACCTTGAGTTCTCTCATTCGGTGCTGCAGAGTCATCCGCACTCTCCCGCCCGTTTGGGAGCTTTGGTATAATCCCCATGGTCCTTTCGGAGTTCCCAGCATCCACTAGGACGTCAGAGAAAATAAGATTTTACTCACCGGTAAATCTATTTCTCGTAGTCCGTAGTGGATGCTGGGCGCCCATCCCAAGTGCGGATTGTCTGCAATACTTGTACATAGTTATTGTTAACTAAAGGGTTATTGTTGAGCCATCTGTTGAGAGGCTCAGTTGTTTTCATACTGTTAAACTGGGTATAGTATCACGAGTTATACGGTGTGATTGGTGTGGCTGGTATGAGTCTTACCCGGGATTCAAAATCCTTCCTTATTATGTCAGCTCGTCCGGGCACAGTGTCCTAACTGAGGCTTGGAGGAGGGTCATAGTGGGAGGAGCCAGTGCACACCAGGTGACCTAAAAGCTTTCTTTAGTTGTGCCCAGCCTCCTTCGGAGCCCGCTATTCCCCATGGTCCTTTCGGAGTTCCCAGCATCCACTACGGACTACGAGAAATAGATTTACCGGTGAGTAAAATCTTATTATAATTTTTATATGCTTATTTGTTATGTTTTTGCTTGAGATATATTAAATAGTTTCTGAATATTTACACTATGTTCAATTGATGCATTTAAAGTATATTGTTTAGGTACTGCTTAGGGTTCAACGTTCAATACACTGCGCTGTCTCTACTTTCCACAGTTAATAAACTGTTTTTAAATATACTATAACAAACAGTACTGTACTATATTAACTATGAATAACTATGGATGTAATTCATGATAGCTTAGGACATTTTATTATTGTATGATTACAGAATTACAGTTTCCCTTGAAAGCACAAAACATATAAGCATGTAAGAAAAAACAGCACACAATTCAGTTAATATGTTATGGACTATAATCATGAATACAGCACTTTCCTGTTTAGAGAAAGTAAATGTTATGTTTTCTTTCTCTTCAAACCCTTCTAAGGAAAAAATGTAAAAATCAATACTTTTTCCATTTATATCAAAAACTGGCAGAGAACGCCATTTCTATGCATTTGTGAAGTGCTGTTTATTACAAGGTCAATAGCTCTAGATCTACTTTTATTGAGATGATTGAGTAGAATGGTATCATGCTAATAGTGCAATAAAATGTTAAGCTGTTTTCTGGAGTCCTATTCCCGCTGATTCGGGAGAGACAAAACCAAAAACAACTTTTACATGTTTTCATACCTCAAACACAAAATAGATATTTTCCTGTCCTTTTAAGTTAAGTGTCTAAGGGGTTAATTCCTCCAGGGGTATCCAATTAGCCCTTGACTGCCGACACTTATCTGGGATTAGGCTTTGTGTGCCCCATGCACGTGAAGCCGAATCCACGATAAACAGCTCTCAGAAACCTGTTTTTGCGCGATAACGCATGGGTCCAGGAACTTATCCTGGATCCCATGCATTATCGTCCAAAAACTGGTCATTTACCGCATGATAAAAATGGGCTATAATTAGATAGCCCTATAATACTATCAGGCTAAAAAGCCCATTTTTGCTGTGTGGTAAATTATCGCCGGCAATTGGATACCGGCCTAAGTCTTTGTTTTTTTACATCAGCTATTCCCATGGACATAGACAAAGAAATTTTGATCCAATATTCATGACATTTTCACACAGTCCCAGCAAAAGTCCTGACTGGCAGGCTGGTGGGACCATGGTCATCTTAACAGTAATGCACCTGGGCCCCTTCCCATTCATGGGAATAAATTAAAAAAAAGTCATAACTTACCCCTCCTGCGGTTCTGCGCCATCTCTCCACATGTTTCCATTCAATAAAAGGCTGTCGGCATTTTGGTGGAGAGCCCCAGCCATCCATCAATCAGCATGGTGATAGCCATTTGCTGTCTGGCTACTGGCTTGGAGGCAGGTAGAAAATGTGGCAATCTGATTGGTGGATAGCTCCACCAATAGAGCATGCTGACAGCCATTCACTGTCTTGGATGTAGGCTGTGAGGCAGATAAAGAATGCTGTCTGGCCACTGTGACTGTGTGTAATTCAAAATCATAGCAGCCAGGCAGCATTCTCAACTTGACACCCAAGAAGCTCCTTAGGCACCAGCCCAAAGGGCATATGCCCAGCTCCTACAGTCGTGGGGCCTTGGCAGCTGCCCAGTGTCTATACATTAAGATGGCCCTGGGTGGGACAGTCCCACAAAATCAGGACTGTCCTATTTATATGAGGACAGTTGGAAATACTAGCTTAGTTTTGAGGTCCGGTGGGAAGTATTGGAGGCTCTATGACACAAATTCACATCCTCATGGGTGGACTTTCCCCGTAACATTATGACATAACTCATACTTAGAAGGGGGTGTGGATCATCATTCCTCAGGGTGTGGCTATGATTTATTTCAAGTTCCCACTCACTTCTGAGAGAGAGATTTGGGTTGGTGACCTACTCACTCATTCTTGGAGAACATTTGGGAATAATAGGCAAGTATGGTTAGAAAGTAATAGAATAGGAGTTAATAGGGTTTCTCTTACGTCCTAGAGGATACTGGGGTTCCATTTAGTATCATGGGGTATAGATGGGTCCACTAGGAGCCATGGGCACTTTAAGAATTTGATAGTATGAGCTGGCTCCTTCCTCTATGCCCCTCCTACCAGACTCAGTTTAGAAAATGTGCCCAGAGGAGCCGGTCACGCTTATGGAAGCTCCTGAAGAGTTTTCTGCATTTATTTTATATGTTTGTTATTTTCAGGCAGGGCTGGTTGTCACCAGCCTGCCTGCCTCGTGGGACTTGGGGGGGGGGGGGGGGGGGGGGGGAATGGCATGGCCCAACCTCTTGAAGAGTTAATGGTCCTGTTCCCCGCTGACAGGACACTGAGCTCCTGAAGGAACTATTCGCAAGCCCCACCACGGCTAACGTACATTCCCGCAGCATGCCGCCACCCCTAACAGAGCCAGAAGAATGAAGAGTGGTGAGTACTAAGCCGGCGTCCCGGCTAGCGGGTCGCCGGCCATTATGATGGCATGATGGTACGGAGACGCACGACTTCTAACCGGGGCGGAATGTGTCTCCAGACACAGTACACAGCTGCATCTCAGTACACTGTACACAGTACCCACACTGGCAAAAACAGCCTTAAAATGGTTTTCTCTCCATTTTAAGTGATTATTAGTGTACTAAGTCCCCTATCAGGGTACTTAGTCTGCGACCCGGCTAAGCTTGGCATTAGCGATAAGGGCGCGGTGGGGGCTGGCTCCAAATAACTCTGTGTCTCCCTGAAGGGCTCTTTGTGGGTTAATTGTGCTTAACCTTTTCCTTTGTGTGTGTGTGCAGTCACATTTACGTTATGTCAGGCAAAGAGTGTTTCTTGTACAGCGGAGTGTTCCTCTTCAGCAGGGGGCTCACTACTGGGTAATAAGGGCAGTGCACCTTCCCAGAATAGCGGGGCTGAACCGGAGTGGGTTAATTCCATTAAGGGAATGATCTCAAATATTTCGACAAAACTATCCCGCAATGAGAAAGCGATGCAATACTTAAGAATGACTGTGGATGAGTTTATGAATAGAGACTCAGTCCACAAACCAGAGTCTCAATCCCCTCCCATTTGTCTGCAAACATGATCTCTGGCCCGTATCCTGCAGTCTGACGCTGACGGGTCAGACATGGAGGAGGGTGAGGTGGATTTGGAGGGGGGGGGGGGGGATGCCACTCTGTCACAGGGAATAGATCATCTTATAGAAGCTATCAGAGATGTTCTGCATATTCTTGATAAGGTGTCAGAGGAGTGTGCGGAATCTTATTTTAATGTAAAAAATAAGTTCTCAGTCACTTTTCCTGCGTCAAAGGAATTGAATACCCTGTTTGAAGAACCGTGGGTTAATCCTAATAAGAAATTTCAAATCCCTAAAAGGTTGCTCTCATCTTTTCCATTTCCTCTGGAGGATAGGAAAAAATGGGAAAATCCACCGATAGTGGACGCATCAGTCTGTCACAAAAAATTGTATTGCCTGTACCTGGTGCAGCCTCCCTAAAAGATACGGCTGATCGTAAAATTGAGACTACACTCAAATCATTGTACACAGCTGATGGGGTGGTCCAGAGACCCACTATTGCATGTGCGTGGATCACAAAAGCCATTGCTGAATGGTCAGGTAACCTAATTGAGGGGTTAGATTCCTTGTCTAGGTGGGATGTTGTTTTACTCCTGCAGCATATACAGGACCCTGCAAACTTTATGGTGGAAGCCATAAAAAAGATTGGTTTGCTTAATGCACACACCACCGCTATGGCAGTGTCAGCACGCAGGGGCTTGTGGCTACACCAGTGGACTGCTAATGCAGACTCCAGGAAAGGCGTGGAAGGCCTACCATTCACAGGAGAGGCCTTGTTTGGAGACAAACTAGACAAATGGTTTGAAAAGAGAAAGTGTGCAGCGCTATAAACTGGATATATAAATATATATAGTTTATTAAAAGAAGAATTTAAGTTGCAATATCTTATAAGTACTTATGTAATAACACAGAATGAATACTTAAAAAAAAAACTTATTAACATAAAACAGATGGGGCAAACTCAGCACAGCAAATCAGGATAGAATAATATCACATGTAGAAGCCTCACATGATCCTTTGTTTAGAGTCCATGGAAATATAGCCACTAGACAAATGGATCTCCAAAGCTACTGCGGATAAGTCTACGTATCTTCCTTCTGCAGCTCCCCCAGCCAGGAAAGCTTGTGGCTACACCAGTGGACTGCTGATGCAGACTCCAGGAAAGGCGTGGGAGGCCTACCATTCACAGGAGAGGCCTTGTTTGGAGACAAACTAGACAAATGGTTTGAAAAGAGAAAGTGTGCAGCGCTATAAATTGGATATATAAATATATATAGTTTATTAAAAGAAGAATTTAGGTTGCAATATCTTATAAGTACTTATGTAATAACACAGAATGAATACTTAAAAAAAAAAACTTATTAACATAAAACAGATGGGGCAAACTCAGCACAGCAAATCAGGATAGAATAATATCACATGTAGAAGCCTCACATGATCCTTTGTTTAGAGTCCATGGAAATATAGCCACTAGACAAATGGATCCCCAAAGCTACTGCGGATAAGTCTACGTATCTTCCTTCTGCAGCTCCCCCAGCCAGGAAAGCTTATTCAGCTTCAAATTTACAGTCCTTTCGGACAGCCAAGTTTAAGGGGAAATCCAGAGGTGCTTCTACGGCCTTCAGAGGTGCAAGAGGTAAACCAAGCAAACCAGCAACTGCAGGTGCTCAGACACAGAGCTCAGGCTCTGCTTCCTCAAAGCCTTCACCATGACGGTGGACCGCGATGCCTGGAGGACTATCACGTGGTCAAGTTCATGCCGGGTTCCCTGGGTCAAAGATCTTATTTCCCAGGGCTACAGACTGGAGTTCTTCAAATCAGGCTTACCAGCTTCACAAGAGGCAAGTATAACTTTACAGCAGGCCATCCAAAAACTGGTACAGACTCAAGTCATTATTCCAGTCCTCATCTGCACAACAAGGGGTACTATTCCAACTTGTTTGTAGGACTGAAACCACATGGTTCGGTACGACCAATTCTGAACCTCAAGTCCTTGAACCCGTTCTTAAGAGTGTTCAAGTTCAAGATGGAGTCTCTGAGAGCGTTGATCTCAGGTCTGTAGGAAGGGGAATTCCTAGTGTCTCTGGATATCAAGGATGCGTACCTTCACATTCCGATCTGCCCGCCTCATCAAGCTTATGTTCGGTTTGCACTGCAGGACTGTCACTACCAGTTCCAGGCCCTGCCATTTTGTCTCTCCATGGCACCGAGGGTGTTCACCAAAGTGATGGCAGAGATGATGTTTATACTCCGCAAGCAGGGAGTGAACATATTTCCGTACCTGGACGATCTTCTGATAAAGGTGCCGTCCAGGGAGTGGTTGCAGGACAGCATCGGTCTCCCAACCAAACTTCTCCAGGATCACGGGTGGATTCTGAACCTTTCCGAAATCTCACCTAGAGCCAACACAGAGGCTCCCATTCCTGGGAATGATGCTGGACACGGAGTCGCAGAAAGTGTTCCTTCAGTTGGAAAAGACATTGGTAATCCAGTCGATGGTTTGGGATGTCGTGAAGCCAACCCGGATATCGGTGTATCTATGCACTCGCCTTCTGTGGAAAATGGCGGCCTCTTACGAGGGGCTTCAATATGGAAGGTTTCACACAAAACCCTTTCAGCTCAAATGGTTCAGATCGCATCTTCACATGCACCAGAGGATCCATCTGTCGTCAAAAGCCAGGACTCCCTTCTGTGGTGGCTACAGATTTCTCACCTCGTCGAGGGTTGGAGGTTTGGAATTCAGGACTGGATCCTGTTAACCACGGATGCAAGACTCAGAGGTTGAGGAGCAGTCAGCCAGGGGGTGCACTTTCAAGGAAGATGGTCAAGTCAGGAAGTCATCCTTCCGATCAACATTCTGGAACTCAGGGCCATATACAACGCCCTTCTGCAGGCCTCTTAACTTCTTCATGGGTTACGGTCGTTAGGTCAGCGCAACTTAGGTCGACACTCATTAAGTCAACCACTGAAGGTCGACAATGCCATTAGGTCGACATGGCTGTTAGGTCGACATGTACTAGGTCGACAGGTCAAAAGGTCGACAAGAGTTTTTGTTTTTTTAAATAATTTCTTTGGATTTTTTCTTACTTAACGATTCACGTGGACTACGATTGGAACGGTAATCTGTGCCGAGCGGTAGCAGAGCGAGGCAACTTTGCCGAAGCTGCGAGGGGACATGGTGCACTAATTTGGGTTCCCCGTCACTTTACGGAGAAAACAACACCAAAAAAGTCAAAAACCTCATGTCGACCTTTTGACCTGTCGACCTAGTTTGTCGACCTAATGACCATGTCGACCTATTGTCCCTGTTGACCTAATGCATGTTGACCTTCCATGGTTGACCTAATGACTGTCAACCTAAGTTGTGTCTATCCAACGACCCATACCCCTTCTTCACAATCGGGCCATTCAGGTCCAGTCGGACAATGTGACGGCAGTGACGTACATAAACCGACAGGGTGGAACGAAAAGCAGAGCAGCAATGTCAGAGGTGTCCAGAATTCTCCTCTGGAAAAAAAAAAACCTGCTGTGGTGTTGTCAATGGTCTTCATTCCGGGAGTAGACAACTGGAAAAAAGACTTCATCAGCTGACACGACCTGCATCCGGGGGAGTGGGCCCTTCACCCGGAAGTGTTCAGGTGCTTGACACGTAGGTGGGGATATCCACAAATCGACATGTGGCCTCTCGTCTCAACAAGAAGCTCAAGCGGTATTGTTCCAGATCGAGAGGCCCACAGACAGTGGCGGTAGACGCTCTGATGACTCCTTGGGTCTATCAGAGGGTGTACATATTTCCCCCACTTCCTCTGATCCCAAGAATTCTCAAAAGAATAAAAAGGGAAAAGGTTTAAGCAATACTCATTGCTCCGGACTGGCCAAGAAGTGCCTGGTACGCGGACCTTCTGGAGATGCTCCTCGAAGATCTGTGGCCTCTGCCTCTTCATGAGGATCTTCTGCAACAGGGCCCGTTCATCTATCAGGACTTACCTCAGCTACGTTTGACGGCATGGAAGTTGAATTCCTGATTCTAGCCAGAAGAGGGATTCCTAACAAAGTTATCCCCACTATGATCCAAGCTAGGAAGGGGATAACGTCAAAACATTACCACCGTATTTGGAAGAAATAAGTCTCTTGGTGTGAGAGGAGAACTTACTCTGCGGTGGAATTTTACTTGGGACGTTTCCTGCTTTTTCTGCAGGCAGGTGTAGATGTGGGCCTACGTCTGGGCTCCATAAAAGTCCAGATTTCTGCCTTGTCCATTTTCTTTCAGAAACAATTGGCTTCTCTCCCTGAGGTCCAGATGTTTTTGAGAGGGGTTCTGCGCATCCAACCTCCCTTTGTGCCTCCCACGGCACCTTGGGATCTCAATTTGGTGCTGCAGTTCCTACAATCGGACTGGCTAGAACCATTACAGGAGGTGGACGTAATATATTTTACGTGAAAGACTGTCACACTGTTGGCCTTGGCTTCAGCAAGACGTGTGTCGGAGCTGGGGGCGTTGTCTCACAAGAGCCCCTATTTAATTTTCCATGAGGATAGAGCTGAACTGTTGTGAGGGCTTTGAAGGTATATGTAAAGAGGACAGCTCGTCAGACGAAATTCGACTCGCTGTTCGTTCTATTATGATCCCAATAAAATTGGGTGTCCTGCTTCAAAGCAGACAATTGCACGCTGGATCAGGCTCACTATCCAGCATGCTTATTCCATGGCAGGTTTGGCAGTTCCAAAATCTGTACAGGCCCACTCTACTAGGTCAGTGGGTTCTTCCTGGGCGGCTGCCCGGGGTGTCTCGGTTTTACAGCTCTGCCGAGCTGCTACTTGGTCTGGTTCAAACACGTTTTGCAAAGTTCTACAAGTTTGATACTTTGGCCTCTGAGGACCTTCAGTTTAGTCAAACAGTTCTGCAGGAACCTCAGCACTCTCCCACCCGGTTTGGGAGCTTTGGTACATACCCATGGTACTAAATGGAACCCCAGTATCCTCTAGGACGCAAGAGAAAATAGGAATTTAATTACCTACCGGTAAATCCTTTTCTCGTAGTCCGTAGAGGATACTGGGCGCACGCGCGGTGCTTCGTTTTTCCTGCACTGTTACTTGGTTAAGTTTTGTTGGTTCAGCTGTTGCTGTTCCTGTTTAAAGTTGGGTTAGCATAGCTTTCCTCTGTTTTGTGTGTGCTGGTTCGGAATCTCACCACTACCTTTATTTGTCCTTCTGTCAAAGTATGTCCGTCTCCTCGGGCACAGTTTCCTAGACTGAGTCAGGTAGGAGGGGCATAGAGGGAGGAGTCAGCCCACACTATCAAATTCTTAAAGTGCCCATGGCTCCTAGTGGACCCATCTATACCTCATGGTACTAAATGGAACCCCAGTATCCTCTACGGACTACGAGAAAAGCATTTACCGGTTGGTAATTAAAATCCTATTTTTTTTCTTTCCATTGCATACATAGCAGTATTTTTTTTTTAATAAAGATCAAGGGCCAGAGAGCAGTCCAGGACAAGTAGTCAACAATCCAATTTAATACAAAAAAAATTAATTTATCGTGATATACAAAAGTATGTTCAGTCATCACTCCTACATTAAACTGACAAATATAGCTAACCAGAAAGAGTAGAGCTGTGTTTTTTTACTAAAACTAGTGATGTGCACAGGAAATTTTTCGGGTTTTGTGTTTTGGTTTTGGATTCGGTTCCGCGGCCGTGTTTTGGATTCGGACGCGTTTTGGCAAAACTTCCCTGAAAATTTTTTGTCGGATTCGGGAGTGTTTTGGATTCGGGTGTTTTTTTACAAAAACCCTCAAAAACAGCTTAAATCATAGAATGTGGGGGTCATTTTGATCCCATAGTATTATTAACCTTAATAACCATAATTTACACTCATTTTCAGTCTATTCTGAACACCTCACACCTCACTATATTATTTTTAGTCCTAAAATTTGCACCGAGGTCGCTGGATGGCTAAGCTAAGCGACACAAGTGGCCGACACAAACACCTGGCCCATCTAGGAGTGGCACTGCAGTGTCAGGCAGGATGGCACTTCAAAAAAATTGTCCCCAAACAGCACATGATGCAAAGAAAAAAAGAGGCGCACCAAGGTCGCTGTGTGACTAAGCTAAGCGACACAAGTGGCCGACACAAACACCTGGCCCATCTAGGAGTGGCACTGCAGTGTCAGGCAGGGTGGCACTTCAAAAAAATTGTCCCCAAACAGCACATGATGCAAAGAAAAAAAGAGGCGCACCAAGGTCGCTGTGTGACTAAGCTAAGCGACATAAGTGGCCGACACAAACACCTGGCCCATCTAGGAGTGGCACTGCAGTTTTCTAGCGAGAGGATGAGTGCTTCCATCCTCATGTGAATCTGAACCACTAGCCATGAACATAGGCCAGGGCCTCAGCCGTTCCTTGCCACTCCGTGTCGTAAATGGCATATTGGCAAGTTTACGCTTCTCATCAGACGCTTTCAATTTTGATTTTTGGGTAATTTTACTGAACTTTTGTTTTTTGGATTTTACATGCTCTCTACTATGACATTGGGCATCGGCCTTGGCAGACGACGTTGATGGCATTTCATCGTCTCGGCCATGACTAGTGGCAGCAGCTTCAGCATGAGGTGGAAGTGGATCTTGATCTTTCCCTATTTTAACCTCCACATTTTTGTTCTCCATTTTTTAATGTGTGGAATTATATGCCAGTATCAATAGCAATGGCCTACTACTATATATACTGCGCACAACTGAAATGCACCACAGGTATGGATGGATAGTGTACTTGACGACACAGAGGTAGGTAGAGCAGTGGCCTTCCGTACCGTACTGCTATATATACTGGTGGTCACTGTCAGCAAACTGCAAAACTAAAATGCACCACAGGTATAGAATCTAGATGGATAGTATACTTGACGACACAGAGGTAGGTAGAGCAGTGGCCTTCCGTACCGTACTGCTATATATACTGGTGGTCACTGTCAGCAAACTGCAAAACTAAAATGCACCACAGGTATAGAATCTAGATGGATAGTATACTTGACGACACAGAGGTAGGTAGAGCAGTGGCCTTCCGTACCGTACTGCTATATATAATGGTGGTAACTGTCAGCAAAACTCTGTACTGTACTCCTCCTATATAATACTGCTGGTCCCCAGTCCCCACAATAAAGCAGTGTGAGCACAGATATATGCAGCACACTGAGCACAGATATGGAGTGTTTTTCAGGCAGACAACGTATACTGGTGGTCACTGGTCAGCAAAACTCTGCACTGTACTCCTCCTATATAATATACTGGTGGTCCCCAGTCCCCACAATAAAGCAGTGTGAGCACAAATATATGCAGCACACTGAGCACAGATATGGAGTGTTTTTCAGGCAGACAACGTATACTGGTGGTCACTGTCAGCAAAACTCTGCACTGTACTCCTCCTATATAAAACTGCTGGTCCCCAGTCCCCACAATAAAGCAGTGTGAGCACAGATATATGCAGCACACTGAGCACAGATATGGAGTGTTTTTCAGGCAGACAACATATACTGGTGGTCACTGTCAGCAAAACTCTGCACTGTACTCCTCCTGTATAATATACTGGTGGTCCCCAGTCCCCACAATAAAGTAGTGTGAGCACAGATATATGCAGCACACTGAGCACAGATATGGAGCGTTTTTCAGGCAGACAACGTATACTGGTGGTCACTGTCAGCAAAACTCTGCACTGTACTCCTCCTATATAATACAGCTGCTCCCCAGTCCCCACAATTAAGCAGTGTGAGCACAGATATATGCAGCACACTGAGCACAGATATGGAGTGTTTTTCAGGCAGACAACGTATACTGGTGGTCACTGTCAGCAAAACTCTGCACTGTACTCCTCCTGTATAATATACTGGTGGTCCCCAGTCCCCACAATAAAGCAGTGTGAGCACAGATATATGCAGCACACTGAGCACAGATATGGAGTGTTTTTCAGGCAGACAACGTATACTGGTGGTCACTGTCAGCAAAACTCTGCACTGTACTCCTCCTGTATAATATACTGGTGGTCCCCAGTCCCCACAATAAAGCAGCGTGAGCACAGATATATGCAGCACACTGAGCACAGATATGGAGCGTTTTTCAGGCAGACAACGTATACTGGTGGTCACTGTCAGCAAAACTCTGCACTGTACTCCTCCTATATAATACAGCTGCTCCCCAGTCCCCACAATTAAGCAGTGTGAGCACAGATATATGCAGCACACTGAGCACAGATATGGAGTGTTTTTCAGGCAGACAACGTATACTGGTGGTCACTGTCAGCAAAACTCTGCACTGTACTCCTCCTATATAATACAGCTGCTCCCCATTCCCCACAATTAAGCAATAAGCACAAATATTTGCATCAAGATTAATAAACGGAGAGGACGCCAGCCACGTCCTTTCCCTAACATTTCCAATGCACGAGTAAAAATGGCGGCGACGTGCGGCTGCTTATATAGAATCCAAATCTCGCGAGAATCCGACAGCGGGATGATGATGTTCGGGCGCGCTCGGGTTAACCGAGCCATACGGGAGAATCCGAGTATGCCTCGGACCCGTGTAAAATGGGTGAAGTTCGGGGGGGTTCGGTTTCCGAGGAACCGAACCCGCTCATCACTACTAAAAACTAAGCAGCATTAATACATGAAGGTCATTGTTTATAATAAGAGAACATCTGTTTTATTTTCTGAGAAGAATAATCTGGATTCATAAATTACCACGACCCTGCAGGGAATGTCTTTTCCTTGGTTTCTCGTAATCAGATCATTTGTTACTGAATAACACATGTGATGGCACAGTGCATGCGATCTGTTATCCCCCTCCACACATCATAATAGGTACAGCTTTTATCCATCATTTTTTGGGGGAATTAAACTTTCCATAAGCAGAATCAGACATCAATGATATCTATGCTTTGGGAAATCAGTTTGTGCAGAACTTGCATTCCTGCGTGGTTATGAAAAAGGTTCTTAATTGTTATTTCCATTTAAGCAGTTGCCTGCAATTTATTTGTGTCCACTATCTTACTGTCAGTACCACTGTGCAGAGCAGTTATGCAGAAATCTTTGAAAGTAAATGTAATCTGTAGTAACGGAAAGTTCCGTTACATTTTAATGGATTTGATTGCTGATGTGCAGTATGAATGAGCAGTATGTGGCCTGAAGATGCCTGCTTTCCTGCCATATGGGAGTTCCTATACAATCAGTGGTTATAAAGCAAATGCCATTACATACTGCAGAAAGTTCAGACTGTCAGTCTACTGCATTTGATGGTGCACACCCACTTTTTGGGTTTTGGAACTGCGCCAGAGAAGCATTCTGACTTTGTTGGCTTCTGGATCACATGAAACTGGAAAGAGTGAAGGGCCACTTCAGTGTCCAACCTATTATAGGATAATCCCCTTTAATCATTTAAAGTTTTAATTTTTTGTAGATGCAGTTTGGTTTATTTTGATTTATGTTTTAAATGATTAAGTCCTTATAAATGGAAAAGAAAACAATCTGCCAGTTCACTGAGAAGGGAACAAACCAGTAACTGTGCCTCCTCTAGGGGTGCTAAGAGGAGAGAGGTGTGGTTACAAAGGCTCCAAGTCTGCCAATAAAGTGCAGCCAAACCCCGGAGATAGTGTGATGGTAGGCCCATGCACCTATTGGTGATGCGGTTGAGAGTACTCTGGTATGACCCCAATTTGGTCATGCCTTCATACTACAGGGCCCCAGAAAAACCATAGGTGCTCCTGGCTCTCTCCTACCCTTAATAATCCCATCCAGCAAAACAAAATCCTCTGTTTCAGTGCAAAAAAATACTACACATACAGTCAGTACTTGGCCGAAATACTCCCAGTCCTCTTATTGACCATCATGCACTACAGTCACTTGCACCATCCACATATACTGCAAGATCCATGATGTTCCCTGTTAAACTAGGTGTCTTTGATGATGAAAACCATGTGACTTCACAAAAGAACATTAACACCATAGGATTGGCACATTTGGAAATGTCTCTTAGGCCCAGATTTATCGAACCTTGGAGAGTGGTAAGTTGCACCAACCAATCAGCTCCCAACTGTCATTTTCAAACACAGCCTCTGACATGTAAGTTAAGAGCTGATTGGTTGGTACTTTATCATCATGCTATTTATCACATTCCAAGGCTTGATAAATCTGGGCTTTAGTGCTTTCTCTTCTAGGGATAAACCAAGCAGGGTTTTAGGTAGAAGAGATAACAACAAACAGCATCCAAAATCAGGGCCTCTGTGTAGGGTAATGCAGTGAGTCTAGCATTGTTACACAATTTTTCCAAATGAGATGTGACCTGAGATATACAATAACTGACACTTCTTATGATGCCGTCAGACATTAATAACGTACGTAATACGAACTATTCTCATTGAAACCAATAAGTCACATCATTTACTTGCCAAATAATTGTTTTCATTTGTACCAACTAACTTGTTTTCATTGGATGTATTATGCATTTAGTGTTGCTGGCATTTATTTACTGCTAAATACAAGAAACATAGTGTTAAAACTAAAAGTGGTTTTCAGCATGATACACTCAACAAGTCTCACTGCTGAAAAAGTCATCAGTAGGTGATAATGAAGTGAACACATTTAACAATTGCCCTGAAATATAATTGTGTTTTGTTAGCAGCTTGCTTTTAAGAGTAAAAATGTGCTATATTTGTTGGTGGAATGATAGATGCAGTGTTGGGGGGGGGGGGGGGGTTGTCTTTCATTTTTAAATTTGTCTTTTATTTGTCTACCTTGTAGTTGTTACTGTACTTTTTATATTGCATTGGTCACCCATGTACATGAAAGCCATTCTATATTGCTACCAGTGAATTAGTAAATTGCATTCTCAGGATAATCGTTTTAGGCAATTAAATATGTTCCTAAGCATCAGGTGCACTGTAAAGCTGCTTTGCCATCTAGGCAGAAGAATAGCACCAATCACTGCCTTCTGATAGGTCTTCCTGTCAACTGCTCCTTGTATTGTCATATATCTTCAGTTTTCAGGGAGTTTTTTTCCCCCTGGGATACCAGTAAGTAATAGGACCATATAAGTAATAGATGGAATTGAGAGGGGCTTTATAATGCGATTGGATCACAACACCCTGTCCACCTATTTTTGGTTCCCCCGCTGTGTGCAGTGAAGCAATTTGTATCTACACTTGGCAGAGGCTAAACTTGATCATGAGAATCAGTCAACGATGCCCAGCTCACATCACAAAGAAGAGAATCAGGATCTGGGGCCCGCTGTTCTCGGTCAGTAACTTATGTCATGGTTATGACAGTATAGACTACTTTTCAAATGCACACCCTTTTTTGGACTATGTAACTTAAAGTAAAGTCCTATTTTCCCATTAATGACCTTTCGCACCCTTTCACTTAAACAGTAGTAAAGCAGCAATCTTGGGGGGTAATTCAAACCTGATCGCTGCTGTGCGTTTTTGCACAGCGGGTGATCAGATCTGAACTGCGCATGCATATGCACCGCAATGTGCAGGCGCGACATACGGCTGCAAAGTGAATCGCCGGTCAGCGACAGGTTTGTACGAAGGATCCATTTGCACGGGCGTTCACAAGGAGATTGACAGGAAGAGGGCATTTGTGGGTGGTAACTGAACGTTTTCAGGGATATTCTGGAAAAACGCAGGTAGGACCAAGCGTTTGAAGGGAGGGTGTCTGACTTCAAATCCGGCCCTGATCAGCCTGATGTGATCGCAGCGGCTGAGTAAGTCCTGGGATGCGCAGAGACTGTGTAAAATCAGTTTGTGCAGCTCTGCTACCACCGCGTACGCACACTTGAACAGCGAAAATACCCTCCCTCTGTAGGCGATGACTATCCAATCACAGGGCTGAAAAAATCGCTGCCTAACGATCAGGTCTGAATTACCCCCTTTGTTTGATAGTCTATTTCAGATAAGTTTACTTTATTAAAGTTAAGTTGAAACTTAATGACAGATGTGGTGTTTGCTTAAAGTTAAACGTGTGTTTGCTTGGGAAGAAAAGGAATCTTTTGCTTTGTAACACCAATGAATGTAGAAAGTGATAAGGTTTTGTGGGTGCTCTGTTTAATGCTTGCAGTCTTATTAGCTCTACGGTGCTAATGGAAACAGCGATCCTGCTCAAGTATATATAATTCATTATTTGCATGTTCTATAATTCATTATGTCTATGTTTTATTAAACTTAGAAGTAAAAGTCAGCTGGGTTGAAAGTACTCTTATGGGTTTACAGTGAGTGCTGGCATGAAGACTGTTCCCATTCTTTGGATATATATATCTATATATATCAGGGACGTGCGTGGAGGTAAATTTCTCAGGAGGCTCTGGTTAGTACCAGAACCAGATTTACACACAATATATGAGCCAAATGGTCCATGTGAGCATTGTACACCGGTGCAGCAGTATAATCTCCTGGAAATGTGGTGGGTTTTGATCAGAGATGTGCGGAAAAGATAAGCAGGTGATAAACTTTTTACTCCATAGATTTAACTATAAAAATTATTAGAATAGTATAAAGAAGACATTTTTAACATATTCTTTGTATTTTTCATATACTTAGTTTATACACTCAAAACTCTGGCACAAATGTTAGTATGACAGGAAAGGCTCTGCCTCACCTCACTACTCACACTACTTAGCTATAAAGCTATAAAACTAACCATTTCCTCACTGTTTTATACTTTCTGTTCTAAGTCATAATCATTAATTATATTGGTATGCGGTTAGCATAATGATTGTCGGGATCCAATAAAGACACCAGGATCCCGACAGTGGCATCATACCGCCGCCAGTATACCAGTGAGGTAGGTGATTTTCCCTCTATGGGTGTCCACGGCACCCATAGAGGGAGAATAGAACCTGCGCTCGCCACCGAGCCCGCAAGGGGCTTCATTGCGCTCACCACCCTGCCGGCATTCGACCGATCGGGATGCCGATGTCGGGATAGTGACATTTGACATCCCGGGCGGCAGTATTAAATACCGAACCCATTAAATTAAATCATTAGATGAAACAGACAGTGATTCTGGACATGGCTAGAAAGAGTACACCTACAGTAGCAGAGATCCACAACACAGGAGGGTTGTTTTACGTACAATGGAAAAATATCTGAGTGGAGTTCTTTAAAGAACATCTCACAGATATCCACAAAAGGCTTAATTTCAAATTGTCTGATTCCCTATTGCTCCTATAGGGTTATAGCTCTTTGCACTTATTGAGTTATGGGAACAAAGTTTTGTGAAGTGCTCCATGATGCAACATATCTCTGCCTGTGTGATGTATGTATTTTTCTATGATTGTTATGAAGATATTTACATTTTGTCATACAGATGTGTCCTCATACACCCAGCATCTTTGCGCCAGCTGACGAGATAGGCTCTGAGATGCGTAGCGTACTGACTTTTTGTTTAAAAATTGTGTCTTAGTCACATCAGAGACACAGTGACAGCTGCTCACAGCGCACGAGGTGCTAGACTGCGACTTTATGCGCCCATAAACTTGTATAACACATGTAAGTCGCAGATGAAACTCAATGAAATTTGGAGGAAGAATAAGCCACAGACGCCTTTATCTGAACCGTTTTTACACAGATTCAGACTCAGTCGCACACATTTGTACAAATACTGCAAGTCTCAGTGGTCATTGTATGCTAGCAATATCATTTTGTTGCTCCTGGTTGTTTTATTTATGTGAATAAGATGCAAATCTTGAGTGAAAAGATGCTCGAGGCACATGGGACCTGGCGCACCGAGAGGAGCTATTTGGCGGAAAAGAGCAACAATCACCTTGATTATGTTTTTACTTATATATTGTATATTCAGCCATAACAGAGAGCAAACATGTTGTATATCAGAGAGTATATACTGTTACTGTATGTGTCTCTTCTCTTGGGTTATGTGGTAATTACATGTTCTTATTCTTATATTCTTAATCTTAACTGGTTGGCATGATGATGCAATCACTGCCCCACCCCCATACACAGTGCCGCGATTCTCAGCTATGTGTAACTATATAATCACTACTACACTTAATATAGATCTGTTCATTTATATCACTATTTACACAAACCATCTAAAGATTACAATCCTATAATCAAATTCCCTGCTCAGCCCAGGAGCATTTTAATGTTCTTATACGCAGAGAGAAAATTCTACGAGTACGTGAGGAATATATACAACCAGACTTATTATATAGGGTGTTGATGTAGTCACGTAGCAACATGTTGAGTCTGGTTACAATGTTGGACCTGCTGAATAGACACTTGCTGATTTTGCCTCTGGCATTTGCTTGTCTATATGTTATCCCACAATACTAGCAGTCATCCAGACTATAACAACACATAATAATGTCAAAAATGTATTGTTATCTTGTTCTGTTAAAAGAGCATTTGACGTTATCCAAAATAAACATGCTTGAAAAAATTGTCAGGAGCTCCTATTTATAAAATGCTGAGTTTGGAATTATTGTTTGAACACTGAAAAGTCCTATGCAGGTTATCTTCTTGTCAAATCCAAACCCAGCATTGCATCTAAATAAGGAACGTCTTACGGCATGTACACAATTTATTTCTACCCAGCATTGCATCTAAATAAGGAACGTCTTACGGCATGTACACAATTTATTTCTAAATTTTTTTAATGACCGAATATGTTCAGAATTACAGAGATGTCTGCCTTTCTGCTATAGCTGTTTAGCTACACTCTCTGTTAGGGCGGTATGTACTAACCGTGCGGTGTACATCCCGCCACACATCGCCAGACATCACACCAATACTAATTGCATATGTACTAACGTATGTTATTACTATTATGAAGGCCAGCTCTTCCGATAAGAGCTGTCCTTCGGGATGCTCCCCCATCCCTGGACTTCCGGGTTTATAACCCAGGAGTCCGTCTGCGCATGCGCAAAAGGACGCAGTGGCCGCGGGACATGCCTGGAAAGGATCCGTTAGGATCCCTCAAACAGCGCAACGTGGAAAGAAGGCCATAGGCTTCTATAGGTCGGAGCCTCGGCGATGGGGCTTTAGTACATTTGTAAATGCGGTAAAAAAAAACAACGCAGGGCTTTTACAGCATTTCTGCTTTAGTACATCCCGCCCTTAGAATGTATGTAATGGTTGGCTGAATTTTTCTCTTTTAAAGAACAAGTCAACTTAATGAGCATACAGGTCCGCTTACCCCTTTGTATCATCGTCCAGTAACCACTGCTTTTAAATCCTGATTCCAAAAATACACAGAATTGTATTCCTTACAGATTATGGGCACAATTCTATTGCAAAATTTTCTTGCCATTTTGTTAGTTGGTCATTGCAGATGGTGGTTAGCATTACTGCCTCATAGCCCTGAGGTCTTGGGTTCAATTCAAACCTAGGTCATAACTATGGGAAGTTTGTATGTTCTCCCCATGTTTAAATCTGTTTCTTCTGGGTGCCCCCGGTTCCTCCTATAATACATAAACATACTGGTAGTATAATTGGATTCTGACAAAAAATATCCCTAGTTTGTGTGTATATGTGATTAGGAATAGATTGTAAGCTGTATTGGGGAAGGGACTGATGTGAATGACTAAAATATGCTCTGTAAAGCGCTGTGGAAGATGTGTGTGCACCCTGCATGTCTTATTCAGCATTCTTCTCACACAAGATTGCTTATGCTACAGAAACGCTGCATACAAGGTGCAAATATCTGAACAGCTTCCAAATACGACATTTCTTTAGCTGGAAAAACATGGTGTTCGGAAGTGATCAAGTGATACCATAAGATTCGCCCTCTATTTAGAGCTAACTTGATTACATTGAGCATTTTTCATGTGCGGTCCAAATAATACGTTTTTACTCAGTCTGAACACGTCCTGTACCATCATGTCTTTCTTCCATTTATGGAAAACTATCAGAACTTCGTACAGTATGTTTTATCTATTTACAGTATACTTAAAAATTATCTTAATAAATCCTCCCGATCGATCGATCTATCTATCTATCTATCTATCTATCAAACTATCACTTTTTTTTTTTTTTTAATAGCACCACCCCCAGACCCGTAGTTCCTGAACCTATTTTTCCAGAAAATAGTGCTGCTTACAATCATACAGTGGCTTTGTTGGTCCACAAAGGACGTGTGTAATAGCATTAAGTATATTAGCAACTATTACCAGTGACTGTAATCCTCTTATTAATCTTTACAACTTGATGACATTGATTAGATATATCTGCTCCAGGAAGTAGAGAACAACTTGGGTCAAATCTGACATCTTGAGGAATATATTGAGACATTGGATGGCACTCTGCAAAGCTCTAATCAGTGGCATATCTATCATGTGTGCAGGGTATGTGGTGTACACAGGCCTATTGGTCCAGGCCAGGGGCTCCACAATGTACACCCTGCACCAGTCAGTTACCTCTCCGAAGTCCTGCGTTGATGCTGCACAAATTACATGGGCTTCCTTCTCTCTTTATCTGCCCCTGGCTCTAATGGTTTTCTTCTTACCACATGGGTGCCAAATGCTCAGGGGTTTCTTTGTGTTTTCCTGATCCCCCTATTGACCATACAGAATACATGGCTCCTGACTTGTTGCTTGCACACCTGTGGCAGCAAAACTAGTTGTAAGAATCACCTTTGTAGACAATAGTATACTTGAATGAACTTCTCTGTCTGCACACTGCAGCAGAACATGATGCTGCTGCATTATAAATAAAATATAGTAATAGTCTGCAGCCAGCCCCTGTTCCTCACTGTATCGTTTCTGTGGGGTGCACATGCACCCAATAGGATTCTAGCCATTTCCGGCATTCTGGACTGTTGCCTCCAATAGAATGCAAAGGAAAGTGCTGTCAGATTGGTATGACAATCCCTTTATAGCAGTTCAAAAGTGGACAATCACTTTAATACAGTACTTGACAAAAAAACAACAACACTAGAGCAGAAAGATTTTCATAAGCCTGGTGGAATGTAAACTATTAGGATGTCAGATAGCTTTAAGGGGAAAGGGTTAGACCAGAGGTTCTCAAACGTAGTCCTCAAGGCACCCCACAAATCCAGATTTTAGGTATATCCATGCTTAGCCACAGGTGACTTAATTAGCACCTCAGTCAATTTGATTTAATCATATGTGCTGAGCCATGGCTATACCTAAAACCTGGACCGCTGGGGTGCCTTGAATACTGCGTTTGAGAACCTCTGGGTTAGACATTTATAGGGTGTTGTCTTTAAATGGTCGGATTTATGGGGTCCTGTTACAGTAAAGGGGTGGAGTTTTGAGGCTGGTTTATGAAAGTGATTTCCTAGTTGAGAAGACAATTGACAGGATGGTGAAACTGTGTAGGGCCATTCTTTCTTTGCCACCATACCTGTTCCCTCCTCTCATCAAATAGTTCAGTAAAACTGACCATTTTCTCTCCAGTATATCTCCATGTATTTAGGGGGTCATTCCGAGTTGTTCGCTCGCAAGCTGCTTTTAGCAGCTTTGCACACGCTAAGCCGCCGCCTACTGGGAGTGAATCTTAGCTTATCAAAATTGCGAACGAAAGATTAGCAGAATTGCGAATAGACACTTCTTAGCAGTTTCTGAGTAGCTCCACACTTACTCGGCATCTGCGATCAGTTCAGTCAGTTTCGTTCCTGGTTTGACGTCACAAACACACCCAGCGTTCGGCCAGACACTCCTCCGTTTCTCCAGCCACTCCCGCGTTTTTCCAAGAAATGGTAGCGTTTTTTCGCACACACCCATAAAACGGCCAGTTTCCGCCCAGAAACACCCACTTCCTGTCAATCACATTACGATCACCAGAACGAAGAAAAAAAAAACCTCGTAATGCCGTGAGTAAAATACCTAACTGCATAGCAAATTTACTTGGCGCAGTCGCACTGCGGACATTGCGCATGCGCATTAGCGACTAATCGCTCCGTTGCGAGAAAAAAATAACGAGCCAACAACTCGGAATGACCCCCTTAGTGTAGATATGTTTTGTCCTCTATTCACCTGGTATAGAAATGTAGGCTGATATCAGGCTACAGGAAGGTCATAACGGAGTCTACAAAATTAAAACACAATGCAAAAAGTTTTTTTCGCAGAAGAATGCAAAAAAAGGAGATATACTACGTATACAGTGCCGTTTCTTGCGGCGGGCGAGCCGTGCAACCGCACGGGGCGCCCGCCGCGGCACTTCTTGAGGACTTTCAATCCCCCGTCCCCTCTCCTCCCGAGTGCCCAGCTCGGGGGGCGGGGTTTCGCGGAATGACGCGATTGCGTTGTGACGTCACGACGCAATCGCGTCATGCCGCGAAACCCCGCCCACTAAGCTGGGCACTCGGGACAAGGGGGAGCCAAGCCGCGGCGCCGCGCAGACGAGGGAGAGGTGGCTGAAGAGCGGGAAGAACCGCTTCAAATGTAAGTCAGCCCCTCTCCCTCTCTCTCTCTCCCTCCCTCCCTCCCCCCTCACCACCACCACCACCTGCCGTACTGTGTAAAATGGGGACACCTGTCTGCCGGAATGTGTAAAATGGGGACTCTTGCCTGCCGGAATGTGTAAAATGGGGATGCAGTCTGCCGTAATGTGTAAAATGGGGGCACGTGCCTGCCGCAATGTGTAAAATGGGGACACTTTCCTGCCGCAATGTGTAAAATGGAGGCACGTGCCTGCCGCAATGTGTAAAAGGGGGACACTTTCCTGCCGCAATGTGTAAAATAGGGACACTTTCCTGCCGCAATGTGTAAAATGGGGGCACGTGCCTGCCGCAATGTGTAAAATGGGGACACTTTCCTGCCGCAATGTGTAAAATGGAGGCACGTGCCTGCCGCAATGTGTAAAAGGGGGACACTTTCCTGCCGCAATGTGTAAAATAGGGACACTTTCCTGCCGCAATGTGTAAAATGGGGGCACGTGCCTGCCGCAATGTGTAAAATGGGGGCACGTGTCTGCCGCAATGTGTAAAATGGGGACACTTGCCTGTTGTACTGTGTAAAATGGGGGCACGTGCCTGCCGCAATGTGTAAAATGGGGACACTTGCCTGTTGTACTGTGTAAAATGGGGGCACGTGCCTGCCGCAATGTGTAAAATGGGGACACTTTCCTGCCGCAATGTGTAAAATGGGGACACTTGCCTGCCGGAATGTGTAAAATGGGGATGCAGTCTGCCGTAATGTGTAAAATGGGGATGCAGTCTGCCGTAATGTGTAAAATGGGGGCACGTGCCTGCCGCAATGTGTAAAATGGGGGCACGTGCCTGCCGCTATGTGTAAAATGGGGGCACGTGCCTGCCGCAATGTGTAAAAGGGGGACACTTTCCTGCCGCAATGTGTAAAATGGGGGCACGTGCCTGCCGCAATGTGTAAAATGGGGGCACGTGCCTGCCACAATGTGTAAAATGGGGGCACGTGCCTGCCGCAATGTGTGAAATGGAGACACTTTCCTGCCGCAATGTGTAAAATGGGGGCACGTGCCTGCCGCAATGTGTAAAATGGGGGCACGTGCCTGCCGCTATGTGTAAAATGGGGGCACGTGCCTGCCGCAATGTGTAAAATGGGGGCATGTGCCTGCCGCAATGTGTAAAATGGGGGCACGTGCCTGCCGCAATGTGTAAAATGGGGTCACGTGCCTGCCACAATGTGTAAAATGGGGGCACGTGCCTGCCGCAATGTGTGAAATGGAGACACTTTCCTGCCGCAATGTGTAAAATGGAGACACTTTCCTGCCGCAATGTGTAAAATGGGGAAAATTGCCTACCGTGCTGTGTAAAATGGGGACACTTGCCTGCTGTGCTGTGTAAAATGGGGACACTTGCCAACCGTGCTGTGTAAAATGGGGACACTTGCCTGCCGTGCTGTGTAAAATGGGGTCGCGTGCCTGCTGTAATGCGTAAAATGAGGACTTTTTTTTTTTTTTTCATCCTGCGGTGGCCGTGATGATGAGATCAGACGAGGCCACGCCCATCTTAACAAAACCACGCCCATTTTAACGAGGCCACGCCCTCTTGCCGGGAGCATGGGGGGGGGACATTTTTTTTATGTGAATGTGAGGGGGGCGCATTTTTAAATCTCGCACTGGGAGCCAAATTGGCTAGAAACGGCCCTGTCCGTATACTCTGTCTCACTAGATTTTCCCCACTGAGGATCTAATCTTCAACACCTAATTTGAGTTAGGGCTTTCCAATAATCTCTCTGTGCGATTAAACACACTGGTAGAGGATTTCTTCAAGTGATTTTTAATTCTCTCTGTACTATTTTCGTGCATTAGCATTTATAGACTGAATATACTGAAAGAGGACATCTATAGGTGATTTGTGATTTATAGTGCCCCACAGTATTTGAGACTAATTGTATTGTTCATCATATACCTCAAATATTAAAGTCCATTAAGAGGGGTTCATATAAGATCAGATCAGATACTATCTGCAGGTTAGGTGGGCTTCCGCCTATGTAATTAGAACCAGGTGGTTCAAAATCTAATAGTCACACATATTTTCTATGGATGTTATTGCATATTTTGGCCTTTTTATGGCTTATTAAAGATACCGAGGTGATTTACCATACACTAAGATAGTGGCAACATACACTCTATTTAATATTTGTTTGTAGGTTGCTTGCCCACACGACTGTTGGTGAGCAGCAAAGCAGAAGGTTTACCCTTGAGTAAAACAATTAGAAAAAGGGAGTGCGTACAAACTCCATCAAAAATTACTTTTGAGTATATTGCTGTTTCTTCTTTTTTTATTTCATGGTGAGAGGTGATGAAAAGGACGATCATTCAGAAAAGAAAATTTGAACTGTTCGCCTGTGTGGCGCAATGCTGCCCGTCCACTATAGACACCAAAGTAAAATCACCAATTTTACAAAAAACAATATGCAATGGAAAAATATGGGGTGGTGCCTATTTGTGTACAGGGCGCATTTGAAATACTCAACATATAAAATACATCCCTTCTTTGAAGAGGAATACAGGTATCCTTCGTGTGGAAACTTGAGATCTTCTCTGATATGTGACTTTTTTCCCCCCTCTCTCGGAGTGTCATATAGTAGTTCCAGTGTTCATAAAAGACAAAGGAAAAGAACAAATGTGTAAGATAGTTTCACACCACTCTGGATACTTTCACAGCTCAAAGAAATAAGAGGGCGTACCCCACTCACACAGAAACAAGTGAGTGGAATCCCATAAAGGTATCTTTGATAAATCAATGTCTTTATGACAGTACTGGCCCTTGAAATTACCAGGTGAATAATGCAGTAGAAAAATCACAGGTGCAACTGAGAGTGCACCATTTTCCAAGAGTTCTGCACAATGCTAGAGTCTACATGCGTCGATAAGAGAGTAGGAGACCTGCATCAAGACTGCATACGAGCCCCCTTCTCTCTTAAGTTGCCTTTGTTTCTCCTATCGGGTGTAGTATGGTATGCCGGCGGCCGGGCTCCCGGCGACCAGCATACCGGCGCCGGGAGCCCGACCGTCGGCATACCGACAGCGTGGCGAGTGCAAAGGGGCTCCTTTGCACTCGCCACGCTGTCGGTATGCCGACGGTCGGGCTCCCGGCGCCGGTATGCTGGTCGCCGGGAGCCCGGCCGCAGGCATACCATACTACACCCGATAGGAGAAACAAAGGCAACTTAAGAGAGAAGGGGGCTCGTATGCAGTCTTGATGCAGGTCTCCTACTCTCTTACCGACGCATGTAGACTCTAGCATTGTGCAGAACTCTTGGAAAATGGTGCACTCTCAGTTGCACCTGTGATTTTTCTACTGCATTATTCACCTGGTAATTTCAAGGGCCCGTTTGCATCACACACACTATGACACGTCTATGATTATATCATACAGTAACTCCAAACCACAAATGCCAAACGTCGGCAGGATACGCCTGTTCCTAGGGGACTGTCCGAGCATTTGGGACTTTTATGGAACTGATGTATGCGGCATTACATGGGGAGTTTTTGGGGGGAGCGGAGAGTGATTGCAGCATAGCATTTTGGCCCCATTGTGACACAGCCAGGCATGTCCACACCCTCTATTTGGAGGAACACACTATGCCAAATAACTAATCAGATGTTTGCAGGTATTTTTTATGTGTGTTGTGTAATAAAAGGGTTAAAGTTAGAAATCTATCTGCTTTCTTAAGCCGTGAGTCCCGTTTTAGTTGGATTCACATATTATATGTTCAGTACGCCCCGCGCCTCTTCTGACTGGCAGCTTGTCAATCAGTATGTACCGCATCAATCTACTACAGTCTGGCAAAGTTCATTTCTCCCTGTTGTGCACTCACCCAACTGAACAATCTGTGCTGGATTCCTGCTATATGTCTTCAGTTCAGCAGCAGGTCATTTGGAAACTTTGATGCTGTCTTGAAATAATTTCATAGCTAAAGGTCAGCACAAAGTGGTTAAAAGAGCAGTTTCAATTAAAGTAATATCTAAAATATACCCCATTAGTCTGCATGAGGCTTATTGTACCTACAAATTACCAAGAAAATAAAGCCAGCCAGGAACTGTAATTTTATCACCGCTCCATTGAACATGTACTGATTAAATAGATTTATCTCAAATATCAATATTAAAATGAAAAATTAGATGTACATGGCTAGATCAACCTTTATTAAACCATTTTCTCACCTTGATCATCCCTCTGCATAATAAGGGTCTCGTGTATGAACGTCAGGTGATAAGCAAGAGCCTTGGATGGGATACGGTCGTTATGTTGACACAGCTTAGGTCGACAGTCATTAGGTCGACCACTGAAGGTCGGCATGCATTAGGTCGACATGGTCAATAGGTCGACAGGTCAAAAGGTCAACATTCGTTTTTCACTTTTTTTGGGGGGGGGGACTTTTTCATACTTGACGATCCACGTGGACTACAATTGGGAACGGCAACCTGTGCCGAGCGCAGCATGGCGAGCCATGCGAGGGGACAGGGTGCACTAATTGGGGTTCCCCGTCACTTTACGAATAAAACGACACAAAAAAAGTCCAAAAACTCATGTCGACCTTTTGACATGTCGGCCTTGTTCATGTCGACCTAATGCCCATGTCGACCTAATGACTGTCGACCTAAGTTGAGTTGACCCAACGACCCGTACCCCCTCTCAGCTTTGAGCACTACAGAGCCCCCCTGAATAATTCTGATACTGGTCCAGGCAAGGCCGGCGCTTCCATTAGGCAGCTTTAGGCAGCTGCCTATGGGCGTCGGCACATGAAGGGCGGCTCTGCGTGCACCTGCTCTCTCCCTGCGCGGTGCTTGTAGCTGCGGACATGTTGGCCGATCAAGAGCACCTCTGCCTGCTTTACCAAGCCCTGATGCCGGCACCAGGAAACAGACTGAGGTGAGTTTGCGGGGGGAGACAGGAGAGCAGAAGGGGAGGGGGAGGCTGGCTCTTCCACTAGGAGTCTTCCCCTGTGTCCAGCTCTGATCTCTCCCTGTCTTGACGTAGGTCCAGGTTTGAGAGCGCTCCCCAGTCACCAATGGTTCGCCTGGCACTGGCTCCTCACCCTGTGGCTGTTTGATAAAACTGTGGGGTGCAGAATGCACCCAGCAACTTTATGCTGCCCTGTGCAAGGTGTCCATAGACCTCCCCAGTCAGTGTGTGACTGTGTGTGTCCCATAATTATAGGTACCACCAGCCTAGCCCTTCCCTCCACTCCTGCAGCGTAACCCTAACCTCCCTTCCCAAAGCCTATCCCCAACTTAATCCTAACCTCCCCTCCCCACAGCGTAACCCTAACCTCCCCGCAGCGTAACCCTAACCTCCCCGCAGCGTAACCCTCCCAGCAGCGTAACCCTCCCCTCCCCGCAGCGTAACCCTAACCTCCCCTCCCCGCAGCGTAACCCTAACCTCCCCTCCACGCAGCTTAACCCTAACCTCCCCTCCACGCAGCTTAACCTTAACCTCCCCTCCACACAGCTTAACCCTAATCTCCCCTCCACGCAGCGTAACCCTAACCTCCCCTCCACGCAGCGTAACCCTAACCTCCCCTCCACGCAGCATAACCCTAACCTCCCCTCCACGCAGCGTAACCCTAACCTCCCTGCAGCGTAACCCTAACCTCCCCTCCACGCAGCGTAATTACATTGTTGAAAAAAACCTTTATTTCTCTGACGTCCTAGTGGATGCTGGGGACTCCGTAAGGACCATGGGGAATAGACGGCTCCGCAGGAGACTGGGCACAATTAAAGAAAGATTCAGGACTATCTGGTGTGCACTGGCTCCTCCCCCTATGACCCTCCTCCAGACCTCAGTTAGATTTCTGTGCCCGGCCGAGCTGGATGCACACTAGGAGGCTCTCCTGAGCTCCTAGAAAGAAAGTATATTTTAGGTTTTTTATTTTACAGTGAGACCTGCTGGCAACAGGCTCGCTGCAACGAGGGACTAAGGGGAGAAGAAGCGAACCTACCTAACTGGTGGTAGCTTGGGCTTCTTAGGCTACTGGACACCATTAGCTCCAGAGGGATCGCACACAGGACCCGACCTCGTCGTCCGGTCCCGGAGCCGCGCCGCCGTCCCTCTTACAGAGCCAGAAGCAAGAAGTGTCCGGAAAATCGGCGGCTGAAGACTTCTGTCTTCTCCAAGGTAGCGCACAGCACTGCAGCTGTGCGCCATTGCTCCTCATGCACACCACACACTCCGGTCACTGATGGGTGCAGGGCGCTGGGGGGGGGCGCCCTGAGCAGCAATATTAACACCTTGGCTGGCAAAACTGACACCATATATAGCCCTAGAGGTTATATAGGTGTAAATTACCCCTGACAGATTTACACAAACAGCGGGAGAAAGCCCGCCGAAAAAGGGGCGGAGCCATCTTCCTCAGCACACTGGCGCCATTTTCCCTCACAGCTCCGCTGGAAGGATCGCTCCCTGGCTCTCCCCTGCAGTCCTGCACTACAGAAAGGGTAAAAAAGAGAGGGGGGGGCAATAAATTTAGGCGCAGTATATATAATACAAGCAGCTATAGGGGAAAACACTCTGTACAGTGATATCCCTGTGTTATATAGCGCTCTGGTGTGTGCTGGCATACTCTCCCTCTGTCTCCCCAAAGGGCTTTGTGGGGTCCTGTCCTCTGTCAGAGCATTCCCTGTGTGTGTGCTGTGTGTCGGTACTGCTGTGTCGACATGTATGATGAGGATAATGATGTGGAGGCAGAGCAAATGCCTGTGAATGTGATGTCACCCCCTGTGGGGTCGACACCTGTGTGGATGGACTTATGGAAGGAATTACGTGACAGTGCCAGCTCCTTACATAAAAGGTTTGACGACATAGGACAGCCGGCTACTCAGCTTGTGCCTGTCCAAGCGTCTCAAATGTCATCAGGGGCTTTAAAACGCCCGCTACCTCAGATAGCAGACACAGATGTTGACACGGATACTGACTCCAGTGTCGACGACGATGAGACTAGTGTACCTTCCAATAGGGCCACCCGTTACATGATTGAGGCAATGAAAAATGTATTACACATTTCTAGTACCCCAGGTACCACAAAAAAGGGTATTATGTTTGGTGAGGAAAAACTACCAGTAGTTTTTCCTGCATCTGAGGAATTAAATGAGGTGTGTGAGGAAGCGTGGACTTCCCCCGATAAGAAATTGATAATTTCTAAACGGATAGGTCACGTTGGGAAACACCCCCTAGGGTAGATAAAGCGCTTATACGTTTATCAAAAAGGTGGCACTACCGTCTCCGGATACGGCCGCCCTAAAGGAACCTGCTGAGAGGAAGCAGGAGGCTACTCTAAAAGCTATATATACACACACGGGCATTATATTGCGACCAGCGATTGCATCGGCATGGATGTGCAGTGCTGCTGCTGCGTGGTCAGATTCCCTGTCGGATAATATTGATACTCTGGATAGGGACAATATTTTGCTGACAATAGAGCATATAAAAGACGCTGTCTTATACATGCGTGATGCACAGAGGGATATTTGCCGGCTGGCATCAAAAATAAGCGCAATGTCCATTGCCGCCAGAAGGGGGTTATGGACTCGGCAGTGGTCAGGTAATGCCGATTCAAAAAGGCACATGGAAGTTTTGCCTTATAAGGGGGTGGAACTGTTTGGGGATGGTCTTTCAGATCTCGTTTCCACAGCTACGGCTGGGAAATCGACATTTTTGCCACAGGCTACCCCACAGCAAAAGAAAGCACCGTATTATCAAGTACAGTCCTTTCGGCCCCATAAAAACAAGAGGGCTAGAGGCGCATCCTTTCTGCCGAGAGGCAAAGGTAGAGGGAAAAAACTGCAGCATACAGCCAGTTCCCAAGAGCAGAAGTCCTCCCCCGCGTCCGGTAAGTCCACAGCATGACGCTGGGGCTTCACAGGCAGACCCGGGTACGGCGGGGGCCCGTCTCAGAAATTTCAGCGCACAGTGGGCTCTCTCACAGGTGGATCTCTGGATCCTTCAAGTAGTATCTCAGGGGTACAGGCTGGAATTCGAGGCCCCCCCCCCCCCCCCCCCTTCCCCGCCGTTTCCTAAAATCTGCCTTACCAGCAACTCCCTCTGCCAGGGAGGCAGTGTTGGTGGCTATCCAAAAACTGTATTCACAGCAAGTGATTGTCAAGGTACCCCTCCTTCAACAAGGAAAGGGTTACTATTCCACAATGTTTGTGGTACCGAAACCGGACGGTTCAGTGAGACACATCTTAAATTTAAAATCCTTGAACACATATATCAAAAGATTCAAGTTCAAGATGGAATCGCTCAGGGCGGTTATTGCGAGCCTGGACGAGGGGGATTACATGGTCTCCCTGGACATCAAGGATGCCTACCTGCATGTCCCCATTTACCCTCCTCACCAGGAGTACCTCAGGTTTGTGGTACAGGACTGTCACTATCAGTTCCAGACGCTGCCGTTTGGGTTATCCACGGCACCGAGGGTCTTTACCAAGGTAATGGCCGAAATGATGATACTCCTTCGGAAGAAGGGGGTTTTAATTATCCCGTACTTGGACGATCTCCTGATAAAGGCGAGGTCCAAGGAACAGTTGTTAGTGGGGGTAGCACTTTCTCGGGAAGTGCTGCAGCAGCACGGCTGGATTCTCAATATCCCAAAGTCACAGCTGGTCCCGACGACACGTCTTCTGTTCCTGGGAATGATTCTGGACACAGACCAGAAAAAAGTGTTTCTTCCAGTGGAAAAAGCCGAGGAGTTGTCATCTCTAGTCAGAAACCTCCTGAAACCAGGACAGGTGTCGGTACATCAATGCACGCGAGTCCTGGGAAAAATGGTAGCTTCGTACGAAGCAATTCCATTCGGAAGGTTCCACGCAAGGATTTTCCAGTGGGACCTGTTGGACCAATGGTCCGGGTCGCATCTCCAGATGCAGCAGCGGATAACCCTGTCGGCAAGGACCAGGGTGTCACTACTGTGGTGGCTGCAGAGGGCTCATCTACTAGAGGGCCGCAGATTCGGAATACAGGACTGGGTCCTGGTGACCACGGATGCCAGCCTTCGGGGCTGGGGAGCAGTCACACAGGGAAGAAATTTCCAAGGGCTGTGGTCAAATCAGGAGATTTCACTACACATAAATATCCTGGAGCTAAGAGCCATTTACAATGCCCTATGCCAAGCAAGTCCTAGGCTTCAAAACAAACCGGTTCTGATCCAATCAGACAACATCACGGCGGTCGCCCATGTAAACAGACAGGGCGGCACAAGAAGCAGGAGGGCAATGGCAGAAGCCACAAGGATTCTCCGATGGGCGGAAAATCACGTGCTAGCACTGTCAGCAGTGTTCATTCCGGGTGTGGACAACTGGGAAGCAGACTTCCTCAGCAGACACGACCTTCACCCGGGAGAGTGGGGGCTTCATCCAGAAGTCTTCCGATTGATTGTAAACCGTTGGGAAAGACCACAGGTGGATATGATAGCGTCCCGCCTCAACAAAAAGCTAAAAGGATATTGCGCAAGGTCAAGGGACCCTCAGGCGATAGCTGTGGACGCTCTAGTGACACCGTGGATGTACCAGTCGGTTTACGTGTTTCCCCCTCTGCCTCTTATTCCCAAGGTGCTGAGAATAATACGAAGGGGAAGAGTGAGAACTATACTCGTGGTGCCGGATTGGCCAAGAAGAACTTGGTACCCGGAACTTCAAGAGATGCTCTCAGAGGACCCATGGCCTCTACTGCTAAGGCGGGACCTGCTGCAGCAGGGGCCCTGCCTGTTCCAAGACTTACCGCGGCTGCGTTTGACGGCATGGCGGTTGAACGCCGGATCCTGAAGGAAAAAGGTATTCCGGAGGAAGTCATTCCTACCCTGATCAAGGCCAGGAAGGATGTGACGGCAACCCACTATCACCGCATTTGGCGGAAATATGTGGCTTGGTGTGAGGCCAGGAAGGCCCCAACGGAGGAATTTCAACTGGGTCTTTTCCTGCATTTCCTGCAAGCACGGGTGACGATGGGCCTCAAATTGGGGTCCATTAAGGTCCAGATTTCGGCTCTGTCGATTTTCTTTCAAAAGGAACTGGCTTCGTTGCCTGAAGTTCAGACTTTTGTCAAGGGAGTTCTGCATATACAGGCTCCTTACGTGCCTCCTGTGGCACCTTGGGATCTCAATGTGGTTTTGGGATTCCTGAGGTCACATTGGTTCGAGCCACTTAAAACCGTGGATTTGAAATATCTCACGTGGAAAGTGGTCATGTTGTTGGCACTGGCTTCGGCCAGGCGTGTATCAGAATTGGCGGCTTTGTCGTGTAAAAGCCCTTATCTGATTTTCCATATGGATAGGGCAGAGTTGAGGACTCGTCCTCAGTTCCTCCCGAAGGTGGTTTCAGCGTTTCACTTGAACCAACCTATTGTGGTGCCTGCGGCTACTAGGGACTTGGAGGATTCCAAGTTGCTGGACGTAGTCAGGGCCCTGAAAATGTATGTTTCCAGGACGGCTGGAGTCAGGAAAACTGATTCGCTGTTTATCCTGTATGCACCCAATAAGCTGGGTGCTCCTGCTTCTAAGCAGACCATTGCTCGCTGGATTTGTAACACTATTCAGCTTGCGCATTCTGCGGTAGGACTACCGCAGCCAAAATCAGTAAAAGCCCACTCCACAAGGAAGGTGGGCTCATCTTGGGCGGCTGCCCGAGGGGTTTCGGCACTACAACTTTGCCGAGCGGCTACTTGGTCAGGGTCTAACACTTTTGCTAAATTTTACAAATTTGATACCCTGGCTGAGGAGGACCTTGAGTTTGCTAATTCGGTGCTGCAGAGTCATCCGCACTCTCCCGCCCGTTTGGGAGCTTTGGTATAATCCCCATGGTCCTTACGGAGTCCCCAGCATCCACTAGGACGTCAGAGAAAATGAGAATTTACTCACCGGTAATTCTATTTCTCGTAGTCCGTAGTGGATGCTGGGCGCCCATCCCAAGTGCGGATTGTCTGCAATACTTGTAAATAGTTATTGTTCCACAAATCGGGTTGCTATTGCGAGCCATCTGTTCAGAGGCTCCGTTGTTATCATACTGTTAACCGGGGTTCATATCACGAGTTGTACGGTGTGATTGGTGTGGCTGGTATGAGTCTTACCCGGGATTCAAAATCCTTCCTTATTGTGTCAGCTCTTCCGGGCACAGTATCTTAACTGAGGTCTGGAGGAGGGTCATAGGGGGAGGAGCCAGTGCACACCAGATAGTCCTGAATCT
The DNA here is from genome assembly GCF_028390025.1 of Pseudophryne corroboree. Lineage (NCBI taxonomy): Eukaryota > Metazoa > Chordata > Amphibia > Anura > Myobatrachidae > Pseudophryne > Pseudophryne corroboree. Next base: position 341,170,947 of record NC_086450.1, read on the forward strand.
TTCTTTAATTGTGCCCAGTCTCCTGCGGAGCCGTCTATTCCCCATGGTCCTTACGGAGTCCCCAGCATCCACTACGGACTACGAGAAATAGAATTACCGGTGAGTAAATTCTTATTTTTGAATAGATGTAATCAGGAGTTGTTTCTAGTTTTCCATACCCACTATTGCAGTTACTAGAGTCTGTTAGCATTGCAGTAGCTTTTTGTGAGTGTTCTGCTTTACTTGTTTTATCCAGATGCAGTTGCCATGGATGAATGAATTGTGGTAACCTGCACTGATATGCAAATGTGTGTAAGATCGCTAGTGTCAAACATTTCTACAACTAAAGAAAGTAAAGGCAGTGCCACTGGGTATCTGACCCAAGTGGGGCACAAATCTGCTCAAAATATGTCTACACGGAATGCATCAAACAACTGAAGCCAACCACACACAGGGCGTTGTCGCCAGGCATATCAGACAGTTGCTGTGATATCACTTCATCTGTGGCCAATCATATATGTGCAGTGTCTGAAAATGATGTTATCTAAAACAACTGGGATATTTTTATGTGATGCAGCTTCTTAACAAAAGAGAGAGGAGCCCTGCCTTCCAGAACTTGGAGCACGTTGCAGGGCTTTCATATGATGATATTTCCACATCTTCCAGCTGGATTGTGGTTGGAGCACAGCACAGTTGACACTAGGTTGAAACCAGGGTGTCAGTACTGTGCCTGATGAGACCCTGAATTGTTGATTCGTTGTCACATTGCCATTACTTTGCTGTCTGGCCTCTTTCCCTTGCCTGATTATTGCCTGTGATCACATCTTACTACTATTAATATGGTTACCTATGTGCCTGTCCAACTTGTGCCTGATTTCTTCAACTCTGGTAACTGTACTCCGTCCTCCAACACCAATTCCAGTACACAGGGGGCAGTATGCAACATAGGAGTCTATTATTAAACACACAAATACAATCTTTTCTTCTGAAGATAAAAATACTTATTAAAGATTGTCAAACTTGAGGCTTTATGTGATGAGCTGAGACTCTGTACACTTTCTACATCTAAGACAAACAGCTTATGCTTGTGAATTTGTAGCTACCATGGCAGAGTCCTGAATTGATTCTTATGTATTGGTAATCCAGAGATGCAGTTTAGCAGGATTTAGAATTATAATTTTTCTGCAGCGGGGTACACTGTGTTCCACAGGGAATACATTGGGGTGTAGAGATGGATCTTGATCCAGAGGCACCAACAGGCTAAAGGTTTAGACTGTCCCAGGATGCATTGCGGGGGCCTCCTCTATAACCCCGCCTCCAGGCACTGTGAGCTCAGTTTTAGAGTTGGTGCCTGCATGAAGCAGGTCACTTAACAGGGGGGCTGCGCTAGGCAGCCCTGAAAAAGCTTTTTAAAAAACTCAAGGGCTGCAGCACTTCATATGTCAGTGTGACATACTGTGCTGCGGCTCCATCACCTTCCCAGCGGCGTCGCATACTCCTGGCTCTGCTCTGTTCCCGGGTACTTGCGGCAGAGGCGCTCCGGTTCCTAGGCACACCACCGCAGACGCTCTCCTGGATCGCGTGGCTGCTACTAAGAGAGTAAGTAAGAGGGTCCCCCAGGCGGGACCAGCCATTAAATCGCGTTCCGGTCGCGGTTTCAGGAGATGAACCGCGGCGCTGGCGTGGACACTGTGACAGAGCAGGGACCCCACTATATCCACCAGGGCATGGGAGCACAGGTCGGATGGTAAAATATCCACTTTAATAAGGCTCCACAGTACCCGCTGCGGAAGACCAGCATAGGGGAAAAGGCACTTGACCTGTTGCCGCTCCCCCAGCTCCGGGCACTATCTACTGCTGGTGTTGCCGCCCTGGAGCTGCCTCTCACTCTCCGTCACTCCCTGACTGAGACTCTGGGCGCCATCTTCTCGCAGTAGCTGCGACTGGTCTCCGGGACTGCAGGTCAAGGTCTCCTCTGTAAATCAGCCTGATTCATCAGCGCTTTGATTTTACAGACACTTAAGTATTCTACATGTCATTTTAAGACAGCGTTAGTTAAGAACAAGTGTACCGCTACCAGAATATATTGTACGAGTATTCTGATATATACATCCGGTCTCGGACCGCGCATTGTTACATATATATATATTTAGTAGTCCAGTGCAGTTTTATTGTCTGACTAAAATAATTAGTAAATATAAGGGAAATGGGGGACAGGGATGTCCTCTGCACCAGACAGTTATTAGTATTCCTAATTTTGATAAAGAATTCCCCAAATTATATGATTACAGAGAGTTTTTTCACCATTCATCATAGGGGGTGCTGCCATAGACAATAAGATTGAAGAACAACATGTTGTCCCATGTTGTTCTTAAAATAATTAGTAATCTGTCTAAAAAGATGCTAGCTGGTTATCCTCTCCCTGCTGAGTTGTGTAACAAGTGGAAAAATTCACCGCCGGTGGATTCCCATGTCACCCGTCTTGTGCTGTCATCTGCTCTGCCTGTCACCACTGTCACCTCAGTGAAGGAACCGACAGATAAGCGTGTGGAGGGATGCCTGAAATCTATTTACTCCCTTACTAGTGCTGTACATAGACCCACTGTAACAGCCTCTTGGGCCGCAAAAGGAATTGAAGCATGGGTTCAGGCAATAGAGGATGAGCTGCCTCAGGATATATCTGACACTGCCAGACAATATCTGTCTCATATTACCACCGCCTCCCAATATATTCAGGAGGCGTTCTCTGAGGCAGGTGTAATGGCGGCCAAGGTGTCGACTACGTCCATCTTAGCTTGCCGAATTCTGTGGTTGAGGTCATGGAAGGTGGACCTGGACTCCAAGAAGACCTTGGAGGTACTTCCTTTTAAAGGAGACACCCTATTTAGGGAAGATCTGAATAAGATATTGACTGACTTAGTGGCTGCTAAGACTGCATTTCTCCCGATTACTAATCCTTCTGCACAGAAGGCAAAGAGTACCACTTTCGACCTCAAGGGAAAGCAAAAGGTCAGACATACCCGAGACAAGCTAGTGCTCCCAAAACCACTAAGCCCAAAACAATTCTGGGCCGCCAGTCAGCCTGCTTCCAAACAAGAAAAGCCTGCTGCATGATGGGGCGGGCCTCCCCTGGGTTGGAGGCTGACTTCTGCAGTTCACCCAGGTCTGGTTAGAGACCACTTCAGACGCATGGGTGTGAGAAGTCGTCTCTCACGGGTACGCAGTCTCTTTCAAGAGACGTCCCCCTCGCCAGTACTGCACGATGGTTATTCCTTTGGACCCGTCAAAGGCGCAAGCTCTACACCTGGTTGTGCGTTCCCTCCTGGATACAGGAGAGGTTGTGCTGATACCCGTGTCCCAGAGAGGTGGAGGATACTACTCGACCCTGTTTCTAGTCCCGAAACCCAATGGGTCTTTCCGGCCTATACTCAACCTCAAATCACTGAACAAATTTTGAGAGTGTCCAAGTTCCGTATGGAAACGCTGCACTCCATTGTATTGGCCATGAACCCTGGAGATTATATGGAATCGGTGGATATACAAGATGCTTATCTGCATATACCTATTGCCATATTGTATCAGCAGTATCTGCGGTTTGCTATTGGCAACCTTTACTATCGGTTCCAGGCTCTGCGGTTTGGACTGGCCATGGCCCCTTGGATCTTCACCAAGGTTATGGCCGTGATGACGGCTTATCTACGTCGGGGAAACAGGATCCTGCCATATCGGACGACTTGCTGATCCTGGCGAACTCCCAAGATGTCCTCCTCAGTCATCTGCAACTGACGGTACGCTTCTTACAAGCCCACGGGTGGCTCATCAACTAGAGGAAGACCTCGTTGGTCCCTGCTCGGAGCATGGTGCACCTGGGGGCACTGCTGGACACACACAGCCACCGATTGTTTTTGAAACTTCAGAACAGTATCAGATACTTCCTCTCTCGCCCAAGAGTGCCGATACACTCTGCGATGCAAGTACTAGGCCTCATGGTGTCAGCTTTCGACATGGTAGACTAGGCTCAATTTCATTCCCCTACAGAGATTAATCCTTTCCAAGTGGGATGGCCTGCCTCATCGGTTCAGGTCTCAAATGAGGTTCGTCTGTCACTGAGCTGGTGGCTACAGGACCAGCAGTTGAGCAGGGGCCGTCCCTTCTGGATCCCCAACTGGGTCCTACTGACTACGGACGCCAGTCTGAGGGTTTGGGGTGCGGTGCTAGAGCAACACTCTCTCAAGGAGGAATCTCTCCTCCCGATAAACATGCTGGAATTGCGGGCAGTGTTCAATGCTTTGACTCTTGCCCTGCCTCTGATATAGAACAGACCTGTTCAAGTACAATTGGACAACGTCACCACGGTGGCATACATAAACCATCAAGGCGGCACTCGAAGCGCATGGCAATGATGGAAGTGTCAAAAATCCTTCGTTGGTCGGAATGCCATCTGCCGGCAATATCGGCTGTGTTCATTCTGGGAGTCCTCAACTGGGAAGCGGATTTCCTCAGTTGTCAGGACGTACATGCCAGAGAGTGGAGTCTTCATCAGGAGGTCTTTCAGCTCCTAGTGGACAAGTGGGGTTTACCAGATGTAGACATGATGACGTCCCAACACAATCACAAAGTTCTGGTCTTCGAATCAAGAACAAGGGATCCTCAAGCAGCGTTCATGGATGCACTTGCAATTCCATGGAACTTTCGGCTGCCCTACGTGTTCCCTCCAGTGTCACTTCTGCCCAGGGTACTACGGAAGTTCAAGCAAGAAGTTAGTTGCTCCAGCGTAGCCCAGACGGCATTGGTTCTCAGACCGTCAGGGTGTATCGATAGAGCGTCCTCTTCTACTTCCTCAATGCCCAGACCTCCTCGTTCAGGGCCCTTGTGTCTACCCAGACCTGGCCAGACTGGCTTTGACGGCGTGGCTCTTGAAACTTCACTCCTGACGGCCAAAGAATTCTCAGAGGTGGTTATCCAAACTATGCTAAAGACCCACAAACCGGCTTCTGCACGGATTTATTGTAGGGTCTGGAATTCTTACTTCACCTGGTGTGCAGCTAGGAATTATTACTTCCAGACTTCTGGCTTTTTTTGCAACAAGGCCTGGATTTAGGACTTCGTCTGGCCTCCCTCAAGGTTCATATCTCTGCCTTGTTGGTGTGGTTTCAGAGAAAAATTGCATCTATACCCGACTTCACTCAGGGCGTACTGAGGATTCAGCCTCCCTATGTCCCTCCTGTGGCTCAATGGGATCTGTCTGTTGTCCTGAATGCCCTGCAAGAGTCTCCATTTGAACCTCTTGAATCAGTGGACCTTAAGTGGTTTACAGCCAATGTCCTGTTTCTGCTGGCTATTGCCTCTGCTAGAAGGGTGTCAGACTTACGAGCTTTGTCCTGTCGTCCCCCCTTTTTGATATTTCATCATGATCGAGCAGTTCTTAGAACTTGCCCTGGTTATTTACCTAAGGTGGTGTCATCTTTTCACCTTAATCAAGAAATTGTGGTTCCAGCCTTCATCTCTTCTGAAGTGTCCTCCAAAGAGTGGTCTTTGGATGTGGTACATGCTCTCTGTATATATGTGGAGAGGACTGCCTCTATCAGGAGGTCAGATACCTTCTTTGTACTGTTTTTTTGTTTCCACAAACGTGGCTGGGCTGCGAATAAGCAAACCTTGGCCAGATGGATCAGAATGGTGATTGCACAAGCTTATGCGCGCAGGCTGGACTCCCAGCTCCTGCTGCTATCAAAGCCCATTCTGCTCGTTCTGTTGGACCCTCTTGGGCGGCCCGTCATGGCGCGTCCGCAGAACAATTGTGCAAGGCGGCTATGTGGTCCTCAGTGAACACATTTATAAGGTTCTATGCCTTTCATACTTCCGCCTCCCAGGATGCTTCCTTTGGACGCCGGGATCTCATACCCACTAAGGTGCGTCCCCTCCATTGAGGAACTGCTTTAGGACATCCCCGATGTATTCCCTGTGGAACACAGTGTACCCCGCTGCAGAAAAGGAGATTTATGGTAGACTTACCACGGTTAAATCTTTCTGCGAGGTGCACTGGGTTCCACAGGGCGCCCACCCTGACACACTTAGTTTCTTTGGGTTTGTATGGCATTAGCCGCTAGTCACTTCTCCTGTCGTGAGAATGTGGTTCTATGTGACTAACATCTGCCTTCTCTTTTACCTGCTTCTGCATTGGACTGGTTAACAAAACTGAGCTCACAGTGCCTGGAGGCGGGGTTATAGAGAAGGCCCCGCAATGCATCCTTGGACAGTCTAAAGCTTTAGCTTGTTGGTGCCTCTGGATCAAGATCCATCTCTACACCTCAATGTATTCCCTGTGGAACCCAGTGTACAGTACCTTGCAGAAAGAGATTTAACCATGGTAAGTCTACCATAAATCACCTTTTTATATGTCTGGCATACTTCTCTTATGGAATATGAGAAACAGTTATTTTCATGCGTCTTTGTATAAATCTAAGCTGTGAAGTCCTTAACTTTCTAGTGTACATTTTTTTTCTTCCCTAGTTTGCTTGAATACTTTACCAGAGCTTCCATTTATAAGACCCTGCAGCAACAATAATTTTGTATCGCTGCATACTGCAGTGATACATAATGTTCTAACGGGATGCAATCACGAACCTGGCTGTCAGGATCCCGGCGATCAGGATACCCACGGCGGGATCCCGACAGCCGATGAAATGCCGGCACACGCAATCCCGCACAGCCCCCTTATTCCCCCTCGGGTGGTGGTCCATGTCACTTCTGGAGGGGGAATATAACCCTGTGGCAAGAGAAGCTCGCCACCGGGCCCGAATCTGGCGAGCACGGCGATCCCGCAAGGGGACATGCTGCGCTCACTGCCAGGATTCTGGCAGGCGGGTTCCTGGAGTTGGTCTCCTGACCGCCGGGATCCCGGCAGCCGGGATCACATACGGAATCCATTCTAACGCTGCAATTTACCATGTTAGTGCTTCTCTGGGAGTCCTGGCAAAAACATTCTCGGTGGGTTAACCATCAATGGTACCATTAGTAGCTAACCTCAGTGGTATAAAACCATGGCCCTCATTCCGAGTTGATCGCTCGCTAGCTGCTTTTAGCAGCATTGCAAACGCTAAACCGCCGCCCTCTGGGAGTGTATCTTAGCTTAGCAGAAGTGCGACCGAAAGGTTAGCAGAATAGTTCTGATTTTTTATCGAGCAGGTTCTGAGTAGCTCCAGACCTACTCCTTCCTTGTGAACACTTCAGACTGGTTCCTGGTTTGACGTCACAAACACGCCCTGCGTTCCGCCAGCCACTCCCCCGTTTCCACAGGCACGCCTGCGTTTTTACCTGACACGCCTGCGTTTTTAAGCACACTCCCAGAAAACGGTCAGTTACCACCCAGAAACTCCCCTTTTCTGTCAATCACTCGAGCGATATAAAACAGTCGTTCGGCCATGTGTAAAACTGCAAAGTTTTGTGTGAAAGTACTTAGCGCGTACGCACTGCGGCCCATACGCATGCGCAGAACAGACGATTTTTAGCCTGATGGCTACGCTACGAAAAACGGCAACTCGGAATGAGGGCCCATATGCAAGGGAACCATCAAAGCTTTTACCCACCGACGGTCATCCCTATTTTACAATTTACTGGCCTGCATGCAAATCAGAGCCCGAAGGCGGGGATTTGTGGGTGTATCAGGGGGCAGAGCCTTGTAGTGATTACAAAAAACCTCAGGTGCTTCTGTTCCATCGATGGCAGGAAACCATCTGGTTTTCCATCATCATGGCAAAAGTATTCAACAGAAGACGCAGACCATTGATGATTTTGAATTATTGATGGTCAATGGCCATCCCTACATTTTCCACCTCTGTAAAGATCTTTTCCTGGTAACCAGCAGACTAGCACTGGTGACACATGGTTACAATGTTACACACATTTGCACGTGTGCATAGTGATTTATGCTCTTCAACGCTTTTTAAATTGACTCAAGTTGCTGTTCCCATACAGCTCTATTGCGACAGCAGTACATAGAGACCACAAGGAGAATCAGTTATTTCTTCCAGGTAAATTGTAAGAATGTGAAATAAGCCCTATCTCTGGAAAATGCCGGAGAGAGGGCTTATCCCAGCGTCACAAATAGGCCCCTATATCTGAGAATTATTTTTTTTTAAATATAAAACTTTAGTGTGTGTGTAATGGAATATTGACACTCATATGGGAAAAGTCCTAGTACATGCACCATAGTAGACAAACACCACTTGTAGCTTTCCAGCTTCATTGGAACTACAAGCCCCAGCATGTCCTCCTCACACTACCACTCTGTTTTTAGGTGCACATATATTAATTTACATAAATTTCCCCTTATATATACCATCATAGATGCTGCTATGCAGTGTATCAAGAAACTCTAGCCAGGACAGCGCTCCCGATAAGATGTGTGAAGTATAGCAATAGCCCTGGTTTTACAGTTGGACATAATACTTTCTATTTTAGTGACAGTACATCCTCAGTTATGAATGTGCTCGGATGAACAGGAAATTAGGTAAATGCAGCTACAGTACTAATTCTGATATGTTATTAGTTTAAACTCATACACTTTAAATTATTTGATTCAAACAAAAGAGGGGATAAATGTAGAATTAAGGGGAAGGTTTATCAAATCTTGGAGAGAAAATTATGAAGTACCAACCCGTCAGTTTACAGGCTTTGGGGCTCATTTATAAATAAGTGATAAAACTCGATGTGAATGATAAAACTCGTTGTGTTTGATAAGTGCTCCAGCCAAACACACGACAGGAGCTTAACACTTTAGAGATAGGAGGTGAACACATGACAGTTGGGAGCTGATTGACTGGAGCACAATTTACCATACGCAATGAGTTTTATCATTCACAACGAGTTTTAACACTCGTTGATAAATAGGCCCCTTTGTTTGAAAAATGACAGGATCTGATTGGTTGGTACTTTAGCTCTTGCCAAGCTTTAATAAATCTCCCCCTCTGTTTCTAAAACATATGTAAAAAGAGGGATAATCATATTAACAGCGTCCCACATAACCTGCACCATGACCCTGGTCTACACAACCCACCAATGGATGGCGGTCATTAGGTCGACATGAATTAGGTCGACATACATTGGGTCGACCCCGTTTGGTCGACATACATTATGTCGACATGATCACTAGGTTGACATGTACTAGGTCGACATGGAAAAAGGTCGACATGAGTTTTTCACAATTTTTATTTATTTATTTTTTACCTTTTTCACACTTAACGATCCACCTGGACTACAATTGGGAACTGTAACCTATGCCAAGCGCAGCGAGGCACCGTGCCCATGCGAGGGGTCAAGGTGCACTAATTGGGGTTCCCCGTCACTCTTCGAAGAAAACTACACCAAAAAAGTAAAAAAAACTCTTGTCAACCTTTTTCCATGTCGACCTAGCACATGTCGACCTAACAACCCAATGTATGTCGACCTAACTCATGTCGACCTAATGAACCACACACCCCACCAAAGCCATACCCATTTTCCAATTCATCAGACATATTTCCTTTCCAAAAATCAGTACAGTACAGAGATATTAGGGGGTTATGGGGAGGTATATACAGTACAGTACAGTGATATTAGGGGGTTATGGGGAGGTATATTCAGTACAGTACAGTAATATTAGGGGGTTATGGGGAGGTATATTCAGTACAGTACAGTGATATTAGGAGGTTAAGGGGAGGTATATTTAGTACAGTACAGTGATATTAGGGGGTTATGGGGAGGTATATTCAGTACAGTACAGTGATATTAGGAGGTTATGGGGAGGTATATTCAGTACAGTACAGTGATATTAGGGGGTTATGGGGAGGTATATTCAGTACAGTGATATTAAGGGGTTATGGGGAGGTATATTCAGTACAGTACAGTGATATTAAGGGGTTATGGGGAGGTGTATTCAGTACAGTACAGTGATATTAGAGGGTTATGGGGAGGTATATTTTTGGTGTATAAATTGATTAAATATTTACATTTACTCCAAGCATGGGTACAGAAATATGAAGGCAAGTAGTTGCCAGGTGTCCTAGGCTTTTCAAGATATATTATATCTTCATCATATCCCTGTTATATACTTCATTATATCCTCATTATGTACCTCATTATATCCATACTTGCCTACTTTTGAAAACTAGTTTCAGAGAGATTCAAGGCGGCAGCAGAATGCGCCGTGCAGGGGTGTTCCTAGCTCCATCCAAGGGGCGTGTATAGTTCAGCCTATGGGTGTATTTATTGCAATCAGGGGTATATATATATATATATATATATATATATATATATAGATGTCCAAGAAATAACAGCGGCACTCGAGGATTTAGGTGAAGTAATCAATTAGTATTCAAAAAGATGATTACATACAAGCCAACGTTTCGGGGCTTACATGCCCCTTTGTCAAGGTGTGTAACTGTGAAAAGTGAAGAAGCTTACCTTATATCCACGTGAGGTCCGAGTGCAGTGCGCGCGTGAGGGTGAAGCCGCCCGACTTCCGGTCGCGGCTCTGTGACGTGTGACGAGGTGCGCCTGTTGCCAAGGTAGCCGGAATGCTAAAGACATCAGCCGCGAATGGGCAGTGACCGGATAACAGTGCGCGTATCCATGGCAACAGGAGCCCTGCAGTGCTGAATGCTGTAAGAGGTGTATACGTGAGCTACCTGCTAGAAAAAATAAATAAAGTGAAATAAGTGAAAAAAGTGCGTTGTGCTCGCTGCCTAAGTACATGGGAACCATCACTACACCCTGGGGCACGGTGCGATCCGGGAGCCAAGGGATAAGTGGATGTGTCACAACCTGGTGGGGGCCAGACTTTGGTGGTGTGTCAAAAAACATTAAATGGCATATGAATAAGCCATAAAGGTGTAAATTTGAAGTCACAGCTATAATGAGTCAAACTCACAATGCCAATAAAGCTCTGATTGCAAAGTATGACCTGTCCCTACGTTTGACTGACGGCAAAGTCAGTATGCAACGGAGGCTGTACAAAAGGGACGGGTTTCCACCAGGTCTTGACCACCACTGGCTCGTGAGAGAAATGTGCGGATGAACACCTTGGGCTGTATGTGGATGGAAAGGTGACAAAATCATGTTGTACGGTACAGAAACACATTGTGGGGCTGATATGCTCCGGGCTTTGCGATGAAGGCTATAGAAAAATGTTCCATGAGAACTTCTCATTAAGTCCTCCCGGGCTGATGGTGCCCAATTCGAAGATCCATTTGGACTCAATGTGGAGTAATCTCCGGTCCCTGTCACCGCCTCTGATGTTACGGGGCACGTGGTCAATGATCTGATGTTTCAAGTCATTCAGAGAGTGACCCATCAGGGCGAAATGCCTTGCCACAGGTTGATCCGATGGTTTGCCTGATAAGGCCTGCTTGATCGCTGACCTGTGAAGGGCCATCCTCTCTCTGAGTGTTCTGATGGATTTGCCCACGTATGCTAGATGGCACGGGCAGGTGAGTATGTACACTATATGTGTAGTAGTGCACGTAACTACATGCCTGATCTGATACACTTTATCTTTGTGTGGGTACTTGAAGGAGGATCCTGTAGTCATATTGTTACAAGTGGTGCATTTGGGACACTTGTAGCATCCTGGGGCTTTCGAAAGGAACGTGGCAGGTCGTTGTATCGTACTTTGAAACCCCGTGATGTCGGAATGCACTATGGTGTCCCTAATGCTTTTACCCCTAGTGAAGCATAACATGGGCCGCTTCTTTCTGAACGTGGGGAGCTTTGTGTCCGAGGCTACTATGGGCCATAAGGCTCTGGTGGCTCTCTGTATGACCGGGCTTGCTGTATTAAACTGGTTCACGAATGGTAATACCGCTTGGTTCCTACGAGTCGTGGGTTTCAATAGTGTTGCTCTCGGAGTCTCCATGATTTCTTTCTTCTGTGCTTGGAGTCTTTGATGGTCGTAACCCCTTTGTATAAATTTATCAATTAAGGTGTCTAACTCCTGGTCTAGGGTAGAGCGGTCACTAATGATCCTGGAGACCCTGATCATCTGAGACCTCGGGAGCCCCTCTTTCAGGGGTCTGGGATGATGACTGTTTGCCTTAAGGAGAACATTTTTGTCGGTGGGCTTAGTGAACAAACTGGTAACTAGGGTTCCATCCTTGATTGTGATCTTGACATCCAGGTAGTTCACTGATTCATTACTGATATTATAGGTGTATTTGATTGTGGAGGGTCTGTTATTTGCCTCCTCTATCAGTCGTTCAAACCGTGCTTTGTCACCCGTCCAGAGTAAGAACAAGTCGTCAATGTATCTGACAAATAGCAAGATGTTTTGCGCTATATCTTCATTCTCAAAGAATGTATTGTGTTCCTCCTGGAACATGTATATATTCGCAAACGATGGGGAGACATTGCTCCCCATCGCACAACCTGTTCGCTGCTGGAAAAAAGCACCATTAAACAAAAAATAGTTCCTCTTTAAGGTAAAGGTGAGGAGTTGCATGAAAAGCCCTGTGTCGAGAGTGTCCATCTTTTCTTTGATGAGAAAATCATGCATAACTTGCAGGCCTTCACGGTGGGGTATGCTCGTGTAAAGGCTCTTTACATCAATCACACACATTAAAGTCCCCTGAGGTACCAGTCCTACGTTGTTGATCCGCTCCAGGAAACTGGTGGTATCCTTGATGTAATTGTGATGTTTGGTGATCAATGGTTGCAAAATGCCGTCTAGAAATATTGAGATGGGCTGACAGATGGAATCTCTTGCGGCTATGATTGGCCTGCCCGGCGGGGCTGTGGCGTTCTTGTGCATTTTAGGTACCACGAAGAAAAGGGGTACTCGTGGATTAGCCTGCTTGAGGGCTTCACACAGCTTAGCTGTAAGTAACTTCTCAGACTTCGCCCGGTCCAATAATAGCTCCAATTCATGTTGGTATTCGGCCGTGGGGTCGTATGTCAGAGCTTCATAAGTCTCCGGGTCGGCCAGTTGTCCCTCAATTTCTTTAATGTAGTCGGAGAGGTTAAGAATGACTAAACCCCCTCCCTTATCCGCTGGTCGGAAAATTACATCCCGGTATGCTCCCAGTTGCTTGAGGGCCACTTGCTCCGCCCTGGACAGATTCCAGTGAGTAGTAGGAGTCGCTGCTGTATACTTGGCGACTGAATCATCCAATAATCTAGTAAATGTTTGTATAGATGAGTTGGATGAAGGGGGATCGAACATTGATTTATGTCGGGTCTGGTAGAATTTCTCACAGAAGGAGACTTCTGAAGGATCTTGGAGATTGGAGTTCTGAAAGTGTTCCTGCAATCTCAGCTTCCTTGAGAAGCGGTGTAGGTCGATTTGCCACTGGAATTTATTGAATGGGTTGGTGGGTACGAAGGAGAGACCCTTCTCCAGAACTCTCAGTTCTATATCAGAGAAGGATCTGCTGGAAAGGTTGAAGACTAAGGATTCTTTTTGGCTGCTCGCGCTTTTAATTCGCGAACATTGCTTGCCCCTGCGGGTGGGCGCCCTCTTCTGCCTTGTTCTGCCGGGGTAACCGCTGGTGTCCCTAAAGGGACCGGTTGTGCCCTGGCTGACCCATCCGAGTCCAGAAAGACGCTTTCGCTATCACTGTTTGAAGTACCGGCAGTGAAGGATTTTTGCTCACGCCGTCTTCTCCAGCCTTGTCGGCCCCTGGCATTATAAGTGGTATTTTGTCCCCCCTCCGGACCTCCCATCAGCCATCTGTATACCTTGTTTAGGTCATAATCTTCTCTGACTATTTGTAGTTTGTTGCGCTTAAATTTGATTAAGTCTCTCCTGTAGTCTTCACATTGTTTTTGTAGCTTGTTAACAAGCTACAAAAACAATGTGAAGACTACAGGAGAGACTTAATCAAATTTAAGCGCAACAAACTACAAATAGTCAGAGAAGATTATGACCTAAACAAGGTATACAGATGGCTGATGGGAGGTCCGGAGGGGGGACAAAATACCACTTATAATGCCAGGGGCCGACAAGGCTGGAGAAGACGGCGTGAGCAAAAATCCTTCACTGCCGGTACTTCAAACAGTGATAGCGAAAGCGTCTTTCTGGACTCGGATGGGTCAGCCAGGGCACAACCGGTCCCTTTAGGGACACCAGCGGTTACCCCGGCAGAACAAGGCAGAAGAGGGCGCCCACCCGCAGGGGCAAGCAATGTTCGCGAATTAAAAGCGCGAGCAGCCAAAAAGAATCCTTAGTCTTCAACCTTTCCAGCAGATCCTTCTCTGATATAGAACTGAGAGTTCTGGAGAAGGGTCTCTCCTTCGTACCCACCAACCCATTCAATAAATTCCAGTGGCAAATCGACCTACACCGCTTCTCAAGGAAGCTGAGATTGCAGGAACACTTTCAGAACTCCAATCTCCAAGATCCTTCAGAAGTCTCCTTCTGTGAGAAATTCTACCAGACCCGACATAAATCAATGTTCGATCCCCCTTCATCCAACTCATCTATACAAACATTTACTAGATTATTGGATGATTCAGTCGCCAAGTATACAGCAGCGACTCCCACTACTCACTGGAATCTGTCCAGGGCGGAGCAAGTGGCCCTCAAGCAACTGGGAGCATACCGGGATGTAATTTTCCGACCAGCGGATAAGGGAGGGGGTTTAGTCATTCTTAACCTCTCCGACTACATTAAAGAAATTGAGGGACAACTGGCCGACCCGGAGACTTATGAAGCTCTGACATACGACCCCACGGCCGAATACCAACATGAATTGGAGCTATTATTGGACCGGGCGAAGTCTGAGAAGTTACTTACAGCTAAGCTGTGTGAAGCCCTCAAGCAGGCTAATCCACGAGTACCCCTTTTCTTCGTGGTACCTAAAATGCACAAGAACGCCACAGCCCCGCCGGGCAGGCCAATCATAGCCGCAAGAGATTCCATCTGTCAGCCCATCTCAATATTTCTAGACGGCATTTTGCAACCATTGATCACCAAACATCACAATTACATCAAGGATACCACCAGTTTCCTGGAGCGGATCAACAACGTAGGACTGGTACCTCAGGGGACTTTAATGTGTGTGATTGATGTAAAGAGCCTTTACACGAGCATACCCCACCGTGAAGGCCTGCAAGTTATGCATGATTTTCTCATCAAAGAAAAGATGGACACTCTCGACACAGGGCTTTTCATGCAACTCCTCACCTTTACCTTAAAGAGGAACTATTTTTTGTTTAATGGTGCTTTTTTCCAGCAGCGAACAGGTTGTGCGATGGGGAGCAATGTCTCCCCATCGTTTGCGAATATATACATGTTCCAGGAGGAACACAATACATTCTTTGAGAATGAAGATATAGCGCAAAACATCTTGCTATTTGTCAGATACATTGACGACTTGTTCTTACTCTGGACGGGTGACAAAGCACGGTTTGAACGACTGATAGAGGAGGCAAATAACAGACCCTCCACAATCAAATACACCTATAATATCAGTAATGAATCAGTGAACTACCTGGATGTCAAGATCACAATCAAGGATGGAACCCTAGTTACCAGTTTGTTCACTAAGCCCACCGACAAAAATGTTCTCCTTAAGGCAAACAGTCATCATCCCAGACCCCTGAAAGAGGGGCTCCCGAGGTCTCAGATGATCAGGGTCTCCAGGATCATTAGTGACCGCTCTACCCTAGACCAGGAGTTAGACACCTTAATTGATAAATTTATACAAAGGGGTTACGACCATCAAAGACTCCAAGCACAGAAGAAAGAAATCATGGAGACTCCGAGAGCAACACTATTGAAACCCACGACTCGTAGGAACCAAGCGGTATTACCATTCGTGAACCAGTTTAATACAGCAAGCCCGGTCATACAGAGAGCCACCAGAGCCTTATGGCCCATAGTAGCCTCGGACACAAAGCTCCCCACGTTCAGAAAGAAGCGGCCCATGTTATGCTTCACTAGGGGTAAAAGCATTAGGGACACCATAGTGCATTCCGACATCACGGGGTTTCAAAGTACGATACAACGACCTGCCACGTTCCTTTCGAAAGCCCCAGGATGCTACAAGTGTCCCAAATGCACCACTTGTAACAATATGACTACAGGATCCTCCTTCAAGTACCCACACAAAGATAAAGTGTATCAGATCAGGCATGTAGTTACGTGCACTACTACACATATAGTGTACATACTCACCTGCCCGTGCCATCTAGCATACGTGGGCAAATCCATCAGAACACTCAGAGAGAGGATGGCCCTTCACAGGTCAGCGATCAAGCAGGCCTTATCAGGCAAACCATCGGATCAACCTGTGGCAAGGCATTTCGCCCTGATGGGTCACTCTCTGAATGACTTGAAACATCAGATCATTGACCACGTGCCCCGTAACATCAGAGGCGGTGACAGGGACCGGAGATTACTCCACATTGAGTCCAAATGGATCTTCGAATTGGGCACCATCAGCCCGGGAGGACTTAATGAGAAGTTCTCATGGAACATTTTTCTATAGCCTTCATCGCAAAGCCCGGAGCATATCAGCCCCACAATGTGTTTCTGTACCGTACAACATGATTTTGTCACCTTTCCATCCACATACAGCCCAAGGTGTTCATCCGCACATTTCTCTCACGAGCCAGTGGTGGTCAAGACCTGGTGGAAACCCGTCCCTTTTGTACAGCCTCCGTTGCATACTGACTTTGCCGTCAGTCAAACGTAGGGACAGGTCATACTTTGCAATCAGAGCTTTATTGGCATTGTGAGTTTGACTCATTATAGCTGTGACTTCAAATTTACACCTTTATGGCTTATTCATATGCCATTTAATGTTTTTTGACACACCACCAAAGTCTGGCCCCCACCAGGTTGTGACACATCCACTTATCCCTTGGCTCCCGGATCGCACCGTGCCCCAGGGTGTAGTGATGGTTCCCATGTACTTAGGCAGCGAGCACAACGCACTTTTTTCACTTATTTCACTTTATTTATTTTTTCTAGCAGGTAGCTCACGTATACACCTCTTACAGCATTCAGCACTGCAGGGCTCCTGTTGCCATGGATACGCGCACTGTTATCCGGTCACTGCCCATTCGCGGCTGATGTCTTTAGCGTTCCGGCTACCTTGGCAACAGGCGCACCTCGTCACACGTCACAGAGCCGCGACCGGAAGTCGGGCGGCTTCACCCTCACGCGCGCACTGCACTCGG
Organism: Pseudophryne corroboree; assembly: GCF_028390025.1. Classification (NCBI taxonomy): domain Eukaryota; kingdom Metazoa; phylum Chordata; class Amphibia; order Anura; family Myobatrachidae; genus Pseudophryne; species Pseudophryne corroboree. The sequence continues at coordinate 341,188,083 of NC_086450.1, forward strand.
ACCTCACGTGGATATAAGGTAAGCTTCTTCACTTTTCACAGTTACACACCTTGACAAAGGGGCATGTAAGCCCCGAAACGTTGGCTTGTATGTAATCATCTTTTTGAATACTAATTGATTACTTCACCTAAATCCTCGAGTGCCGCTGTTATTTCTTGGACATCTGCATTGCTATTACCACAGAGGGCACCGGGGTACCAGAACGCCAGCCAGGAGAGTGCCAGTCCCATTTGGGATATATATATATATATATATATATATATATATATATATATATTACACACACAGTAGTTGAAGTGGAAGTTTTGAAGAGGGGGTATGGAAAAGTGAAGGTTGCAACTATGTGCGCGCTCCAGAAAAGGGAGTGTGGCCACGCAAAAGGGGCATGTACTTAAGTGTAGTTTACCACACCATATACCCCTTATACACCACAACAGTAGGACCCCTTATACTATCTAGTACTGGTGCCCCTTATACATTATACCACACACTGGGGCAGATGTATTAACCTGGAGAAGGCATAAGGAAGTGATAAACCAGTGATATGTGCAAGGTGATAAAGGCACCAGCCAATCAGCTCCAATATGTAAATAAACAGTTAGGATTTGATTGGCTGCTGCCTTTATCACCTTGCACATATGACTGGTTTATCACTTCCTTATGCCTTTTCCAGGTTAATACATCTGCCCCAGTATGAGACGAAATTCACATTAGAGAACACTAAATGAGCTAAAATTCACATTATACCAAATGGTATGAGCCAAAATTCATATACACCACACAGTATGAACCAAAATTCACATATGCCGCAGGGGTGGTCTTCAGGTTGCCAGCGGCTGGGCTCCCAACGACCTGTCAGAGTCGGTTTAGTTTGTGTCCCCGGAGGGGGCGCTAGTGGGTCAGTGGAGGTAGGTGGAATGAAGTGAGGAGGCAGTATTGGGTTTCTGCGCATGTGCACAATGTAGATTTATTAATAACAGAAAGTCCAGATAATAATGCAGCAGAAAGTAAAACAAACGAATGCAATGGAAATGACAATGGTAACGGCAATGGTAATGGCAATGATATAATATAGTTTGAAACTGAAAGTCTATGGCAGAGTTTGTAATGCAGAAATGGAACCAGAGTAATTAAAACGTGGAGCCAGCAGAGGTGGAATAATGGTAGCAAACCTGGTAGCAATGCAGGAGACTGGATGGTAATGTTCACTGTGCTGTTGGAAGTGCACAATCAGCATGCAGGCTGAATCACAGGTGAGATGACGGAATGCACCTGGAGAGGGAGTCTCTACTGCTGTAGGCTGGAGCACACTGCAGGTGTAGAAGGTGTGAAGCCAGAAAGGTATTGCTGGTGCTGGTACTTGTAGTTCCACGGAAGTAACAGGTACAGAAGAATATCCAGGAACACGGAGGATCAGGAGAATATCCAGGAACACGGAGGATCAGGAGAACAGGTCCAGACACACGGGTCGCAGGAGTGACACAAAGTTCAGGACAACCTCTGACTCACCCTGCAGCTCCTGATATACCCCCTGACCGGCAGGTATTGGCTGGAGTGAGACGAGGAGGTGCGGCCAAGCTCCGGATTGGCTGCCGCACTTACACTGGGGAAAACTGTCATGGCGGCGCCCATGACGTGGCCCGGCTGGGACGCGGCGCGCCCACACGCCCGTTGACTCCAGGGGCGCTCCCAGGCCTGAGATGGTATCCACGAGCAGGGTGACAGGTGACAGCAACATGCAGTGACCCCGGACGGAGTCCGCTCCGGCGGACAGACATAACAGCGGTAAGTCGATTCCTGACACGACCATCATACCGGCGCCGGAATCCCGACCGCCGGCATACCGACAACTTTTTTCCCTCTTGGGGGTCCACAACCCCCCCTGGAGGGAGAATAGATAGCGGAGCTCATTTGCGCTCGCCCAGCTGTCGGTATGCAGGCGGTCAGGATTCCAGCGCCGGTATGCTGGTCGCCAGGAGCCCGACTGCCAGCAAAACATACTACACCCATGCCACACACGCTATGAGCCTAGATACACATTACACCACACGGTATGAGCCAAAATTCACATTATGCTACACAGTATGAGCCACAAAACACACGTAATGGGACAAAATTCACATGCCACACAGTATGAACCACAATTCACATTATGCTACACAGTATGAGCCACAATTCACACGTAATGGGACAAAATTCATATTATGCCACATGGAATGAGCCAAAATTCAGAGACAGGGAGAGTGACGGCAGGGACAGGGAATGACAGCAGGGACAGGGAGAACGACAATAGGGAGATATGGACAGGGAGAGTGACAGCAGGGACATAGGGACAGGGAGTGTGACAGAGGGACAGGGAAAGTGACAGAGAGAGGGACAGCAAGGACATATAGTAGGGAGAGAGAAAGGCAGCAGTGCAAGATTACCTAATGAGCAGCGGCGGTGCGGAGGAGGCTGTGGTCGGCGGTGCGGAGGATGAGGAGGCTGTGGTTGGCGGCAGTGTGGAGGAGGAATCTGTGGGCGGCGGTGGCATTGCGAAGGAGGCGGCTGTGGGCTGCAGTGCAGAGGAGGCGGCTGTGGTCAACAGCCTTCAGTCCGGCTCCGGTCCGCCGCTATTTCAAATCTGACACGGTCCGGCAGCCAATCAGGAGTGATCCAATTAGTGCGTGAATAGTGACGAATTTGAAAAAATGCGGCGGCAGGGGTCTTCAGTCAGTGCTCGAAGTGCCGGTATGCCATACCGGTGTATACCGGGCCACTTCAAGCACTGTATGTGTGTGTGTATGTGTATATATATTACACACACACACACACACACACACACACACACACACACACACACACACACTACACCCACATACATATTACACACAGCACCATAATACATTGCATTATACACAGCCCCCTCCCACTTACTACACACAGTACCTTACTATATTACATTATACACACACCCCCTCCCCATATTATACACAAACCACCCATATTACACCAAGAACCACATCATACACAACCCACTACCCCATATTACACCCAGTACATTACATTATACCCCCATATTACCCACAGTACCATATTAGTATAACACACAGCATACACAGACGCTTCCCCCATATTACACCCAGTACATTACATTATAAACCCCCCTTCCCCACACACACACACACATTACCCACAGTGCCATATTAGTATTACACACAGCATACACAGACCCCTTCCCCCATATTACACCCAGTACCAGATTATATAACTTTATACACAGCATCCTCCTTTCTCATATTACACCCAGTCAGTTCCACATTACATTCCCCCCATTACATACAGCATTCACTTGGCTAGTGGACTGGAGGCCCCTGGTCCAGGACAGTGTGGGAAGGCAGCAGTGAGAGCCGAGGAGCAGAGACAGAGGAGAGCTGCTGCTGCTGGGCTGATACACGCAGTCAGCCCTCTGAGTGTGGTGGGAGGGGCCAGCCACAGGGAAGCACACCCCTGTTTGAGATGGCTTTTCAGTGTTCAGTGTGCCGATGCTACATACACACAACACTGCGGTGGCCGGCCATGAAGTCTCCCGTGCAGGCCCCGCCCCCTGGCCTCTCCGGACTTGCTCATGCGCAGTACTGATTATCGGTAAGGACTCTAAAAATCCGGGGGGGCTGGCAAGGTTTGCGGGGCAGTGGGAGGCTCATGTAAAACTCGGGAGCCTCCCGCTAAATGCGGGAGGGTAGGCAAGCCTGATTATATCCCTGTTTTTGTTTAACAAGGCACTGAACTAAATGCAAATTCAGATTACCATTGTTTTAAACTGGGTTGATACAGATCAGCTAAAGTCTACTCTCAAACAGGTAGATTAGTTCAACTACGATAAGTGCTTATTATTGTTACCAGAAGGCATCATAAAACCTGCAAATCATCTTATTAGCAGTTTTAAGATATAATTTAAAAAAAAAAAAAAGTGGAGATAATTGTTAAGATATTTGACTGTTTCCTATGGTATCTTCCCGAAGGCTTTCTCTTTGGTGAATGTAAAGGTTTGATTAATCATGTCAGTCTACTTTATGACTCGTGCACAGTAAAAGCTACAAGGATGCCCTGCTCTGGTTCAGCTTTGCTGCTGCTTAGATTAACTGGTTCATGTTTTTTATTCAAATGTTGAAAAGTTACCAGAAATGTGATGCAAAAAACTTCAATAAAGGAAAAGTGATGGCGTTGCCCCTAGCAACCAACCATATTCTATCTGTCGGTTTATATAATGCACTAGATAAATAATTGCTTGCTACAACACCTCCACATTTACTTTTTTTTTTTTAACATTTAATAAATTCTACCCTAAATATCTTCTATATTGAGCTACGTTAAACCATCCCCTTGAGTCTTTGGGCAACACATTACATAGGATGTAAAACTGCTTTTGTTAATAAACAGGAATGTGGTTTATTACCGTATTTAAAAATAAATCTTTATTTTCTGCATGAAGACTAAAGCTGGCCATACACTTTAAGATTAGCTGTCAAACCATCCAACTAGTTGGCTGATTGGAATTAAAATTTGGTAATGGGTGCAGTCAACCATTTGATCCCAAATGCCAGGAAATTGAAAAAAAAAGGTTGTTCAGACAAATTGGTTAAATCAAGCGGATATAACCAATTTGTCTGAATGACAGTTTTTAGCCATTTTCCAATGTTTGGGAGCAAATGGTTGATTTTCAGGTCCTCCCATACATTACCAGGTTTCGTTCCTACCAACTAGTTGGCTGACTGGACATATAATGTTAAGGTGTATGGTCATCTTAAAGTGGAATGGTCATCTTAAAGGGGAATAATTATCAAATCTTCTAAAGAGGACAAATGGAGATGTATCCCATGTCAACCAATCATATCGTAGCTAACATTTATCAAGTACATGTTATAAAATGATAGCTAGAATCTGATTGCTTGCTTTGAGCTATACCTCCATTTCTCCTAATTAGAATACTTTATAAATCTTCCTCTAAAAGCAAATATGTTGCACTTGCCATACTGATTTTCTAGACACAGACATTGATAGTGATTGGGAATATTCAACACCAGTTCTCGGCTACACAAGTCTGCACATTACACAAGTAAATGTGAGACACTTCTTAAATTGGTTAGTATTAATTGATCCATTTCTGTTATGTCCTCACATGACAGTATAGGTGCACTGTAAAGAGAACATTTCGGGAACTCTGACCCACTGACCTTACTATCTAATTTTGTTGCCTGATGTGTCAGATGTAATTCAATCCTTTGTTCAGCAGAACTACAGCAGGGTTATCCTGGACGTGTTCCCTGCTCTGAGATGTAAGAGAGCACTTACAATTCACATTATCAAAAATAAGCAAGTGGTGCAGAAAGGTCACAAGTAACATGGGCGAGATGAATAGCATGGAAGCACAAACCATTGCTCTTGGTGGAAAGAGGGACAAGCCCCTGCCAATGGCATGCCCTCAGCCGTGTTGATTTTCTTATACAAGACATGAGCCCAGACAATGGCTGGAACACATGACGTGAAACAAGACACAAATTGATAAAATGCTGTACTTCAAGTTAATGTATGGGTGTATCAAATGTGTGTCTTATAATTTTACTGTGTGTTGATGTTTATTATTGAATAGATGCTCTATCCTAATATACTCAGTGCTTTATTTAGAAATCCTGTATAAGCCAATGTTTGTCACTTTAATAATTTGAGTCCAGTAGAATCTTTTCCTTTTTTTAGAAGTTTGGAATAATGTCCCCCTTAGTGTATATGTGAGTGTTCAATGGTATTAGCAGTAACTTATGCTAAACTGTACTTGCCAACATTTCAGAGATTCCAGTAGTTCAGGGATGAGTGTCATTGCAGCATTATTTGCATAATTATGGCACCGCAATTCACTCCACTGTGTGTGTGTGTGGGGGGGGGGCACATTTGGGTAAGCTTTGATACACTGCGGCGGAAGCATTATCTGGGAGGATGGTCTACTCTTCCCAAAATTTAGGCCCCTCTGGGTCATTCTGACAGTAGGCAAGTTTGTGCTAATCTGGAACCACCACTTACGCTCAGTGAAGGCATGTAATCAAGTCGTACCAAAAAGGTGGGAGGCTCGTCTGGGTAGCATGTGCCCACCTATCCTTTGATAAAGCTGCAATCTTTTGGGGAGCAGTGAAACGCGTCAGAACCCCCCTTCTGCACCACTTCAGTTTTTCAAGACCGCAATCCAGTGTCTAAACCAACCCTGGATCCACCACCAACCCCCTGTTCATCATAAAGAGGACAACTACAGCAATCACCATCCAAATGAGGACATCAATTTCCAATATGGAATCATTCGCATGGAAGCCTTTCCACCTCTAATACGGTGATCGGTAAATATCTAACAACCGAACTGTGCTAATTTATGAGCAATCCTCTGAGGGACTTGTGGACTTACCTGGGTATACATTCAGGAACAGACACTCATTGGTCTAAATATACAGATGTGTATGAACTGATTAAGGTGCATGCATTTTATTACCAGTTAATTCTGAGGAGAGAATAATATCAATTGGTTTACTTGTTTTTTAATAAATTGATAAAGAATTTTAATATTGTTTATTTCAATCACTTCAACTGTAGCGCTGCCCATTCCATATATTTCTTGCCCGCCTATGCATATCTTAATCTCTACATGTTGGCCATTTAAAAAAAAATTGTCAGGCCTGGACTGCTTGATGTGCAGGGGGCGAGGCTTTAGAATTTTGCAACCGCCCCTTCATGATGTAATGCAACGAACGTGGGGTAAATGACGTGATTCTCACAGAACCAGTGTTCAAATAAAAATTAGGCCAGCAAGGGTAGTTTCTTGAAGAATAATAAATCATAAAATAATTTGAATTGGTCCTGGACCACCATTCCACGGCACCCCTGCAATTGCCCTGAAGCACCCCAGGGTGCTTAGGCACACAGTTTGAGAACACTGCAAAAGTCCCATTTTTGTGTAATCAATATCAACTTTCCAACCCCTAAAGTGGACATGGTATAGCTTTGGGAAAATGTACTGGATAGGGGTTGTGGTTGAGTAGATCCTTGGTAGTGGCTTGACCTTATACAGATGATTTTATTCTGATTTTGTTTTATAAATTGTTCTAAAGTATACTGACCCTTATTAGTGGAATGGTGATACTGTCATTGCATCCAAAATGAACACATTTTGCTATTTTACACATACAATTTTACCTGGTGGGATATTCTTAGATGGAGCTGCAAACTTTGCAGATCTTTTAGAAAAGGTAATAAAGCTTTATACTCACTGTGCATCTCAGTTTGCACAAATGCACCTAGATTTCGGCTCTGGTGCAAAGGTTTATAGTGCAGTGTCCTGAAGTTTGCGCAGGCAGAGGGAGGAGTTGGATGGGAGTAGAGGTGTTGCCATGGACATATGGAAGAGGCACACCAGTGAGCAATGCAGAAATGACATTTTGTTTTATGGAATTAATTATTGATCAATGTTCCTTGCATGTATGGCCATTATCATTCTGCAAAAGGACATGTTTTTTTTTTACCAGACCAAAGCTGGTAGGAGTCAGGTCTCATCCTACAGTATATTTTTATAAAGATCATATATTTTCCATAAACAGTGCACCCATCCCTGCGGAAGGTCCAGTGTTCTGGTATGGTTGGTGTGGCAATGCAATCTCATCATCATGGACATGGCTCCTACTTCAGTGTACGCAATTTGTGCCATCACACAGCGGGAGATGGGATTTGTGACAGGAATCACAGTGAATTGTGTCGTCAAGCCCCATCAGGAGGGTGGGCTACTCTCCCATGAACACAAGTTATCTCATCAATATTTGGGAAACTTACCGACATGTCGGGAGCATAGGCAAGTATGATTCTGCTTCAGTCATGCTAACTTAGGCCCCAATTTATCAAGCCTTGGAGAGTGATAAATAGCACAGTGAAAAAGTACCAACCAATCAGCTCCTAACTTCCATGTCACAGGCTGTGTTTGAAAAATGACAGGAGCTGATTGGCTGGTACTTTATCACTGTGCACTCTCCAAGGCTTGATAAATCTGGGCTCTAGTGCTTTCTTTAGAAGCTGGCCAATATTCTGGTAGCTGATAGTGATAAAGTTGATTATGCGCCAGACTTGGAACACGACAGCACAGTAAAAGCAATAATCCATGACTATTCCTTCTAGCCCTCAGCTGCATCTCTTAGACTGGTGATTCATTGTAAGCTCACTTTTTGGGGGGCTGGTCATATTGATAGAGCCATGCTACAGTTTTATGATTGAGGCGATGTACTTTCCACAATTCAATTTCACTTCTTTATTGAAATCGTTGTAGACAAAACTACATAGAGATATACTGTATGATGTTCAGGGTTGGTTTCGTGAATGCATTGCTTTTTTTTAATCATTTTTTCCCATAATCTTAAAATAGAAAAAGAAACTAAATTGCCGTCGGCATAGAATCTTCTTATCAAAGACAACAAGGATTATAGTCTTGAAAGGGTCCTGTTATTTCCATATGCCTATATGCCTATTCAGGCATGCTTATTAGAGTGACTGAGACAAACACTTATTTTGGACCTAACTAAAACTGTGCTACTGTATCCTATAACTTGCAGATGTTTTACATTTGGAGATGTGAAAGTAACCGATACGTTATGTATGACTGTGTAGATTTCATCCCTGACAGCAGGTGCTCTTTAATTCAGATTGAGCATATCCTCTTACCCACCATTCAACACTTTTAGCGTATGGTTCTATATTTTACGTTTTGTTTTCTCGTTGCCTCGCTCTGACAATTAGTACATTTCTCTGATGTCCTAGTGGATGCTGGGAACTCCGTAAGGACCATGGGGAATAGACGGGCTCCGCAGGAGACTGGGCACTCTAAAAGAAAGATTAGGTACTATCTGGTGTGCACTGGCTCCTCCCACCATGACCATCCTCCAGACCTCAGTTAGATTTCTGTGCCCGGCCGAGCTGGATGCACACTAGGGGCTCTCCTGAGCTCCTAGAAAGAAAGTTTATTTTAGGTTTTTTATTTTACAGTGAGACCTGCTGGCAACAGGCTCACGGCATCGAGGGACTAAGGGGAGAAGAAGCGAACCTACCTGCTTGCTGCTAGCTTGGGCTTCTTAGGCTACTGGACACCATTAGCTCCAGAGGGATCGACCGCATGGAACTGGCCTTGGTGTTCGTTCCCGGAGCCGCGCCGCCGTCCCCCTTACAGAGACAGAAGCAAGAAGAGGTCCGGAAAATCGGCGGCAGAAGACATCAGTCTTCACCAAGGTAGCGCACAGCACTGCAGCTGTGCGCCATTGCTCCTCATACACACTTCACACTCCGGTCACTGAGGGTGCAGGGCGCGGGGGGGGGGGCGCCCTGAGCAGCAATAAAAACACCTTGGCTGGCAAATATATCACAATATATAGCCCCAGAGGCTATATATGTGATAAATACCCCTGCCAGAATTCATAAAAAAGCGGGAGAAAAGTCCGCAAAAAAGGGGCGGAGCTATCTCCCTCAGCACACTGGCGCCATTTTCTCTTCACAGTGCAGCTGGAAGACAGCTCCCCAGGCTCTCCCCTGTAGTTTGCAGGCTCAAAGGGTTAAAAAGAGAGGGGGGGCACTAAATTTAGGCGCAATATTGAATATACAAGCAGCTATTGGGAAAAATTCACTCAATATAGTGTTAATCCCTAAATTATATAGCGCTCTGGTGTGTGCTGGCATACTCTCTCTCTGTCTCCCCAAAGGGCTGTGTGGGGTCCTGTCCTCAGTCAGAGCATTCCCTGTGTGTGTGCGGTGTGTCGGTACGGCTGTGTCGACATGTTTGATGAGGAGGCTTATGTGGTGGCAGAGCAGATGCCGATAAATGTGATGTCGCCCCCTGTGGGGCCGACACCAGAGTGGATGGATAGGTGGAAGGTATAAACCGACAGTGTCAACTCCTTACATAAAAGGCTGGATGACGTAACAGCTGTGGGACAGCCGGCTTCTCAGCCCGCGCCTGCCCAGGCGTCTCAAAGGCCATCAGGGGCTCAAAAACGCCCGCTCCCTCAGATGGCAGACACAGATGTCGACACGGAGTCTGACTCCAGTGTCGACGAGGTTGAGACATATACACAATCCACTAGGAACATCCGTTACATGATCCCGGCAATATAAAATGTGTTACACATTTCTGACATTAACCCAAGTACCACTAAAAACAAAGGGTTTTATGTGTGGGGAGAAAAAGCAGGCAGTGTTTTGTTCCCCCATCAAATGAGTGAATGAAGTGTGAAAAAGCGTGGGTTCCCCCGATAAGAAACTGGTAATTTCTAAAAAGTTACTGATGGCGTACCCTTTCCCGCCAGAGGATAAGTTACGCTGGGAGATATCCCCTAGGGTGGATAAGGCGCTCACACGTTTGTCAAAAAAGGTGGCACTGCCGTCTTAGGATACGGCCACTTTGAAGGTACCTGCTGATAAAAAGCAGGAGGCTATCCTGAAGTCTGTATTTACACACTCAGGTACTAGACTGAGACCTGCAGATAGTGCTGCTGCAGCGTGGTCTGTGACCCTGTCAAACAGGGATACTATTTTGCGAACATAAGAGCATATTAAAGACGTTGTCTTATATATGAGGGATGCACAGAGGGATATTTTGCCGGCTGGCATCCAGAATTAATGCAATGTCCATTCTGTCAGGAGGGTATTAGAGACCCGACACTGGACAGGTGATGCTGACTTTAAAGGCACATAGAGCCTTATAAGGGTGAGGAATTGTTTGGGGATGGTCTCTGGGACCTCGTATCCACAGCAACAACCTCAGGTTTCCTCACAGCCTAAGAAAGCACTGTATTATCAGGTACAGTCCTTTCGGCTTCAGAAAAGCAAGCGGGTCAAAGGCGCTTCCTTTCTGCACAGAGACGAGGGAAGAGGGAAAAAGCTGCACCAGTCAGCCAGTTCCCAGAATCAAAATTCTTCCCCCGCTTCCTCTGAGTCCACCGCATGACGCGGGGGCTCCACAGGCGTAGCCAGGTACGGTGGGGGGCCGCCTCAAAAATTTCAGCGATCAGTGGGCTCGCTCACAGGTGGATCCCTGGATCCTTCAAGTAGTATCTCAGGGGTACAAGCTGGAATTCGAGGCGTCTCCCCCCCCCCCCCGCCGTTTCCTCAAATCTGCCTTGCCGACAACTCCCTCAGGCAGGGAGGCTGTGCTAGAGGCAATTCACAAGCTGTATTCCCAGCAGGTGATAGTCAAGGTGCCCCTACTTCAACAAGGACGGGGTTACTATTCCACACTGTTTGTGGTACCGAAACCAGACGGTTCGGTGAGACCCATTTTAAATTTGAAATCCTTGAACACATACATAAAAAAATTCAAGTTCAAGATGGAATCGCTCAGGGCGGTTATTGCAAGCCTGGAGGAGGGGGATTACATGGTATCCCTGGACATCAAGGATGCTTACCTACATGTCCCCATTTACCATCCTCACCAGGAGTACCTCAGATTTGTGGTACAGGATTGCCATTACCAATTCCAAACACTGCCGTTTGGACTGTCCACGGCACCGAGGGTCTTTACCAAGGTAATGGCAGAAATGATGATACTCCTTCGAAAAAAGGGAGTTTTAATTATCCCGTACTTGGACGATCTCCTTATAAAGGCGAGGTCCAAGGAGCAGTTGTTGGTCGGAGTAGCACTATCTCGGGAAGTGCTACAACAGCACGGATGGATTCTATACATTCCAAAGTCACAGCTGGTTCCTACCACACGCCTACTGTTCCTGGGGATGGTTCTGGACACAGAACAGAAAAAAGTGTTTCTTCCGCAGGAGAAAGCCAAGGAGCTGTCATCTCTAGTCAGAGACCTCCTGAAACCAAAACAGGTATCGGTGCATCACTGCACACGAGTCCTGGGAAAATGGTAGCTTCGTACGAAGCAAAATTCCATTCGGCAGGTTCCATGCAAGAACCTTTCAGTGGGACCTCTTGGACAAGTGGTCGGGATCGCATCTTCAGATGCATCGGCTGATAACCCTGTCTCCAAGGACCAGGGTATCTCTACTGTGGTGGCTGCAGAGTGCTCATCTTCAAGAGGGCCGCAGATTCGGCATACAGGACTGGGTCCTGGTAACCACGGATGCCAGCCTTCGAGGCTGGGGGGCAGTCACACAGGGAAGAAATTTCCAAGGACTTTGGTCAAGTCAGGAGTCGTCCCTACACATAAATATTCTGGAACTGAGGGCCATTTACAATGCCCTAAGTCTGGCAAGGCCTCTGCTTCAAAACCAGCCGGTACTTATCCAATCAGACAACGTCACGGCAGTCGCCCATGTAAACCGACAGGGCGGCACAAGAAGCAGGATGGCGATGGCAGAAGCCACAAGGATTCTCCGATGGGCGGAAAATCACGTCTTAGCACTGTCAGCAGTGTTCATTCCGGGAGTGGACAACTGGGAAGCAGACTTCCTCAGCAGACACGACCTACACCCGGGAGAGTGGGGACTTCATCCAGAAGTCTTCCAACTGTTGGTAAACCGTTGGGAAAGGCCACAGGTGGACATGATGGCGTCCCACCTAAACAAAAAACTAGATATTGCGCCAGGTCAAGGGACCCTCAGGCAATAGCTGTGGACGCTCTAGTGACACCGTGGGTGTAACAGTCGGTTTATGTATTCCCTCCTCTGCCTCTCATACCAAAGGTACTGAGAATAATAAGAAAACGAGGAGTAAGAACGATACTCGTGTTTCCGGATGGGCCAAGAAGAGCTTGGTACCCAGAACTTCAAGAAATGATATCAGAGGACCCATGGCCTCTACCGCTCAGACAGGATCTGCTACAGCAGGGGCCCTGTCTGTTCCAAGACTTACCGCGGCTGCGTTTGACGGCATGGCGGTTGAATTCCGGATCCTAAAGGAAAAGGGCATTCCGGAGGAAGTAACTCCTACGCTGATAAAAGCCAGGAAAGAAGTAACCGCAAACCATTATCACCGTATTTGGCGAAAATATGTTGCGTGGTGTGAGGCCAGGAAGGCCCCAACAGAGGAATTTCAGCTGGGTCGTTTTCTGCACTTCCTACAGTCAGGAGTGACTATGGGTCTAAAATTGGGTTCCATTAAGGTCCAGATTTCGGCTCTGTCGATTTTCTTCCAGAAAGAACTGGCTTCACTGCCTGGAGTTCAGACATTTGTAAAGGGAGTGCTACATATTCAGCCCCCTTTTGTGCCTCCTGTGGCACCTTGGGATCTCAACGTGGTGTTGAGTTTCCTAAAATCACATTGGTTTGAGCCACTTAAAACTGTGGATTTGAAATATCTCACGTGGAAAGTGGTCATGTTATTGGCCTTGGCTTCGGCCAGGCGTGTGTCAGAATGGGCGGCTTTGTCATGTAAAAGCCCTTATCTGATTTTCCATATGGATAGGTCAAAATTGAGGACTCGTCCCCAGTTTCTCCCTAAGGTGGTATCAGCTTTTCACTTGAACCAACCTATTGTAGTGCCTGCGGCTACTAGGGACTTGGAAGATTCCAAGTTACTGGACGTAGTCAGGGCCTTAAAAATTTATATTTCCAGGACGGCTGGAGTCAGGAAAACTGACTCGCTTTTTATCCTGTAGGCACCCAACAAAATAGGTGCTCCTGCTTCTAAGCAGACTATTGCTCGCTGAATTTGTAGCACAATTCAGCTGGAGCATTCTGCGGCTGGATTGCCGCATCCTAAATCAGTAAAAGCCCATTCCACGAGGAAAGTGGGCTCATCTTGGGCGGCTGCCCGAGGGGTCTCCGCTTTACAACTTTGCCGAGCTGCAACTTGGTCAGGGGCAAACACGTTTGCTAAATTCTACAAATTTGATACCCTGGCTGAGGAGGACCTTGAGTTCTCTCATTAGGTGCTGCAGAGTCATCCGCACTCTCCCGCCCGTTTGGGAGCTTTGGTATAATCCCCATGGTCCTTACGGAGTTCCCAGCATCCACTAGGACGTCAGAGAAAATAAGATTTTACTCACCGGTAAATCTATTTCTCGTAGTCCGTAGTGGATGCTGGGCGCCCATCCCAAGTGCGGATTGTCTGCAATACTTGTATGTAGTTATTGCCTAACTAAGGGTTATTGTTGAGCCATCTGTTGAGAGGCTCAGTTATATTTCATACTGTTAACTGGGTATAGTATCACGAGTTATACGGTGTGATTGGTGTGGCTGGTATGAGTCTTACCCGGGATTCAAAATCCTTCCTTATTGTGTCAGCTCTTCCGGGCACAGTATCCTAACTGAGGTCTGGAGGAGGGTCATGGTGGGAGGAGCCAGTGCACACTAGATAGTACCTAATCTTTCTTTTAGAGTGCCCAGTCTCCTGCGGAGCCCGTCTATTCCCCATGGTCCTTACGGAGTTCCCAGCATCCACTACGGACTACGAGAAATAGATTAACCGGTAAGTAAAATCTTATTATATATTCCTGTACCACTATTACATGTTTCTATTTCTCAGGAAGCAACAAGACTTTCCATTGTTGATTTTCCCATTATATTGCGTAACTGAGACAGGGCTAGGAAACAAATATAAGAAGTTTTGTTTAAATAGTCAATTAAAAACGGTTTCTTCTCAGGTTTTTCTTGCATAGTTATTTTTTTTTTATTTTTATTTTTTATTTCAAACACTGTTCCATGGAGAAGGAAGATAAATCAAGTAGTGAATAAAAAGAAAGAAGAAACTATTAAACATTTTCTATAAACTATTTAATAGTTTGTTTTTTTGCGGGGAGATATGTGGTTTGGTTCTCTAGAAATCCGAATCTACCTGAATTTTGTTGATCTCAACCAAACCAAAACCTAGGGCGTCATTCTGACCCGATCGCACGCTGCAGTTTATAGCAGCGCAGCGATCAGGTCAGAACTGTGCCAGCGCTGCAGAGCGCCGGCGCATGCCAGATGGCCGGCACTGAGCTACGATCGCCTCTGCCTAATTGACAGGCAGAGGCGGTCGTTGAGGGGGGGCAAACACTGGTACGTGGGTGTGGTCCGGCCAACGCAGGCGTGGCCGGACCGTGCGGGGGGTGGGCCAGGGAGCAACGAGTTGCTAAAGCTGCGCTGGCCGGGAGCTACTCCTAAAGTGCAAAAGCATCGCCACTGTGCGATGCTTTTGCACTTCTGCGAGGGGGGGGGGGGCATCACTGACATGCGGGGCGGTATAGCACTGTGCTGGGCGTCCCCCCGCATGTCTGTTGTCATGTTCGTAGCCCTGCAAAATTTTGCAGGACTACGATCAACACGGAGTCACCCCCCTAGTCCGGATCTCTCGAGGAGATTCGGTCTGCACCAAGGGCCTAATTCAAACCTGATCGCAGCAGCAAACTCTTTCTCTAATGTGCAAAACCATGTGCACTGCAGATGTGGCAGATATAACATGTACAGACAGATAGATTTGGGTGGGTTATTTTGTTTCTGTGCAGGGTAAATACTGGCTGCTTTACTTTTACACTGCAATTTAGATTTCAGTTTGAACACACCCCACCCAACTCTCTCTGCACATCTTATATCTGCTCTACCTGCAGTACACATGGGGGGTAATTCCAAGTTGATCGCAGCAGGATTTTTGATAGCAATTGGGCAAAACCATGTGCACTGCAGGGGAGGCAGATATAACATGTGCAGAGAGAGTTAGATTTGGGTGGGTTATTTTATTTCTGTGCAGGGTAAATACTGGCTGCTTTATGTTTACACTGCAAATTAGATTGCAGATTGAACACACCCCACCCAAATCTAACACTCTCTGCACATGTTATATCTGCCTCCCCTGCAGTGCACATGGTTTTGCCCAATTGCTAACAAAAATCCTGCTGCGATCAACTTGGAATTACCCCCATGGTTTTGCCCATTAGAGAAACATTTTGCTGCTGCGATCAGGTCTGAATTAGGCCCCAAGTCCCAGTTTGGATCTTCCTGCAGTTTGTAATTCAAAATTTAAATCCAAAATTCGGGTTTTGGATCGCAAAAATTACCTGATTTTAGCTGTTTTTGTGTCAATTTCATTCTCTTTTTTTAACCAAACTAAAAACCGAATCCGAACGAAGGGCCTAATTCAGACCCTGTCGCTGATGTGCAAAAATCGCTATTATTATTTTCCTTTATTTATATGGCGCCACAAGGGATCCACAGCAGCCATTACACAGTACACAATTAAATGAGCAAACAAGAAAACAGCATTTACACTTCAAGACAATATAGAAGAGGTATAGATAACCAGGGTTTAGGTGCCATCAAAGGGAGTATGAAGTATAAGAGTGTAAGTAAGAAAAGGAAAGGCACATAAGGAAAGAAGTCCCTGCTCTTGAGAGCTTGTAATCTAAAAAGCAATTTTTGCACATTTGTGCACGAGCAAGGTCCTAAACTGAGTTCTCTTCAGAACGCAGTTTAAGACCTGGAGGGGGGCGGGAATGGGGCGTTGCTGCCGCCTTTTGTGGGCGTCAACACTCCATTTAAGGGGCCCGGTCCGGACAACGGTGGTGTGTCTGGACCGTTGCTGGGGCAAGTCATGGCGGCACGCAGCCGCTGCAACACATAACATGCCGGGTAGCTGTCTGCCTTCGCAGCTAGGCGATGCTTTGCATCACTGCGGGAAAAGGGGGGGGCTGGATCAGGCATGCGGGGTGGACTTGCCCTGTCTGGATCCGGCATGCGGGGTGGACTTGCCCTGTGCTGGGCGTTCCCCCGCATGTCAAAGAATTTAATCGTAGATGTGTATTGTTTTCACACATCTACGATTAGGCCTAAATTAGGCCCCAAAACACTTGAGGGTGGTTTTACCAAAACACGATGAACTAGAACCAAAACCATAACACAGGGGTCCATGCACATCTGTATATAAATACTGTGCTAGTATCAGAGAAGAAACCTAATAGACAGTTACCATGATCCATGAGACAGCATTGGGTTATAATGACATACTGTAAGATTGTTGTGATGCGTCTAAAAATAAAAGCATTAATGATTAAAATATATACACGTTACGTTCATTCATTGTTTTATGTATTCAAAACATTTAAGTGACCTTTACAAGGATGCCTTTTTTTAATTGATGCAAAGCCTTGGGAAGCCTATTTAACAAAGGTTTTGACAGTTCAAGTACCGCACAATCCTTGTATGCTTATCGCCTTCTCTCAGTGACATTTCAAATTAAAAATTACTTTACAGCTTTATTTTTAGACTTATGCTTTTTTTTTTAATAGTGGAAATATAAAAATATTGTTTTATATATTTATATAATTTCGTTTGTTTTTGTATTAGTTGAACTGAAGATTTCAGCTTGTGCTCTCCATTCCACAAGTGCAATTGCCAAGCAGCTACAGTATCTGGCAACATGCACATCCTCCCCTACACCAGACCATGCCCTCTCTAATCTTTAGTCAAACCTCTGTAGTGTCTGGCCGCACCACCTCTGGAGACTGGCTACACACCTACACATGGGCTACTACCACTGCATTCTCCGGTTGGGCCCTTCATGCCTCAGTCTGACACTGGCTGCCTGCAAGTATGTTACTACTGCATGTTCCAGTGGCGTGTTCTGCTTGTCCTTTCTGCCAGTGGTTGGTTGCAGCAGTTTGGCCGGGTACACATCAGGACCATGTGTTCCCGGCCTATCCGACAGCCGTCGAGACGATTTATAATGCTGCGTGTACACATTGCAGGATGCAGTGGTATGACGGCATGATGTACCATGGAATGCAGCATGGCATCATGCACAATATTTTCTGGTTGGCCGTGCAGCACAGCCAACCAGAAGAAATTATGTTTGACACATGAGAGCTCACAATTGGCCTTACACACTGTACGTCTAGACAGTATGTTGTTCCGATTTGCCCGGAAACAACATTGTGCCAGGATCGTTCATGCGTGTACCCGGCCTTAATGTCACATCATTATGATGTCTGTTTCTTTTGTCTGTTTCTTTTGTTGACTGAAATGCAGTAAAGTTTATCCTGCAAAACACATGTATTGTATCTAAACTATAGAGTTGCAACCAATTAACTGTGTTTTCCTTTTCTTTAATCAGGAAAGGCGAACAACAACGTTCAGTGGGATGAAGACTCCATTGAGTACATGGTGGCCAACCCAGTAAGGATAGTCTTTGTTTTGGTTGTCCATGGCAGAGCCTCTCGACAACTCCAGCGGATGTTTAAGGCAATTTATCACAAGGACCATTACTATTACATCCATTGCGACAAGGTAGGCAGTTACAGCTGCATCCTGTAGACTTCCACATCAAAAGATTGATGTTGTTTTTTATTTCTAGACCATTTGTAAAGTGTGATACTTATTAGTATTATATAAAGTTCAGTATGACCCTTTAACCCAAAGTAAAAGACATTCTATCTCCAAAAATAGAATTTGGTTCAGCAAATTTTGATGTCAGAAATACAAATTCTGGTTCACAATTTAAGGTGTCCATTCTACAGTATTTCAGTTTCACTGATGTCCAGTACAGTGCATCTTGACAGTCAATTCAATTAACTAGTTGTTAGCATTACCCCCTGACCACAGGCGAAACTAGACTTATGGTAATGGTTGGTCCCAATTCCAACACTGTCAGAAATTGTGTTTATTTTTCTTGACATTTTGCCACTGTCTTATGGCCAATAGTTAGGCAATAGAGTTTTCTCATTAATCTTTTCAAACATCTAAGATACCCCAATGACACCTAGATGACAATATATTGTTGCCTGACGACGGGTGAATAAACCTGAAACGTTGCTGCAAGAGGCTGCTTGAATGTGCACCCTGGCAAGTGAGGAAGGAGGGTGCTGTCTTATTGGTTTGTACGTATGTATGTATGTATATATATATATATATATATATAAACAGCGGCATCTGCACACATTCACAGAGGTACGTATAAATATAGATGCTGTAGCCACATAAAAGGTCACATATGTCCATGGATGTAATAATGCCTGCTCTTTAAAAAGGTATAGATATGTCCCTGCATGCAGCTTTTGCAAGCCATACAGAGACCAGCACACCACCATATTGTTGGATAGAGGGCAGGGGAGGCGGAGCCCGGAATGTACAAGGCGGCCATTCCTGACTGGGTGGACATTAAATACATGTATAAAACACACGGATCGGCTGTCTGGCTAATGGGTGGTCCAGTGCACAGCTGCCCAACCCCTTAAATTCACCTATGCCAATTACTGATGTGATTGGTAGTTTTAGATGGCTGTCAACTGGCACAGCTAATTGCAATACAAAGAAGAATAGGTGGAAGCTGGCAACTCCACACACACAGAGGGGACAGTTTCTCAGACAGATGAATCTGGTAAATTATTCAACATCTTTAATTATTCCTTTGATTGACTCTATTGGAGCTGTTTGTTTCTCTTTGTGTCTCTTTATCCTCATCCGGTGATAATTACCTATTTTTTTCTTTTTTCTGATACAGAGATCCAACTTCCTGCACAGGCAGGTGAACCAATTTGCCAGTCAGTACCCTAATGTCCGGATCACTCCGTGGAGAATGTCAACCATCTGGGGAGGGGCAAGTCTCCTATCCACCTACCTGCAAAGCATGAGGGATCTGCTGCAGATGTCAGACTGGTCATGGGACTTTTTCATTAATCTCAGTGCTGCAGATTATCCAGTCAGGTACAGTCATTCATTTAAGTATGTACAATATTTTACATAGAAAGGTTTAGTGTTTGATATCACAACATAGGGGGTTATGCAGAGTTGGTCGAAGATTTAGCTGCAAATAGGGGTAGACCCCCTGCCTACACAGCATGGCTGCGTAGTCAGGCAGTCCTGCGCCATGTTTCCACTCGCTAGAGATGAAGGCATCATCATCTGGCCCCCTCCCGAAAACGGCCATGACACGCCTGCTCTTCTTGCTCTCCACCCCCCAACACGATTCGCCGCCCCTGGATGCCGATCCCCTGTCAATCATGATGGGCAAACTGGCGTGACTTGAAGGGCTGTTTAGCGTGACTGCAGCAAGGATATACGGACGTATCTGTATAACGCTACCATAATTGCATGCCAGCTGGACTGCTCAGAAATGTCAAATGCAAATCACTTGTTATTACCCAATATTCCTAAGAATGAAACGTCAGCTCACCGGGAAACAGTGAGATTTTTGAGATACGATTGGGCTGATTCAGGTTTGGGAACAAATCCAGGGGTGAAAATATTTATATATATATATATATATATATATATATATCTGTCTATATCTATCTATCTATCTCAATCCATGTGACTCACGTTACATTTCATGTAAATTTTTAGAACTTTAAATGCACCGCACACAAAAATTTAGGTGAAATTCAGCATTTAGAAAAGTATGACAATAATATATGGGGTAGGTAGTCATAATTAATGCTTAGAAGCAGAAAAAAATGTACACTCTTAGTAGTTACATTTTATTGTTTATATGCGTGGCAGTTACAACTGAATGGACATACTGGGCACGATGTACTAATGTACATCGCCGCCCTGCGCCACGATGCTGATCGCATATGTACTAACATATGCGATCAGCA
This sequence comes from Pseudophryne corroboree, assembly GCF_028390025.1. Classification (NCBI taxonomy): domain Eukaryota; kingdom Metazoa; phylum Chordata; class Amphibia; order Anura; family Myobatrachidae; genus Pseudophryne; species Pseudophryne corroboree. The sequence continues at coordinate 341,208,598 of NC_086450.1, forward strand.
TTGCGGAGGACAGCTCTTCCGATAAGAGCTGTCCTCCGCGATGCGCAGCGGCAGCCTGACTTCCGGGATTCGGCCCCAGAAGTCAGTCTGCGCATGCGCGGGGTGACGGGGGCGGCCGCAGGGCATGCTGGGAGGGATCCGATCGGATCCCTCACACAGAGCCGCGGAAAGAAGCCCTAAGGCTTGTATGGACGTACGTACCCCGCCGCGGCGCTGACCTGTCGGACGGGGGTTAGTACATCAGGAAAATGCGGTAAACAGGGAGTTTACCGCATTTTCCGCTTAGTACATCCCACCCACTGTAGGAACTGCTCACCTAATTATTTTTACAATATGATTGTTATAGTATACACTCTTAACTTATGATTGACACACAAACAAAAAACTTAATGATAACCAAACTATACTTAAAATCAGTTTTTACATGTGACTCATGTTACATACGAATGTGACTCACTTACATTTCTGCCCCCAGTCAAAGGGCTTTGCAACAAATTGCTCAAATCTTTAGAATCCACATGAATTAACCAAAGTAGGCCTGTTATTCTTCCTGATTAACTGTGAAGATGTATAAAATATTTAATCTGGTGGTGATGGCCTTATAAAATATGTGTAAATTAGCTGTTTTTGCATCCACTTCAAAAACTTCCCTATACAGTATGTTCAAAAAAAAAAAAAATATATATATATATATATATATATATATATAAAAATACACACACACACACCATGGTGACGGCAGCACTTTGTATAAATGACTAAGTAGGCAGGTATAACTGCAACGTTTCGGTGCTTTATTGTACCATCTTCAGGTGTATGTTTGTGCTCCTGCAGAGGCGTTTCTAATGGAGGGCACCTGGCAAATTCTACATTGGATTAGTGAGTGCTTACCTATAATTTGACTGTGTGTGTGTGTGTATATACAGTATATATACACACACACAGCGCAGGGCATGCCCCCTCAGTGACGAAAATAGGGCGTGGCTCGCAATCACGGCACTCCTGTGAAGCCACGCCCACTTTTACACAAGCCACAGCCGCTTTTCATAATCACCCGCAAATGGTCCACATATATGGGACAGCTTTATTTTTACACTGCTATTGAGAGCTCAGCTAGGACATACTCCTCTCAATTCTAATGGGTACATTTACAGAGGTGTCCAATTACATCTTGCCTTCTGGCATGTTAACCAGTCCCTCTAGTCAAAACCATGTCGTGGGGTGACTCCGTATCGCTGAGTGTCTTTATGTGCAGTTTTTTTCCATTACAATGCATCTCTGTTCACAAACGGTGTGACTACGATGCACAAGCAGCTCATGCTGATTAAAATGATATGCTGCATGACTATATTTTGTGTACGACCACGCCTGTGTCTGCATACGAAATGCTACGCTACAGTGTAGCATTTTGGATGAAGATACAGCTGCAGACGCACAGAGAATATAGGCATGACGCATATTTTAATCAGCAGAGACTGCTTGTGTGTCCTATTCACACAGTGATGCGAATAACGTGCATTTTTGGCAAAAATAGACACCAGGCACAAATGGAGTTGCACGGGATCTGTCAGCTCACTCACGCCAGGCACATTTCAAAGCTGCCACATTTATGGTGGTTTCTGCCACTGGATTTAAAGGGTCAATAATGATTACAAATAAAATAGTTTTGTATATAGTATTATTGCCCCTTTAAATGCAGCATTTGAAACCGCCGAAGACGCAGCAACTTTTAAATCACTAAAAGCTTGTTTGTGGTTAGTTGTTATGGGTTAATGCACATTTCTCTAACGTCCTAAGTGGATGCTGGGGACTCCGTAAGGACCATGGGGGATAGCGGCTCCGCAGGAGACTGGGCACATCTAAAGAAAGCTTTAGGACTAACTGGTGTGCACTGGCTCCTCCCCCTATGACCCTCCTCCAAGCCTCAGTTAGATCTCTGTGCCCGAACGAGAAGGGTGCACACTAGGGGCTCTCCTGAGCTTCTTAGTGAAAGTTTTAGTTTAGGTTTTTTATTTTCAGTGAGACCTGCTGGCAACAGGCTCACTGCATCGAGGGACTAAGGGGAGAAGAAGCGAACTCACCTGCGTGCAGAGTGGATTGGGCTTCTTAGGCTACTGGACATTAGCTCCAGAGGGACGATCACAGGCCCAGCTTGGATGGGTCCCAGAGCCGCGCCGCCGGCCCCCTTACAGAGCCAGAAGGCAGAAGAGGTCCGGAAAATCGGCGGCAGAAGACGTCCTGTCTTCAACAAGGTAGCGCACAGCACTGCAGCTGTGCGCCATTGCTCTCAGCACACTTCACACTCCGGTCACTGAGGGTGCAGGGCGCTGGGGGGGGGGCCCTGAGACGCAATAATAAACACCTTGGATGGCAAAAAAAATGCATCACATATAGCTCCTGGGCTTTATGGATGCATTTAACCCCTGCCAAAATACATAAAAAAACGGGAGATAAGGCCGCCGATAAGGGGGCGGAGCCTATCTCCTCAGCACACTGGCGCCATTTTCCCTCACAGCTCCGTTGGAGGGAAGCTCCCTGGCTCTCCCCTGCAGTCACTACACTACAGAAAGGGTTAAAAAAGAGAGGGGGGCACAAATTAGGCGCAGTATTAACTATACAGCAGCTATAAGGGGAAAAACACTTATATAAGGTTATCCCTGTATATATATAGCGCTCTGGTGTGTGCTGGCAAACTCTTCCTCTGTCTCCCCAAAGGGCTAGTGGGGTCCTGTCCTCTATCAGAGCATTCCCTGTGTGTGTGCTGTATGTCGGTACTTTTGTGTCGACATGTATGAGGAGAAAAATGATGTGGAGACAGAGCAGATTGCCTGTAATAGTGATGTCACCCCCTAGGGGGTCGACACCTGAGTGGATGAACTGTTGGAAGAAATTACGTGACAGTGTCAGCTCTGTATAAAAGACAGTGGTTGACATGAGACAGCCGGCTACTCAGCTTGTGCCTGTCCAGACGTCTCATAGGCCGTCAGGGGCTCTAAAGCGCCCGTTACCTCAGATGGCAGATATAGACGCCGACACGGATACTGACTCCAGTGTCGACGGTGAAGAGACAAATGTGACTTCCAGTAGGGCCACACGTTACATGATTGAGGCAATGAAAAATGTTTTACACATTTCTGATAATACGAGTACCACCAAAAAGGGGTATTATGTTCGGTGAGGAAAAACTACCTGTAGTTTTCCTGAATCTGAGAAATTAAATGAGGTGTGTGATGATGCGTGGGTTTCCCCCGATAACAACTGCTAATTTCTAAAATGTTATTGACATTATATCCTTTCCCGCCAGAGGTTAGGGTGCGTTGGGAAACACCCCCTAGGGTGGATAAAGCGCTCACACGCTTGTAAGGGCTCTATCCTCTCCTGAGATGGCCGCCCTTAAGGATCCTGCTGATAGAAAGCAGGAGGGTATCCTAAAATGTATTTACACACATACTGGTGTTATACTGCGACCAGCAATCGCCTCAGCCTGGATGTGCAGTGCTGGGTTGGCGTGGTCGGATTCCCTGACTGAAAATATTGATACCCTAGATAGGGACAGTATATTTTTGCCTATAGAGCATTTGAAAGATGCATTTCTATATATGCGTGATGCACAGCGGAATATTTGCCGACTGGCATCAAGTCTAAGTGCGTTGTCCATTTCTACCAGTAGAGGGTTATGGACACGTCAGTGGTCAGGTGATGCGTATTCCAAACGGCATTTGGAAGTATTGCCTTATTAAGGGGAGGAGTTATTTGGGGTCGGTCTTTCAGACCTGGTGGCCACGGCAACAGCTGGGAAATCCACGTTTGTACCCCAGGTCGCCTCTCAACATGAGAAGACGCCGTATTATCAGGCGCAGTCTTTTCGTGGATAAGCGGGCAAAAGGTTCCTCATTTCTGCCCCGTGACAGAGGGAGAGGAAAAAGGCTGCAGAAATCAGCCAGTTCCCAGGAACAGAAACCCTCTCCCGCCTCTGCCAAGCCCTCAGTATACGCTGGGGCTTTACAAGCAGAATCAGGCACGGTGGGGGGCCCGTCTCAATGAATTTCAGCGCGCAGTGGGCTCACTCGCAAGTAGACCCCTGGATCCTTCAGGTGATATCTCAGGGGTACATATTAGAATTCGAGACGTCTCCCCCTCGCCGTTTCCTAAAGTCGGCTTTACCGATGTCTCCTTCTGACAGGGAGACAGTTTTGGAAGCCATTCACAAGCTGTATTCCCAGCAGGTGATAATCAAGATACCCCTCCTGCAACAGGGAACGGGGTATTATTCCACACTGTTGTGGTACCGAAGCCGGACGGCTCGGTGAGACCGATTCTAAATCTAAAATCTTTGAACACTTACATACAGAGGTTCAAATTCAAGATTGAGTCACTCAGAGCAGTGATTGCGAACCTGGAAGAAGGGGACTACATGATGTCTCGGGACATCAAGGATGCTTACCTTCATGTCAAAATTTACCCTTCTCACCAAGGGTACCTCAGGTTTATGGTACAGAACTGTCACTATCAGTTCAGACGCTGCCGTATGGATGGTTCACGGCACCCCGGGTCTTTACCAAGGTAATGGCCGAAATGATGATATTCCTTCAAAGGAAGGGAATTTTAGTTATCCCTTACTTGGACAATTCCCTGATAAGGGTAAGATCCAGGGAACAGTTGGAGGTCGGTGTAGCACTATCTCAGGTAGTGTTGCTGCAGCACGGTTGGATTCTCAATATTCCAAAATCGCAGCTGGTTCCGACGACTTGTCTTCTGTTCCTAGGGATGATCCTGGACACAGTCCAGAAAAAGGTGTTTCTCCCGGAGGAGAAAGCCAGGGAGTTATCCGAGCTAGTCAGGAACCTCCTAAAACCGAGCCAAGTCTCAGTGCATCAATGCACAAGGGTTCTGGGTAAAATGGTGGCTTCCTACGAAGCAATCCCATTCGGCAGATTCCACGCAAGAACTTTCCAGTGGGACCTGCTGGACAAATGGTCCAGGTCGCATCTTCAGATGCATCAGCGGATAACCCTGTCACCAAGGACAAGGGGACCCTCCTGTGGTGGTTGCAGAGTGCTCATCTTCTAGAGGGCCGCAGTTTCGGCATTCAGGACTGGGTCCTGGTGACCACGGATGCCAGCCTGCGAGGCTGGGGAGCAGTCACACAGGGAAGGAATATCCAGGACTTATGGTCAAGCCTGGAGATATCACTTCACATAAATATCCTGAAGCTAAGGGACATTTACAATGCTCTAAGCTTAGCAAGACCTCTGCTTCAAGGTCAGCCGGTGTTGATCCAGTCGGACAACATCACGGCAGTCACCCACGTAAACAGACAGGGTGGCACAAGAAGCAGGAGGGCAATGGCAGAAGCTGCAAGGATTCTTCGCTGGGCGGAAAATCATGTGATAGCACTGTCAGCAGTATTCATTCCGGGAGTGGACAACTGGGAAGCAGACTTCCTCAGCACGACCTCCACCCGGGAGAGTGGGGACTTCACCCAGAAGTCTTCCACATGATTATAAACCGTTGGGAAAAACTCGACAGGTATTGCGCCAGGTCCAGGGACCCTCAGGCAATAGCTGTAGACGCTCTGGTAACACCGTGGGTGTACCAGTCAGGGTATGTGTTCCCTCCTCTGCCTCTCTTACCCAAGGTACTGAGATTGATAAGATGGAGAGGAGTAAGCACTATATTCATGGCTCCGAATTGGCCAAGAAGGACTTGGTAACCGGAACTTCAAGAGATGCTCACGGAGGATCCGTGGCCTCTACCTCTAAGAAGGGACCTGCTCCAGCAAGGACCCTGTCTGTTCCAAGACTTACCGCGGCTGCGTTTGACGGCATGGTGGTTGAACGCCGGATCCTGAAGGAAAAAAGGCGTTCCGGATGAAGTCATCCCTATCCTGATCAAAGCCAGGAAGGATGTAACCGCAAAAACATTATCACCGCAATTGGCGAAAATATGTTGCGTGGTGCGAGGCCAGTAAGGCCCGACGGTGGAAATTCAACTGGGTCGATTCCTACATTTCCTGCAAACAGGAGTGTCTATGGGCCTGAAATTGGGGTCCATTAAGGTTCAAATTTCGGCCCTGTCAAAACTAGCTTCAGTCCCTGAAGTTCAGACGTTTGTAAAAGGGGTACTGCATATACAGCCTCCTTTTGTGCCTCCAGTGGCACTTTGGGATCTCAATGTAGTTTTGGGTTCCAAAAGTCACATTGGTTTGAACCACTTAAATCTGTGGAGTTAAAATATCTCACATGGAAAGTGGTCATGCTGTTGGCCCTGGCCTGGGCCAGGCGCGTGTGTCAGAATTGGCGGCCCTTATCTGATGTTCCATTCGGACAGGGCGGAATTGAGGACTCATCCTCAGTTTCTCCCTAAGGTGGTTTCAGCGTTTCACCTGAACCAACCTATTTGTGGTGCCTGCGGCTACTAGGGACTTGGAGGACTCCAAGTTGCTAGACGTTGTCAGGGCCCTGAAAATATATGTTTCCAGGAGGGCTGGAGTCAGGAAATCTGACTCGCTGTTTATCCTGTATGCACCCAACAAGCTGGGTGCTCCTGCTTCTAAGCAGACTATTGCTCGTTGGATTTGTAGTACAATTCAGCTTGCACATTCTGTGGCAGGCCTGCCACAGCCAAAAATCTGTAAATGCCCACTCCACAAGGAAGGTGGGCTCATCTTGGGCGGCTGCCCGAGGGGTCTCGGCTTTACAACTTTGCCGAGCAGCTTCTTGGTCAGGAGCAAATATGTTTGTAAAATTCTACAAAATTGATATCCTGGCTGAGGAGGACCTGGAGTTCTCTCATTCGGTACTGCAGAGTCATCCGCACTCTCCCGCCCGTTTGGGAGCTTTGGTATAATCCCCATGGTCCTTACGGAGTCCCCAGCATCCACTTAGGACGTTAGAGAAAATAAGAATTTACTTACCGATAATTCTATTTCTCATAGTCCGTAGTGGATGCTGGGCGCCCATCCCAAGTGCGGATTGTCTGCAATACTTGTACATAGTTATTGTTACAAAAATCGGGTTATTATTGTTGTGAGCCATCTTTCAGAGGCTCCTCTGTTATCATGCTGTTAACTGGGTTCAGATCACAGGTTATACGGTGTGATTGGTGTGGCTGGTATGAGTCTTACCCGGGATTCAAAATCCTTCCTTATTGTGTACGCTCGTCCGGGCACAGTATCCTAACTGAGGCTTGGAGGAGGGTCATAGGGGGAGGAGCCAGTGCACACCAGTTAGTCCTAAAGCTTTCTTTAGATGTGCCCAGTCTCCTGCGGAGCCGCTATCCCCCATGGTCCTTACGGAGTCCCCAGCATCCACTACGGACTATGAGAAATAGAATTATCGGTAAGTAAATTCTTATTTTGTGCTTTGTCTGTGCTCCAGTGAGTACAACACACTTCTTCGTTCTGTCATTTACTGTAAATTCAATGTGTACTAGTCATTGTCTCACCAAAATTAGATACATGAGAAGCCGCCTGTTTTCTAAATAAGGATGTCTATACAGAACAAAGCAAAAATACAGTATGAGGAAGAAGGCGTGGAATTGTGGTTGATGTGCTGGTACTGTAAGTCGTCATCTCTGCTAGACCTTCAACTATGACCGTGATAAAAAAACAAATTCACCAAACTGCTGCTTTTCTGTAGCATATCTTTTTTGATCAGCTGACAGGATGCAGCTTAGGGTGTAGTATTGTATGCCGGCGGCCGGGCTCCCGGCGCACGGTATACCGAAGCCGGAATACCGACAGCGTGGTGAGCGAAAATTAGCCCCTTGCGGGCACGGTGGTGCGCTAAGCGCGACACGCTATTTATTCTCCCTCCAGGGGTGTCGTGGACCCCCAAGAGGGAGATAAAGTGTCGGTATGCCGGCTGTCGGGATTCCGGCGCCGGTATACTGTGCGCCGGGATACCGACAGCCAACAAACTGAAGACCACCCTGCAGTTTAGTCCCGTTACAGCACTGATGGGGCTGCTGTATTGTGAAATTTACTGTGCTTGGCCCCATTAGCTAACGCCATCTTGAGATGACATTGGTCATGGTAGCGTAGGCCTATAGGCTACCAGACTGCAGAATTTACCAGGACAGGGCTAATAGCCACTTGCGCATGCATAGTCTGATGACAGAGAATAGTGGGCTGCTAGGTGTCTTGCAGCACAAAGTAAAGTGATTGCATTAGCAATTCCTTTACACATTGCAGGGACTCACGGGCATAGGAGCCCCTGACCCTGCATGTGTTTCAAATACATTCAGACGGTACAGCATTTTTTTATTGCTGTGAATTGTAGTTATCAGGTCTATAACCCAATCATAAATGGGCCCCTAAATGTTGAGAGGAAAACTCTAGAGTTCATTCACCAAGCATCTATAACCCAGTAAAGGGCAAACCTTCTGCTTTGTAGCCATAGGTGGGGAAAAGTTAGTTGTAGGAGAAGTGAGCCTACCTAGTGACCTCCACAATTCACTTGTGAAGTGTAAATTTGAGCTCACAATAGCAAATCCTCTCAAATGCCAGATTGCAACACAAGGGTGTATGGATTTAAAAGGCCAATAATATGAAATGCAACACAGCAGAGTGTTTCCTATCCTTGTACACTCGTCAGAAGTAACGTTCTGCTGCATGGTTAAGACTTCTTAATTCAGGCTTTTTCCAAACTACTGTACATCTGCTGGCTGAGGATCATGGGTAGTGAAGTCCAGCTGCAGCTTGAGAGGCTACAGAATGGCCATTTCTGGGCTGCAGGGAGTAGAAAATGCTTTGCCTGAGCTCTGTATTATTTTTGTTTTAACTCCTGCTCCTGATCTTAGATTTAATCTGTGTTGCCTCAGTGGACTCAATCAAGCTGACAAGGAAATATTGTAACATTATCAGTTACTGCCAGAGGAGCTCAATGGCCGAATTTGTGGATAGTGAAGTCCCTACCACAGGATGGATTATCTAGCATTTTCAGAACAATTGGCTCTTTAGGCCTTTGCTATAACTCCCTACCCTAAATTTTATAGAATCTTATTGATGCTGAAGGAACTAGTTTGATACTTTACGCTGTGTTGGATTTACCTTGCTGCAGGAGTCTGCTGCTGTGACTAAGCCTTACACCACAGGCAGTGGTGATAACTCAGTCTAGCGAGCAATCTCCCCTTTTAGCTAATGTGTATACTGTACAGAAAGCTGTGACACAGCTTGACACTTTCCTCTCTCCTAACTGTCCTACGGTGTTGCCTAAAGCACTTCAGATAGTCAAAGCTGCCCACAAGTCTGTCTCCTATATGAGTGACATCATCGGTGTTCTCTGTTGGCTGATTAGTGGCATGTCTGGCTGTTTCTAAAAGGAAACAAAAATCCTTAAGAAATGTTTGTTAAAGAAACCATGTATTTATGATAATCATAATTAGAAATATTGATACATACAGTAAGTGACTGTGTAGTTTCAAATGCAATGAAATTGTGTGGACACATGGTAGTGGAACAAGTACCTACTGTATGTAAAGAGCTAATAACCTGATGATACTTATATATCACCACAATAACTCACCATAGTAAGTAATGGGGTTTAGTTAATATATTAATCAATACATTTAAGCTTAGGGTGGGTGGGTTCTAGACACCCAGATCCCCCCCCCCCCTCCCCCACATGTGCCATTGTGTATCAAGTATATACATCAAACATATAACTGCATTTTATGTTTAAACTTTGGTCCCATCCCTAAGACATCTCATTATACTATGGAAATATTCCAAAATACAGAAATATTTGAAATCCAAAATACTTCTGGTTCCAATCATTCCAGATATGCAAAACTCAAACAATGAGATAGTTATTTATTAGGTAATTAACGTTGACTTTTAATTATGGAGGCAATAATTATTTATTTAGCAAACCGTATTATGGTATTAATTAATCATGAGCCAATTTAAAGATATTACCGTAATAATTTTTTAATGCAATGTGTTCTATGTGCATGAAACATGCATACTCTGGTTATATACACTTATACTGGCAGTCCGTCTTCACTGATATTGAGGATGATACAATGGTATGACACTCCCATATCCTGTGACCATCGGCTAGAACTCTTACATCAGGGGATGACTTCCTGGACTCCTGAGAGTGCGGACAACCATCCCCATTACTTGAATACTGACTTACAGTGGGAAGGGGAGGACAAATATCTGATACTGTATTTAGGAACATTCCCAGTTTTCTTTCCTTTTGTGTTTGTAACAATCAACTGCAATAGATCTCATTTGCTTTGCTGGAACCCGTTCAGTATTTTCTTTGTAAGGGACTTATTGAAAGGGATTCTTAAGTTCATAATAATTGTATTCTAATTATTTCAGGGCAGGCCCTGTGAGTATGGGGGTAATTTATTTTCCTGTCTGCCTTATATTTTTATACTGTGACATGTAAATCATATTACACTGAGTTAATTTTGGAATGAAATTGTGCGGCATATCCACTCCCTCACTCCCCCCTAGCTCCAGCGCACACACTCCCCAGACAGCTTGTTTAGATGATTAATGGGCTTTTTTTGTTACTAGATTCCAAAGGGGTGGGGAAACCACCTCCCTAATTACAGGCTTTTTTATTTCCTTTTAAACATATAGGAAAGTAAGTGTTTATGAAACACTAATATTTGCGTGCATTCTCGGTGCCTGGGGGACTTTCCCTTGCCTTTTTTTAAATTACATCTTACTTTCCTGGATTTTACAAGCTTTTTAGTTAATATTATGGGGTCTATCCTTTATTTTACATGCCTATAATGTGTCTGTCAACTTGACTTTGGTTTTCTTAGTGATTCATGGAACATTACTATGCGCATTCCACTATTCGTAATAAGGCTCCATTTCAGCATCATAGTCACAGTGGCATAGCAATAGGGATAGCAGCAACACAGCATTACAGGGGCCCTACTGTGGTCTGTTGCACATGTGTAAGAGTCTTTGTACATTGGGAGGCGTGGGGATGGTGACTGTGCAGCGCTTTGGTTACAATTTAGAACCCATATCTACTACAAAAGGATACAGCTGGAGGGCCGCAGGTTGAAGACCCATGGTCTAGGAAAACAATATTTAATAAAACTGACCACAAATATGACACATATAGGTCATACATACAGTTAATTGAATGTAATCAAAAAAGTTCTGATTTAATGAGGAATGGGAACATATAGCACATACCTCCCAACTGTTCTGATTTGGGTAGGACAGTTCCGATTCCAGAGCATCATGCTTCCACCCTGACTTTTGTGAGTTGCGGTAGATCCGTAGGGCGTCTTTTAGTTTATAAGCAATAGCTTCACTTGCAGAGAAAATCACACTTGCTGTGTTTTACTTTTCATTCATCTCTGAATCAGGCTCCTTATCAAAACCATGCTGCACTGCAGGTGGGGGAGATGTAACATGTGCAGAGAAATTTAGATTTGTGAAGGGTGCATTCAGACTGCAGTGTAGAAATAAAGCTGCCCAGCATTTGTGGGCTACATGCAAAAGCAGCTAGTATTTGCCTAAAAATGTATGTATTTTCTTCCCTTGTGTTGCAACATGTTTGTCCAGGTACACAGTTCTTTTTGAACCGAGCAGCCGATTAGGTAAGCCATACACACTTACCAATTGGCCACTCAATATGTTGGGGCAGACATCACAACTTGGAGCCGTCAAACCATACATACATGCAGATGCATGGATATATCTTTCCGTTACAGTATATCTGCATCCACTGTGCTGCAGGGCTGGCGCAATGTGTCTGTGAATGGGTCCTGCCGTTCCGCTACAGATATATGGCTCGTCTCTCGAACAAATGGTATATCTTTCTAGTGTGTACCCAGCCTTACTTTATTCCCAACTCAGAAGCAGGAATTGTTTCTTATATTGTTGACCTGTTTACAGTATATCTCATGGAATATTTATTTATCAAGAAATCCGAATGTCACAATAATGTTTGTAACCAATATTTTTTTTAAGTTTTATGACGTTTCAAGGGAAGTCGTTTGTTTCTTACAGTATATGCACTACCTTATCAATTGGTTATAGTCACTATTATAGGTTTATATTACATAACAAAGTCACTAACAAATGTAGTAACTATTACTTTATTGAAGTTCTTTATGATTGTTAAAGATATTTGTCATTTTTTTGTTTACTATTTGATACATTTAGTGAACTGGATTTAAATGAAATCAAATAACTTTACATAGCTTACATGCATTGTTTTTGGAATTACTTGTATTTTGCCTCAACCTCTTCAAATGCTACTATTCACTAAATGGCAGTGTTCCAGAACAGACAAGGCAGTGTGGGGAATGATTACTTTGCCTCAGCTTTTTGATCGAGTGGTCTATACCAGACTACATATTAACGGTACAGCTTACACATGCTAATTATGCTCATTAGTAATTGAAACCAACTAGAAATGAAATCTTTCAGAAAATGTAGGTGTTAGAATAGTGCCGCAGCACAGCAGCAAATAGGGAGGAGAACAAGACAACTACTAGGGTCTTCCCCCTGATGCTAGAACATACTACATGTACATTAATACATATATCCTCTAGCCTGCATTTATACAACACACGTGATAGTCTACTATTGTTGTTAAAATGGGATGCAGTCAAAATGCCGGTGGTCGGGATCTTGGAGTTCAGGAGACCAACGCCGGAATCCCGACAGCTGCCAATTTGCAAACTGCCAGCATACTGACAGCTGCTCCTAATTCCCACTCGGTTGGTGGGTCCACTCAACCAACCGAGTGGGAATAGAATCTGTGGCGAGCGTTTCAAATGGTCTCCAAGAGCAAATAGTTGTGTAACAGTAGATTGATTATAACTAACATCTTAAAGATAAATGTTGTAGATATATTATGTAAATGAGTCATTTTGAGGAGAAACCTCAGAAACTGCTGAATCCTGCTAATAAAATACACATAATATTTGCAGATTAGGAGGTGAATTCACGGACTGACTACCCTGCGGCATGGAGAAAAACTATCAAAAGAAATAGACTTTTTACTGAGTGTTAAACCTCTGATTGTGCCCTTCTCTCGCACACTTTTCCTCGCATTCCAGAGGCTTCAAGGAAAAGTCCACCCCTGGCGATTAACGTGCCGGTTAAACACCATGGTTAATTGAATTCCCCCCAAGGAGCTCCAGTTAATGTATTAAAATTTAAGAGCACATCATATCCAAACAGTTGCATTTAGTATTTTTGTCATATAATGGCCCAGATTTATCAAGTCTTGGAGAGTGATAAATTACACAGTGATAAAGGACCAGTCAATCAGCTCCTAACTGCCATGTTACTGGTTGTGTTTAAAAATGACAGCTAGGAGCTGGTTGGTTGGTACTTTATCACCGTGCAATTTATCACTCTACAAGGCTTGATAAATCTGGGCCATACTTTGGAAAGTTATTAACCTTATTCAAAAAGTAGGAGGAATAATATAGGAGGAGACTAATTGGTTTTGCAGTTAAGGAGTACTAAATAATAGATATTCAAAATAAAATGTAATTAATGGATAAAATATAGGGCAGTAAACTCTGTGGGGTGTATTCAGTTTCTCACAGTAGCCACAAAGTTCCTTTAGAAAGGATGGGTGAAGACACTTTGCCAGCAGTATTTTTGCTCATGTTTGTCTCATACTCCATAGAGGCGCACAGGAATATTAGTGAAGATTGTGTACAGTTATAGCTGGTAATGTGCAGTGCACAGCCAGACATTTCGGTTATTCAATTCTCCTATGTGAATTGTTAACAGGTGCTCAATCCCCTGATTAATTGCACATCTCTAATGAATTACAGTAGCAAGTATGTTTTAGAATATTTCTCTTTTTGTATAAGAAAAAACCCAAACAGATTATCTCAAGTGTTGTAATTCTATTTGATTTTTACATAAGATAATGATTATTAGCTGGAAATTGGAATATTAGAAATATGAGCTATACAGTTTTATTAATTCACATTGTATAACTAAAGTGTCCCTTCAGAAGACTAGTTGAGTTATTTGTATTGTTGTAATTGAAGGGAATAACAAAAGAGAATTGGAGATCTGCTTTCTAGAGAGATAACAACACATAGAGCTGTCTGGATAGCAGCATCTTTATTCATAATGAAAACCAATACAAATGAGTTAGTGTTGTATATAAAAGAAAATCATTGAAGTTGGTCATTAACAAAAGTCACTGATCTACTATTTTTCTTACACTAATTCTACTTTGTTCCCCTTGGTCTCAAAATGTGTTTCTTGCAGAAATACATTTTAGCATAATAAGGTATTTTCAATAAAGAAATTACTACATATTAGTTATACTGTAGTGCATTATCATTTTGTTTTTCTTTTCCATTGCATTTGTAATCATTACTTCACCTACTACTTATTTCCTAATGACAAATACCCCACTCAGCTCATGCCAAATACCCCACCCAGCTACCTGTAGTTCAGTCTCTACCATAATGGAAGATTCATTCTGTGCATTCATCCCATAATCTCACCATACAACCTACTTCCATGAACATATTCACTCCCAACTGCATGCCCATTTCTAGGTCTCCTCTGCATCCTTTACTCTCTACAGGAACACGTCCATCCTCGTTTAAACATATCACCAATCCTATCTCAAACCAGCCTCTGGCTCAAACAACCTCTTTCTCCAACAACCTCCCCATTTATCTTCTTCCCTGTGCCTTCAAACTACTTGTGATTCATGCCTGGTGATAGCTTAAGGACACACCCGACTCGTGCTCTGCATCAAGGGGCAAAAAAAAAAAAAAAATCTATCCTACCTGTTCTCCATCTGTGGGGGCAGCTAGCAGCCACTGGGTTGTGTTAGGAAGTGATGTTGGCACATGAAAAAAGTCCCTCTAACGCCCCATCCCCACCACCCCTTTTTAAGGAGGGGAGTCCACCAAAAAGTTAATGGTTGGTGATCACACTGATCACCAGAAATAAACCCCCTGCACTAAAGAAAAATATTATAGTCCAGGCATGGGTGAAGATCTCCCCCAGCTTGGTTATGTAAATAATTAAGAGGCATCCATTTTAGAAAGAGGGAGGGTCCCTCTTTTTCACATCTTGGGGACCCATACGTTTTGTTTGGTGATTGCTTCTGATCACCAGGCAGTGTTTCCCTACTCTACGGAAAATGACCCCCTCTCCCTCCCATAATAATAGCTGCACCAAGTGGGCACCCAAATTTGAAAGGGAGTCCTCACTTTGTGGCACACTAGTAGCTATTGATCACCTGTGATCACCATACAATGTTATCTTGCACTACAGAAAACAGATGTTTTCTGTATAAGGGTGGGGAGGGCACTATATGTCCCCTTGCCCCCCATGCCCATAGCTACATCTGAAAATATGAGGTCACTCACATACGATACAGGGGAGGCCCCTCATTCAAATTATGTGGTCTCTTTAGCAGCTATTGTTTGGTGATCACAAGACAATATTGCCCAGTGCCACAGAAAAAAATAGCTTTTCATAGATGGCCAAAGGACATATTGTACCCTATCTCCCCATTACTGGAGTTAGATAGAACGTCAATACATCATCCAGTGTGTACCCAGCATTAGGCACAGTAGGCCTTGCCAATTGGTGGCAGAGGTTCAGAGCTGTGTATGCCAATTGTTTTATTTAATCAGTAAAGACAAATCAACAGGGTTAACAAGAAAAGCAACGGATATTGGGGGTCATTCCGAGTTGATTGCTAGCTGCCGTTGTTCGCAGCGCAGCGATCAGGCTAAAAATCTGCATTTCTGCGCATGCGTATGGGACGCAGTGCGCACGCACGACATACTTTCACAAAAAACTGTGTAGGTTCACACAAGGTCTAGCAACGCTTTTCCGTCGCTCTGTTGATCGGTGAGTGATTGACAGGAAGTGGGTGTTTCTGGGAGGTAACTGACCATTTTCCGGGAGTGTGCTAAAAAACGCAGGCGTGTCAGGTACAAACGCAGGCGTGCCTGGGGAAACGGGGGAGTGGCTGGCCGAACGCAGGGCGTGTTCGTGACGTCAAAGCAAGAACTAAACAGACTGAAGTGATCGCAAGGTAGGAGTAGGTCTGCAGCTACTCTGAAACTGCTTGAAAAAATGTCAGCACTATTCTGCTAACCTTTCGTTCGCACTTCTGCTAAGCTAAGATACACTCCCAGAGGGCGGTGGCTTAGCGTTTGCACTGCTGCTAAAAGCAACTAGCGAGCGAACAACTCGGAATGAGGGCCATTATACTTTCTGAAAAGCAGCTAGAGAATATTCTGTGTAAAAGAGAAATGACAAGTCCCCAGGAACAGCAGAATTGGTGTGACAACCGTTTCTATGGCTGAAATTTGACCCTTGTGTCCTAATTTGTTAGCACTTATTACGCAACTGAAAAGTAGGGAAAATGTCCGGTATTTTTAATAACACCACTTTTCTCAAGCTAGAGTCACTCAATTCTTATATTGTACAAGATAAAGCTCTGCCTTGATTTTTTTGTTAGTGTACTAAACAGACATCTATTTCCTTTGCGGTACTCTTTTAAATGCAGTGGTTTTTACATACTCTGGTCAAATTAACAGGTTTTATTATTTGTAATTTGGTGATAGATTCTCTTTTTCATAAGACCTTGAAAAAACTTGAAAGTGCTAGATATTTATCATACTTAACCACAGCATACTGGTCTATAAATACCATAAAATGCAATAGACAGCTCCATAAAATAGAATAAGATATGAAAACATGACTATGGTAAGTGGTGCATTCATTCCTTTTATTCTAGATCAGCAACCAAATGAAGTCTGAAAATATTGGTAAATTGCATTAAAAAAAATAATTTGCTGTAACCTTTGAATGTAACAAATGGATTTAGCTTAATGAAACGCCCACCAACAGGTCAGTGACAAAGTGAGTTGTATTCATATGGAATGCAGCCTGTGTTTGCTGTACAGGTCTGTTAGTACAGTGTTACTGCTGGTATCACTAAAATCTAAAGGTGAGATATTGACTATCTCCGATTTTGACCGAACCACCGATATTGACTAAGTGCCAATTTTGACTATACTATGTACTAGATCATGGGTATTCAAACTGTGACCCTCCAGCTGCTGTGGAACTAAACATCCCAGCATGCTCTGCCTCAGTTTTAGCATACCTTAACAGCAAAACTGTGTCAGGGCATGCTGGGATGTGAAGTTTCACAGCATCTGGAGGGCCACAGGTTGAAGACCCATGCACTAGATTGTGCACAATATAGTCAGGATTGCCTTGCCTGCACGGTCTATCTTTTCTTGCGATAACGACCTCACAAGAGCGTGCACCGGTATCGCAAGCTGTGTACACAAGGTGCGATTTGCTCTAACTTTCCTAACGATTTTGACCATATAGTGCTTGTCAACAGGGATTTATATATGTCCCATAAAATATTCATAATTACACGTGTGTGGAAATATGTAAGACACATCATTACACAGTTTATTAAACAATGTAGTTATTTGTACTGGGGTTTATAAGTTCTGTGGTGTCACCGGGTTTGAAGACCACCTGCCTGATTGACAGATATTGTTTCCCCTGGCAACCAGAGGGGGCCATGTTATGTCAGATTGCCATGTGAAGTCAGGCTGGTATTTTATCAAGAGGAATGAAGGATATATATATATATATATATATGCAGTGTAGACCGGCGGCACTCAAGCAGACTCAAGTCATGTAGACAAAATGCGGTTAGTTTATTCCGACATGTTTCGGGGAACTCCCCGTCCTCAGGGTCTAACAAACCAAACTAAACCACAGTGAATCCTTATAAACCCACCAAACAATAATGAGACATACATACACAACTATACTCACCTGTGTCACGGCGCCAAACGTCCGCCCAGGAGTCCCGCAGCACGCCGGAGTCGCCCGCCGATGACATCATCAGTGGACGTCGCGCCGGACCGTCACCAGGGCAACAGGACGCTCCACGTGCAACTCCACTAACCGTCCCGGCCGGAAACGTACCTGCGCGTCACCGGACCCCGCGCAGCACGATTGGCTCATGACACAGGGGAGTTACCTCAGCAACCTGAAAAAATAAAGAATATAAACAAAACAAAATGAATGAAAAATGGACATAACTACAAATCAACAACATTATGACATGCAAATTAAAAGAGCAGTTGCATAGAACCTATTAACCAATAAACCGTCCGGCTAGTTAATCCTAAAGTCAACCCTAATTAAATATGCTGCTATGTTAACTATAAGGCTCCCTAGTGGGGGAAGCTGGGGAAATTCATAAATAACACTGCAATCCCAAATTTTCATTGAGACCACCTGGAGACAATGTGCCCAATGTAAAGATCCAACGTGTCTCCCTCTGTAGTAGTATCCTACCCCTGTCACCTCCCCTAAGCGAACTAGGCACCTGATCAATTATAATGGCTCTAATACTAGCCACGCCATGCTTAGCAACTAGACAGTGGCGCGCAAAAGGTTGTTCACTGCTCCCTTTTTCATGTGCCTTCTTAATGGCACTTCTATGGAGGGCCATACGTTCGCAGAACTGTCTTATGGTCTTGCCCAACATAGGCAAGACCACAAGGGCATGTAAGTAAGTAGACCACATGTGTGGATGTACATGTGAGTCGATGTTTAATGGTGAATTTCTTGCCTGTAATTGGGTGGTTGAAGGATGTGCCTGTAATTAGTGTGTTGCACGTTGCACATCCTACACATCTGAAGCAACCTTTTTTGGACCTAAGGAAATGCTTTTCTTGGTGCTTAGTAAGGCTAGACACATCTAATTTGACTACATAATCACCAATGTTTCTGCCACGTGTATAACTGGGCAATAAAATGCCACAAACGTTTGGCCCTTTTGGTCCTATCATCAGATCCGACTGCATACTTGTTAACCCAAGGTAGCCTATGTTTTGGTGAGAATTGTGTCTTAGGCTTAGGGCATAGCGCTGTTTCACGAGGGATATCCATAGCCCTCTTTCGGGCCTGTTGCAAGGCTTTTAATGGGTAACCCCTTTCTGCAAATTTAACTAACATGGCTTCCATAGCGTTATCTGTCTCAACCGGGTCTGTGGTGATCCGGCGGACAAGCATAAATTGCGAAAATGGCAAACCTCTGCGTAAAGCTGGCGGATGGTGGCTCTGGAAACTCAGTAATGTGTTACGATCTGTACTTTTGACATAAAGGGAAGTGGCCAATTGTCCATCTTGTATGGTAATAGTGACATCTAGAAAATTAATCGATTTGTCATCAATTACATAAGTAAATTGTACCGCATGTTGCGTAGCGTTATGTTCCTCCCACAGTGAACTTAATGTGTCCCCTGGGCCCCGCCACAACACGAGCAGGTCATCAATGTAACGTCGGTACAGAATGACCGCCGGTGTTACAGCGGGGTCCAGGGAAAACATTTTCTTCTCCACCTGGTACATGAACGCGTTCGCGTATGATGGGGCCACCGCAGACCCCATCGCACATCCCGCGATCTGTAACCAGATTTTGCCATTAAAAATGAAATAATTACATCTGAGAATGCAATTAAGTAATGATAGAAAAAAGGACACCTCCGGGCCTATATAGGCCTCATTGTCCTGAATCAACATTCGAACCGCCTCTACACCTGCATCATGTGGGATGCAGGTGTAGAGGCTGGTGTCATCAGCACTACAGAGTAAAGTCCCCTCAGGGAAGGGACCCAGTCGCTGCAATTGTAGCAACAGGTCTGTCGTATCCTTCAAATACGAGGGAAGTGCCTGTACACAAGGATTAAGAAAAGAATCTAAATAAACTGATATAGGATGGTATAAGGACCCCCTGGCTGACACAATGGGACGACCAGGGGGATCCACCAACCTTTTATGAACCTTGGGCACAGTGTAAAAAAGTGGTACCTGTGGGTGTTCAACTTTTAAACTTTTACATACATGTTGAGTGATCAAGCCCTGGCCCGTGGAAGTATCAAGAAAAGTATCTAATTCTAATTTATAACTTTGGGTAGGATCCATAGTGAGACGTGTGTAGGTATTTGAATCACCGAGCTGCCACTCACATTCTTTAACATAATCGGTGAGGTCCTGTATCACTATGGACCCCCCCTTATCCGCTTTGCGGATTACTATATCTGATCGTTGGGAAAGTCCATTCAGAGCGTCTAATTCGGGCTTAGATAAATTTAATTGTATGTCCCTCATTGGGCCAGTCTGAGCCTCAGTCTCCAACATTCTGGTAAAGGTACGGATCGTAGGGTTGAGGCTTGGGGGGTCAAACTGCGAGCGAGGGGCTATCTTTTGGAGTTGTAGAGGGATCACTTGACTAGAACTAGTCGCATTGTCCTCCTCTCTGTGGTTGAAATATTCCCGTCTCCGGAGTGTTCTCCCCAAGCGTTGTACTTCTACCTTCCTCTCCAGGGCATCGGGGAAGGTGGTAGGGACGAAAGAGAGACCTTTAGATAATGTCCGATATTCAATGTCCGTCAATGGTGTGGAGGACAAGTTAAATACAGTCTCTTTTAATTTCTCGGGGGCTTTGGAGCGTATGTGTCTTTGATTTTGCCCCGCCCTCCGCGTCCTCGTCCGCGCCCTGTGCCTGGTGCGCGGGTGGACCGTACTTGCACCCCCCGTGGGTGCTGACCTAAAGGGAATTGTCCCTCTGGCGTGCTTGTCCTACCGGGTGCTCCTTCCGAGTCGCTTGCTGAGGTACTTGTACCACCGCGTGGTTCACGCCATCGGCGTGCTTGTTGTCGTCGGTTAGGATATTGGGAATCCTGTGTTGTACGAGTTCCATTCAACCAAGGGTAAACAGCTTTAGATATCCACCAGGCGGTGCTCCATAATAGTCAATAAAGACCAATCCACACATATTCCAAAGTATAGACACTCACCAATAAAGTCCAACATAATTTTATAGTAGGCGGTTTGTAGCAACAACAGACAGTCTATCGGTGTTTTGGTCCCAGTTGGACCTTTGCCAAGATAAGCAACAATATATATGTGTGTAGAAATAAATAAGTGTGTGTGTGTGTGTGTGTGCGTGTGTGTGTATATATATATATATATATATATATAATAAGAATTTACTTACCGATAATTCTATTTCTCATAGTCCGTAGTGGATGCTGGGACTTCCGTAAGGACCATGGGGAATAGCGGCTCCGCAGGAGACTGGGCACAAAAAGTAAAAGCTTTAGACTAGCTGGTGTGCACTGGCTCCTCCCCCTATGACCCTCCTCCAAGCCTCAGTTAGGATACTGTGCCCGGACGAGCGTACATAATAAGGAAGGATTTTGAATCCCGGGAAAGACTCATACCAGCCACACCAATCACACTGTACAACCTGTGATCTGAACCCAGTTAACAGTATGATAAACGTAGGAGCCTCTGAAAAGATGGCTCACAACAATAAACAACCCGATTTTTTTGTAACAATAACTATATACAAGTATTGCAGACAATCCGCACTTGGGATGAGCGCCCAGCATCCACTACGGACTATGAGAAATAGAATTATCGGTAAGTAAATTCTTATTTTCTCTGACGTCCTAGTGGATGCTGGGACTTCCGTAAGGACCATGGAGATTATACCAAAACTCCCAAACGGGCGGGAGAGTGCGGATGACTCTGCAGCACCGAATGAGAGAACTCCAGGTCCTCCTCAGCCAGGGTATCGAATTTGTAAAATTTTGCAAACGTGTTTGCCCCTGACCAAGTAGCTGCTCGGCAAAGTTGTAAAGCCGAGACCCCTCGGGCAGCCGCCCAAGATGAGCCCACTTTTCTTGTGGAATGGGCTTTAACAGATTTTGGCTGTGGCAGTCCTGCCACAGAATGTGCAAGCTGAATTGTACTACAAATCCAACGAGCAATCGTCTGCTTAGAAGCAGGAGCACCCAGCTTGTTGGGTGCATACAGGATAAACAGCGAGTCAGATTTTCTGACTCCAGCCGTCCTGGAAACATATATTTTCAGGGCCCTGACTACGTCCAACAACTTGGAGTCCTCCAAGTTCCTAGTAGCCGCAGGCACCACAATAGGTTGGTTCATGTGAAACGCTGAAACCACCTTAGGGAGAAATTGAGGACGAGTCCTCAATTCTGCCCTGTCTGAATGAAAAATTAGGTAAGGGCTTTTATATGACAAAGCCGCCATTTCTGAGACACGCCTGGCTGACGCCAGAGCTAACAGCATGACCACCTTCCATGTGAGATATTTTAATTCCACAGTGATGAGTGGTTCAAACCAATGTGATTTTAGGAACCCTAAAACTACATTGAGATCCCAAGGTGCCACTGGTGGCACAAAAGGAGGTTGTATATGCAGTACCCCCTTGACAAACGTCTGAACTTCAGGCAATGAAGCCAGTTCTTTTTGGAAGAAGATCGACAGGGCCGAAATTTGAATCTTAATGGATCCTAATTTTAGGCCCATAGACAGTCCTGCTTGCAGGAAATGCAGGAAACGACCCAGTTGAAATTCCTCTGTGGGGGCCTTCTTAGCCTCACACCAGGAAACATATTTTCGCCAAATGCGGTGATAATGTTTCGCAGTTACATCCTTCCTGGCTTTGATCAGGGTAGGGATGACTTCATCTGGAATGCCTTTTTCCATCAGGATCCGGCGTTCAACCGCCATGCCATCAAACGCAGCCGCGGTAAGTCTTGGAACAGACAAGGTCCCTGCTGGAGCAGGTCCTTTCTTAGAGGTAGAGGCCACGGGTCCTCCGTGAGCATCTCTTGCAGTTCCGGGTACCAAGTTCTTCTTGGCCAATCCGGAGCCACGAGTATAGTCTTCACTCCTCTCCTTCTTATGATTCTCAGTACTTTTGGAATGAGAGGCAGAGGAGAGAACACATACACCGACTGGTACACCCACGGTGTTACCAGAGCGTCCACCGCTATTGTCTGAGGGTCCCTTGACCTGGCGCAATATCTGTCCAGTTTTTTTTTTTTGTTGAGACGGGACGCCATCATGTCCACCTTTGGTTTTTCCCAACGGTTTACAATCACTTGAAAGACTTCTGGGTGAAGTCCCCACTCCCCCGGGTGGAGGTCGTGTCCACTCCCGGAATGAACACTGCTGACAGTGCCACCACATGATTTTCCGCCCAGCGAAGAATCCTTGCAGCTTCTGCCATTGCCCTCCTGCTTCTTGTGCCGCCCTGTCTGTTGACGTGGGCGACTGCCGTGATGTTGTCCGATTGGATCAATACCGACTGACCCTGAAGCAGAGGCCTTGCCTGACTTAGGGCATTGTAAATGGCCCTTAGTTCCAGGATATTTATGTGAAGAGACGTTTCCATGCTTGACCACAAGCCATGGAAATTTCTTCCCTGTGTGACTGCTCCCCAGCCTCTCAGGCTGGCATCGGTGGTCACCAGCATCCAATCCTGAATGCCGAATCTGCGGCCCTCTAGAAGATGAGCACTCTGTAACCACCACAGGAGAGACACCCTTGTCCTTGGAGATAGGGTTATCCGCTGATGCATCTGAAGATGCGATCCGGACCATTTGTCCAGCAGATCCCATTGAAAAGTTCTTGCATGGAATCTTCCGAATGGAATCGCTTCGTAAGAAGCCACCATTTTTCCCAGGACTCTCGTGCATTGATGCACTGACACTTGGCCTGGTTTTAGGAGTTTCCTGACTAGCTCGGATAACTCCCTGGCCTTCTCCTCCGGGAGAAACACCTTTTTCTGGACTGTGTCCAGAATCATCCCCAGGAACAGTAGACGTGTTGTTGGAATCAGCTGTGATTTTGGGATATTTAGGATCCACCCGTGCTGACGTAGCACTACCTGAGATAGTGCTACTCCGACCTCTAACTGTTCCCTGGACCTTGCCCTTATCAGGAGATCGTCCAAGTAAGGGATAATTAAGACGCCTTTTCTTCGAAGAAGAATCATCATTTCGGCCATTACCTTGGTAAAGACCCGTGGTGCCGTGGACAATCCAAACGGCAGCGTCTGAAACTGATAATGACAGTTTTGTACCACAAACCTGAGGTACCCTTGGTGAGAAGGGTAGATTGGGACATGGAGATAAGCATCTTTGATGTCCAGAGACACCATATAGTCCCCTTCTTCCAGGTTCGCTATCACTGCTCTGAGTGACTCCATCTTGAATTTGAACCTTTTTATGTAAGTGTTCAAGGATTTTAGATTTAAAATTGGTCTCACCGAGCCGTCCGGCTTCGGTACCACAAACAGCGTGGAATAATACCCCTTTCCCTGTTGTAGGAGGGGTACCTTGATTATCACCTGCTGGGAATACAGCTTGTGGATAGCTTCCACTACCGCCTCCCTGTCGGAGGGAGACGTTGGTAGAGCAGACTTCAGGAACCGGCGAGGGGGAGACGTCTCGAATTCCAATTTGTACCCCTGTGATACTACCTGCAGGATCCAGGGGTCCACTTGCGAGTGAGCCCACTGCGCGCTGAAATTCTTGAGATGGCCCCCCACCGTGCCTGAGTCCGCTTGTAAGGCCCCAGCATCATGCTGAAGACTTGGCAGAAGCGGGGGAGGGCTTCTGCTCCTGTGAAGAGGCTGCCTGGTGCAGTCTTTTTCCCCTTCCTCTGCCCCGGGGCAGAAATGAGTGGCCTTTTGCCCGCTTGCCCTTATGGGAACGAAAGGACTGAGTTTGAAAAGACGGTGTCTTTTTCTGCTGAGAGGTGACCTGGGGTAAAAAGGTGGATTTTCCAGCCGTTGCTGTGGCCACCAGGTCCGATAGACCGACCCCAAATAACTCCTCCCCTTTATACGGCAATACTTCCATATGTCGTTTGGAATCCGCATCACCTGACCACTGTCGCGTCCATAACGCTCTTCTGGCAGAAATGGACATCGCACTCACTCTAGATGCCAGGGTGCAAATATCCCTCTGTGCATCTCGCATATATAGTAATGCATCCTTTAAATGCTCTATAGTTAATAATATACTGTCCCTATCCAGGGTATCAATATTTTCAGTCAGGGAATCCGACCAAGCCACTCCAGCACTGCACATCCAGGCTGAGGCGATTGCTGGTCGCAGTATAACACCAGTATGTGTGTATATACCTTTTAGGATATTTTCCAGCCTTCTATCAGCTGGTTCCTTAAGGGCGGCCGTATCGGGAGACGGTAACGCCACTTGTTTTGATAAGCGTGTGAGCGCCTTATCTACCCTAGGGGGTGTTTCCCAACGCGCCCTAACCTCTGGCGGGAAAGGGTATAGTGCCAATAATTTATTAGAAATCAGCAGTTTTTTATCGGGGGAAAACCACGCTTTATCACACACCTCATTTAATTCATCTGATTCAGGAAAAACTACTGGTAGTTTTTTCACACCCCACATAATACCCTTTTTTGTGGTACTTGTAGTGTCAGAAATATTCAATGCCTCCTTCATTGCCGTGATCATGTAACGTGTGGCCCTACTGGACATTACGTTTGTCTCCTCACCGTCAACACTGGATTCAGTATCCGTGTCTGGGTCTGTGTCGACCATCTGAGGTAACGGGCGTTTTAGCGCCCCCGACGGTGTCTGAGACGCCTGAACAGGCACTAATTGATTTGCCGGCTGTCTCATGTCGTCAACAGTTTTTTGCAAAGTGCTGACACTGTCACGTAATTCTTTAAATACGACCATCCAGTCAGGTGTCGACTCCCTAGGGGGTGACATCACTAACACAGGCAATTGCTCTGCTTCCACATCATTTTCCTCCTCATACATGTCGACACAATCATACCGACACCCAGCACACACACAGGGAATGCTCTGAAAGAGGACAGGACCCCACGAGCCCTTTGGGGAGACAGAGGGAGAGTTTGCCAGCACACACCAGAGCGCTATATATATATACAGGGATAACCTTATGTAAGTGTTACTCCCTTTATAGCTGCTGTTTTATATTAGCTGCCAATAGTGCCCCCCCTCTCTTGTTTTACCCTGATTCTGTAGCAGGACTGCAGGGGAGAGTCTGGGAGCCTTCCTTCCAGCGGAACTGTGAGGGAAAATGGCGCTTGTGTGCTGAGGAGATAGGCTCCGCCCCCTTCACGGCGGCCTTTTCTCCCGCTTTTTTTAGGAAAACTGGCAGGGGTGAAATGCATCCATATAGCCCAGGAGCTATATGTGATGTATTTCTTTAGCCATATAAGGTTTAAACATGTTTTATTGCGTCTCAGGACGCTCCCCCCTAGCGCCCTGCACCCTCAGTGACCGGAGTGTGAAGTGTGCTGAGAGCAATGGCGCACAGCTGCAGTGCTGTGCGCTACCTTATCTGAAGACAGGAACGTCTTCTGCCGCCGATTTCTCCGGACCTCTTCGCTCTTCTGGCTCTGTAAGGGGGCCGGCGGCGCGGCTCCGGGACCCATCCAGGCTGAACCTGTGATCGTCCCTCTGGAGCTAATGTCCAGTAGCCAAGAAGCCCAATCCACTCTGCACGCAGGTGAGTTCGCTTCTTCTCCCCTTAGTCCCACGATGCAGTGAGCCTGTTGCCAGCAGGACTCACTGAAAATAAAAAACCTATTTAAACTTTTACTTCTAAGCAGCTCAGGAGAGCCACCTAGCATGCACCCTTCTCGTTCGGGCACAAAAATCTAACTGAGGCTTGGAGGAGGGTCATAGGGGGAGGAACCAGTGCACACCAGCTAGTCTAAAGCTTTTACTTTTTGTGCCCAGTCTCCTGCGGAGCCGCTATTCCCCATGGTCCTTACGGAAGTCCCAGCATCCACTAGGACGTCAGAGAAATATATATATATATTTATATATATATATAAAACTTTTTACGTATGTGAATATTACATATCACATATTTTATCAACAATTTTTAGACTTATTATATTAAACTAAGAGGTCATTCTAATGATTTCATTTTTAATAAATGTTTCTGAATTTTTTTTGTTTAACTGCACACTGCTAAATCATACCCACCAATCAATCTGTGGAGACATCCCCCCACTGTGGTTCATGGGTGACCAGAGGCTTTCTCCAGTTAGTGTTGTTTAGCTTACCTGCATGGACTGCATCCTCCTGCTAAACCGATCCTCCTCCTATAGAATCTTTTGGCTGAGTGGGGGGCTTCTGGGTAGTCATGACCCTCCCTGTGTACACCAATGATAAGGGGATCTCACCTGTATTTATGTAGCATTTATAAAGCCCTCACTCCTATCAGTCTTTGCACAAGAAAGGTTGGAATTTTATTTCTAAACGGGGCTTCAAAGGGTCTTCTTTGTTTGCTGTGTGTCAACTTAAATTGTAGCTGCACATCCCAAATAAAGTGTGGGAATGCTGGGATTCATCTGAGCAGCAGTAACAGAGTCGTATTATGTGGTTTAAAAATAGTTTTTGACCTACTTCCAATTGTTTATATGCTTCATTTCAGACTGCAGATCCTATCTAACTGGAGTATTAGTACGAGTTAATAATGTAATTGTTCATCCATATAATTCCGATTCTTGCCACTTTTTGCGTTTTCATGTTTCATTAATTAGCAACTGAACTTACAATGTCAATGAATTTAGAAAACCATGGATCCAAGAGTGGACACCATCTCATGGAGAACATCTGTGAAATATTACAGATGTGTTCTCATACACCTATCCTTTCTGCACTTGCTAACATTTGCACTTCTGTAGCCAAGAAAATCACAATTGCATTTGCTTAAAAATATAACTCAGGCCCTATATTTCTTGTTGCAAAGAATTAAAATAGCAGATTGAGGGCCTTATTGAGCTGAATTTGCAACTTTGCTACATTGCAGATCGGCAGAATATCGGATGGACTGCGCATGTGCTGCGGACGCATAGTGTGTGCGCACACCGCGATTTGGATTCTTCTGAAATTGCATCTTACCGGGATGCGATCGTAGGCTGATTGAAAGGCGATGGGCGTACACAAGGCATTGCTGGGAGTGGTTGGTGAAATGCAGGCGTTTCATGGCCATTTTCGGGGCGTGCATTTGACATCAGCTGCGATTCCTGCGACTTAAAACATGGAGCCGGTGCAGCTGCATTCTCAGTCATTTTGAGTAGCCCTGGGTCATCCGCAGCTGTCGATGGTGCTCGATTCTTGTGATGCATTCGCAATTTCCACGACGGCATATACAGAATTGCAAACACATCGGGGGGCGGCATGTTCTGTGCTGGGTGTGCTTTCTACATGCTGGGCAGCTCTTGCTGTGCTACAATCGCAGAACTGCAACTGAAGCTGAATAAGGCCCTGAAACACAAATAAATAAAAAAGGACGCTTTTGCTCCTACTCATGTGTAGATGTCGCACTATGTATGTGCCGCAATGGTCTTGCAGCAATGGCAGCAATGAGGATTTTTTTCGCAAAGTGAGTGATAGGCTGGGACGTTTGTGGCAGGCAACAAGGGAGTGGCGACTCAAACCTGCATGTCACGACCGCTTCGGAGATGTGTCACAGCTTGGGACTGCGATCGTATATACCGTTACAGTGGCTCCAGTGTCTTACTTCCAACGGCCATGCTCCACAACGAAAGGGTTACTCACAATGTTTATTACCAACCAATGTGTGTCCGGTGGTTGCGTCTTTGTACACAAGTGGTGAATCTCAAATGCCTCCAGTGGGTGTCTTGATACAAATCTGAGCAGCTGCGGCACCTGCATATTTTCGCAGAAAGAACCTGTGTTTTAATACAGTAAGTTAAATCTCCAAATTCATTAAACAACAATGGATCAAAGTAGTAGTATTTCAGTAGCTGCACAAATATTAAGAAAGGGAACTTGCTAAGGGCTGTTGCCACCAACCAGGGGCATTAAGGTGGCTAAGGTACATTTTCTGTCACTGCTTATTGCCCTGATAGAAAGCCTAGTTTCACCCAGATTATAAAATAGTGACATGTGAGCAGTTATTCTTGTTGGCAGCGGCAATAGCATTCCTATAGCCCCAGCCAGGCCAGTGCAAGGTGCTGCTGCATGTGTGTGAGACGCACTATAACGGGAAGACTGAGTTAGCTTTCCACTTTTGTTACAAAACAGTATAAAAAGAAATGTAAGTTAAAAAAAAAAAGCATCAATCTATAGATAAAATATGGGAAACTATAATTAAAAAGGGCTAATTTTCACATCCCTTGATATGTATAACCTGATTAGCATTACGGGAATAAATTGAACTTGAGAGCTTATCTCATCATTGTAATTTATATAAGTTTCTTACCATACTTAACATACATACTGTAGTCCAGTATTTCCTTACGTTAATGCATCAGATCTGTAATACATTTATATGCACATAGAATTGTCATGGTAACTGACTGCACGTCTTTTATAATTATGTGACATGGTAGAGGAAAAATTATGTTTCTGCATGACAGCCACCTGCTAGATGGTCCATTTAAATCATGACACGTATTGCATTATAGAGCAGTATATTCAGAAAGAACCAGCTGCCTAGTAAAAGTGGAAAGAGCACAACTGATCTAATACTGCCCTCCATAAAGCAGCAGTAAAATGCCTTTATACCATTTAATGCTTTCTCTCCCCGGCTAATAATGATCAGTTGCTGTATTGTGTGTACTGTATTGTTTATGATTATACATATCCTTCCGCCCCAATAGCCCACAATAACCACAGAGATGGTGCTTTATTATTGTTATAATGACTTAGCTAATAAAGTCTGTAGTGTATTTTGCCTTTTGTATGTGTAAATGTAATTGTTGTGTTAGGTAAAGGGAATATAAAAATATGTACATTGCAAATCCCATCGCCTTACTTTGGTGGGGCTGATAGAGAGATGAGGGCAAATCATCAATATGTGCTCCTGCAATTCATACAATATGTGTGTATATTTTCACCTATATGCAGGGGTTTAGGCATCTTGTAGTGCTGTCTGCCTATGTGCACACTTGCACCAGCTCTATACTAGGTACAGTATAAATGCCGAGCAGGTTTAGGGCTCTGGTGGGCCCGCAGCATTTAAGACAAG
Source organism: Pseudophryne corroboree (assembly GCF_028390025.1). Lineage (NCBI taxonomy): Eukaryota > Metazoa > Chordata > Amphibia > Anura > Myobatrachidae > Pseudophryne > Pseudophryne corroboree. The sequence continues at coordinate 341,238,476 of NC_086450.1, forward strand.
GGATCCCTAAAGTTTTCCCCACTAACTTTACTAACCATTTTATTGCAAACCTATCTGGAGGTGCCTACATGTCCACGGTGACGTGCAATTCTAATTATATACATAATAATGAAATCAGTAGCATCATGTATCTGGGAATGAGGTGGGCAGAGGATAGACAGAGAATGGAGGCTAGACAGGATGGGGTGGCGGGAATGGAATAGGATCAGATGGGCTAGCTTTCTGTCCCCATGTGCATCAATGAGCCTTGGTCACCCATGATCCTGTCAACCGTTCACTAATTCACCTTCACTTTTGGTAGGTGCTAACCAGGGGCTGACTGCCAACGTTTAGCCTAGGGGGCAAATGCAAGCTCGTGGCCTGGCTTTCCACAAACACACGGCAGCAGAAAAATGGGCATGAACCCATCATAATTCATAAGTATAAGCGAGAGAGTCGCAGGCATTTCAAGCATATCTCCACTTACGGCTGATAAAGTGTAACTGGACTGTAATAGGGAATCTAATGTAGATAAAGCTCAGTGAGGGCATGCTGACTGAACTGCAGCCACAGAGTTGGTTATAAGTATTATTAGGATGATAATTATTATTATTACTTCCAGTTATTTATATAGCACACACATATTCAGCAGCACTTTGCATAGAATATTTGGCCATTTACATCAGTCCTTGCCACAGTGGAGCTTACAATCTGTATTCCCTACCACATGTACACGCACACACATTCACAATAGGGTTCCTTTTGTTAGGAGGCAATTAACCTGTCAGTATATATTTGGATTGTGGGAGGAAGCCGGAGTTCCCGGAGGAAACCCATGCAAACACAGGGATAATATACAAACTCCACACAGTTAGGGCCATGGTGGGTATTGAACCCATGACCTCAGTGCAGTGAGACAGTAATGCTGACCATTACACCTGCTGTTCTGAGAGGGAGGAGGAGGAACATTTAAGTTGCTACTGATCAGTCTGACAGGGGGCTTGCCGCGCTGATGATCCAGTCGGCAAACTGCTTTCACAGGCTGAAGTCTGAATGTGACTAAGAAGCAGTTCACAGGAGGGAATATCACTAATATAACACACCACTCACTGTCACACACCAAATGTTTCCCACAGCAGTACCCCATGTATCCCCATCCCCAAATAGCTCCACTCCCATATAGTGAGAGTACCAGGACTGGGAGCTTTCTGTGATCGGCAAGTTGCTGCATGGTGCAGCCAGTGCAACAGCTACTTCGTTCTCTTGCTGTCGTTATTGTCATGTCCTATATGGTGAGCTGGGTGCAGGAGGGAGGCGGGCCCAATAGCAACTGCACTCCCTGCACTCACAGCAGCTACTCCCTTGAATTCAAGTATCTGGACTGCCTATAGCTCTAATGCAAAAAATTTTTAACAAACCTTATTGCAGTACAACTCTTGGCCATTGTGTGGCACTGTAGAGCCCTACCATTCTTCTTACTGACTTGATTCACTAAAATTATCACTGCTCAGCTCCCTTTTTAATCATAGACTAATGTTTCATACACCTAAACCTTCCTCAACGAATACTCTATAAAATCGTGAAAGCTGCATCAAAATCCATCTACCGGTTTTCGAGATTAGCCTGAACAGATGGACAGATTCTTACCGAGAACTTTGTTTTATACTATGTAGAGACTTATATACTAGGGACTTTTTAAGCAAACAGAGGCATAAGAGATGACAGATACATTGAGAAAGAAAAGAGAAATAAAACAAGACAATACATGATGTTGGCACATTGGTGACCTAGTCATGGGGGGAGAGATGAGGGACCAGAAACAAGACAGGAATATAGACAGGCAGACTCATGAGCTCAGTTAAATGTAGTCACATACTGTAATTGGAGACAGTGCTGAGCCAGTCACACATACCCTTCTGTTTTTCCCAATTGGTATATGTCGCAAATAGAAACAAAGGACTGGTGGGCACACTGGGCCAGATGCAAAGTAAGAAGTAACTTGTGTGTATTTTGCTCAAAAGGAGCTTGCATGTAAAAAATACTCAATACTCAACTCATATATATACACCCCTATGAGTTGGACGCATTCTTGAGATGTGGTTGCATTTTTGAGAGCACATAGGGGCAGATTTAATAAAGAGTGATTTATGTTATTACACATCACAGTTAGGAGGTGATAGGCTGGAGCACCATTTAACATTAGTAAAGAGTGATAACAAGTATCTGCTAGTCATCAGTGTGCACATGTTCTTTGTTTGTAAATATAGATGAGATCCACATGCATATAACTGCTTCGCTTGTACTTCTCTCCACAAATGGGCGCACATTCAACTCTGTAAAAATATATAGGTGGTCATTCCGAGTTGATCACTAGCTGCATTTGTTCGCAGCGATAAGGCTAAAAAATGGAAGTTCTGCGCATGCGGCACAAGGCGCACGCGCGACGTACAGGCACAATGAACGATGCAGTTTTGCACAGGGTCTAGCGATGCATTTCAGTTGCACTGGTTGCCGCAGAGTTATTGACATGAAGTGGGCGTTTCTGGGTGGCAACTGACCGTTTTCAGGGAGTGTTCGGAAAAACGCAGGCGTGCCAGGGAAAATGCAGGCGTGGCTGGGCGGGTATGTGATGTCAAATCCGGAACTGAATAGTCTGAAGTGATCGCAAGCGCTGATTAGGTTTTGAGCTACTCTGAAACTACACAAACATTTTTTGCATGCGCTCTGCGATAAAAACGTTCGCACTTCTGCTAAGCTAAAATACACTCCCAGTGGGTGGCGGCATAGCGTTTGCACGGCTGCTAAAAACTGCTAGTGAGCGATCAACTCAGAATGACCCCCATAGTTTGCTGCACTAGTTGGGTGTGAGAGAAGCTCGGTAGTGGGGTTAAGTGGTCATATAAGCAAGTTATAGCCTTTAGGCCGAACCAAGAGCTGAGTGTACTGTGCCTTACTTAATGCTGGATTGTGTGAAAATAATAATAAAAATAGCAGTAAATTAAAATAAAGAAAATGTAAAATAAAAAATAAAAATAAATGTGAAAAATATTAACTAAAAAAATAAAATAAAATGCAGTATAAGAAGACAGTAAAAGCATACAATGAGAGTAATTTATTATTAAAAAAAAAAGTTTCAAAAGGTGAAATGACCACAATGTTTGCAGCCTCCTTGGGCGTTTTTGTGGGGGCTTATCAGTTTTGCAGGTGGTACATGCAGCCACTTTTGCCATGTATGTTGCGGGTAAAACTGCCCCTAAATCCTTGACTTTCTGGTCACCGCATACAATTTGCCGCAGCAAGCTACCTTCCAGCAACTGTCCCTAGATTTAGGGACAGCTGTAGCATACATGGAAAAAGCGGCTGCATGAACCACCTGCAAAACTGATAAGTGACGATGCACCTTGTCCCATGTCTCGGAGACAGTGCACCTAGTCCTATATCTCAGTGGTGGTACACCTAGTCCCACCTCTCGGTGACAGTGCGCCTACTCCCACCTCTCAGTGACAGTGCGCCTGCTCCCACCTCTCAGTGACAGTGCACCTACTTCCACCTCTCAGTGACAGTGCACCTACTTCCACCTCTCAGTGACAGTGCGCCTGCTCCCACCTCTCAGTGACAGTGCACCTACTTCCACCTCTCAGTGACAGTGCACCTACTTCCACCTCTCAGTGACAGTGCACCTACTTCCACCTCTTACTGAGAGTGCGCCTACTCCCACCTGTCAGTGACAGTGCGCCTACTTTCACCTCTCAATGACAGTGCACATACTCCCATAGTCCCATGTCTCTCGGTGACAGTGCGCCTACTCCCACCTCTCGGTGACAGAGCGCCTTCTCCCACCTCTCTGTGACAGTGCGCCTACTCCCACCTCTCGGTGACAGTGCGCCTACTCCCACCTCTCGGTGACAGTGCGCCTACTCCCACCTCTAGGTGATAGTGCGCCTACTCCCACCTTTTGGTGACAGTGCGCCTACTCCCACCTTTTGGTGACAGTGCGCTTTCCCCTCCATTCTTGCTGACAGTGCGCCTACTCTCACGTCTCGCTGACAGTGCGCCTACTCTCACGTCTTGCTGTAGTGCGCCTACTCTCACGCCTCCATAACAGTGCGCCTACTCTCACGTCGTGACAGTGTACTTAATACCCAGTGAAAGTGTACCTATTCTGTGTCTCACTGTTGGTGATTCAATGACAATATACTTTAAAACTTAAGAAACTGAATAGATAGAATAGATTTCATTTAAAATATTCCTATAACAATTGTGTAATAAGATCAGCTGAAATAGTAGTTTAGAAGTGTCATGCTGAAGTCGAGCTTAAAGATTGAGGTTCCACAACTGAATATATTTTGGTTTCCTTTCTGCATGCACTGAGTAGGACTTGTTTAGCACGCAATAAAATAGATTCTGGTGAGAGGCGCTGTACTTTCGAATACAAATGACACCGATGTTGTGGGGGGGAGTTATCTCACAAAGCAAATCTAGCCATTTATCTGTGTCACTGTTCCTTGAGAATGCTGCTGATAGAAGAGGTGGTGACTGCTAGCAAATGAAGGTTACAAAAACTGATTTCAGATGTTGGTCAGACATTTTTCTATAAATCTATGTAGTCAATTTTGCTGGCTTTCTTCACTTGACAAGGTTGCCATATTGCTTGCAGAAGGATAACCTAACATGACTGTTATAGCAGTTGTCCACATAGACTGTAAGTTTTTATACTTATACAATGAAGTTAGAAAATGTATTTTGCTATTAAACACTCCTCAGTTTTTCATTTGCATGAATTTATTTTCTCAAGCTGACTTTATTATATGAGCTAATTGTCACAGATGAGCATTGTGGAAAATACTTCTCATGCTGCTGCAAACAGGACCCACAATGTGATAGTTATGGTCCCTGTTCACTGCACTGTGCTCAGGGCATTTCTGGTCTATCTAGGTGTAAGTGGCCTTGTCCAGTGGCGCACACATTGGGGAGTTTCTGACTACCCAGAAACCCCCTTTTCCAGATTCAAAACACATTTTTTGAAAGAGGGTCAAACTGACAGGGGGATGTCTGCCACTCCAGACTACTACAAAGCCGATGCCTTGCACCGCAGGTGTGCTCTTTATACCTATGACAGGCAGCCAGGAGACATGTTGAGGATGCTCCCTGGCCACTTTAATTGTGGAATAAATACCAACAGAGTGGCCAAGCATAGCAACAGGGATGTGTACATGCAGTTAGACTAAACAATGATGATTGGTGGATGCCTCTGGTCAAATCACAGTGGTTGGATGTACCACACACTGATTGGTGGACCACTGTAGCTATCCACCACACTATATGTAGCTCTTAAACATAGAGATGGTGATGGCCTCATTGAAGACAAGCAGCTGCAAGCGAGTCAATAACTAGAGCATGCCCCCCATTGTTCTGAGGTTGCAGGTTTGAAGTATAATTTTTAGTGAGGGCTGGCAGTTGTTAGACTTGACGTACACCGTTTGATTAGGGAAAAGGGTAAAATCTGGGGTCTTATTTTAATGTATGAAGGTGGCCGAGAGACAGCTGCCCAGCCACAGCAGCTCCTCCCATGCCATGAAACATTGCGGAGCGTCCATTGCCGTCCAGTCTCCCCTTCTCCTCAGCCCCAGGCAGTGCTCATACTAATGATTTTATTGCCATTATGTGGGTGGGCAGTGAAAGGCATTACTGTGTTAACAATAGGTACGGTATGTAATTAGTTAAAGCACATATACAAAAACAACCCCCTACAAGTTCTGCGTTTACCCCTGTGATCACAGGCAGAACAATAGGTCTGTTTGCAGCAGTGTAAGTAAACATATTTTGGTTATCGAAGGTCCTGGCATTTATGGAATAAAAATCCAGAAGAGCAAGAATCATTGTATGACGTGACACGTAGGAGGTAGGAGGACAGACAGTGATGAGGTCCCAGCCTCTTATAATCCTGCTGCCTTATTACTGTGTGAGAGCGAGACGCTGCTGAATCACATGTAATCAGTATATATAATACTACAGTATATACTGTATAATAGGCAAAGCAGTTTGTAAGCTTGTTAGTAAGAGCAATGACTTGGGTTGATGTTTCGTCCACTGAATAAATTAAGCAAGATGTAAATATTCAGCAAATTAGGGAAAAAAGTTATAATTAGTGTTTGACCTTGTGACGGTCGCTGAAATGATTATTAGCTATCCATTGGTGGTGGTGGTGGTGGGGGGGGGTTTGTGTTTATCAATACCAGTGTTTTGTGGGGTATTTTTTTTTTTAACGTTCATTAGCTTTAAGTTTTGTAATTTCAAGGGAGGGCTGTTAATGTAAAGCGAAAATTAATGTTAAAATGTATATTTTTGCTTGAATTTAGCAATCTTCTGACAAGAGCCTGTCCCAATGAAAAGTAGTTGAAAACAAGGTGATAGCTGCTACAATTACTTTGCTACTGGGTACTGACCTGGCGGTGGAAATGTGCATGAGTTGCTGTCTGACTGCATGAGTAATGGCTGACGGGGAGGGATCTGAAGAATCTCTTTCAAGTAAAAAAAATGTGGCAGAGTAGGAAAGGCTACTATTGGCTAACAGGTTTTAACAAATGGAAAGGGAAAATATAATGCCGATGCACACTCTATAGTACCAAACACTGCTAATCAGAATAATTATAATGAACTCTGCAATCTAGATTGCAGAATTCATTATAACTATTCTGATTAGCAGTGCTTGGCACTATAGAGTGTGCATCGACATTATATTTTCTCTTTCTGTGTGGAAGTACATGATAGCACCTCTCATTATATTTGTAAGTAGGGTGTGCAGTCCAAGGTCCCCTCCCCAAAGTGTTAACAAATATCAGTCAGTCCAATATTATGAAGTTTTGTGGATGAAAGTTTTCAAATTACCCATCAGTGTTAGAAGGATGGACTTTTATTGCCAGAGATTGCCCTTCTCCATCATTACACTGCCTCTCTCCAAACACACAGATATTTTGGAAATCCACATTATATAAATGTAAGCATCTAGGGAGTGCTTACATTTTGTGGGTGTCCCGAAAACACCCATTTTTAAGGATTTCTCAAAAAGTTACTTAATAAATAACAACTCATATTCATAAGTATGGTCAAAAGTGTCTAAAGCAAATATACATACACCTATACACATTAATAAGCCATAATATTTATTAATAATTCTGGGGATACTCTATAGGAGGACAAAATAAGCAATATGCCGGGAATAGACACACACATAAATTCTCAGGAGTCGAGAGAGAAAAAGAAAAAATATTTAATTTTATATTTAATTAATATAAAAGATTTTGAGGAGGTGTCTGTTCAATGAAAGATCATTTTAAAATTGTGACTGTGCTTTATTCATTTAAAGGATAGGGATCGTAAGGTCCTCTGTTCAGGATACAGGTACTATTGGGCAAAGCCCTGATCATGCTAATTGCCCTAGCTTCCACTGCCTCTGGGGCATACTTTTTTGTGAACCCTCTTTTCCATTTCCACCATGGTACTGTGATAAGCAACATAGCACTCAAAACAGCAGGGGAAACCCATAGTCATGGTCTCATGAGAGACTTGTGAGGGTGTGACCTTGTTACTGTATGTTGCAATGTTCCACACACCCCGGATACTTGCCGAGGGCTATTAAAGCACTTCCCCTCCTAAAACACCTTTGATTTGCACAAGTGACACGTCACTCCTCCCAGCAATCTCGACAATCAGGACAAAAGTTAGACTTGGAGATTTGGGAGGTGCAGTATAAAAATGACACTGTTATCAAGATGTTAAGGGGTCTATTTATCATAGGAAGAAAAGCCCTATATCCATCACGTACTGTACAAAAGTACCAGCTGGAGATCTTGATAAAAGGAAAATATCCTCTTATTAAAATAAAGCATTTTGTGCTGTGCAAGTATATTAAATTAATTATATTTTTCAGCTTTTTCTCAATATTATTTATTTTTATATATTTTTATTTATTATCTATTTTTTAAAGAATCTGTAACTGGAAGCACAAATCCAGGCTTTAAGTGCAGTGTGCATTTGTTTTGTGCATTTGTAATCTGGCAAAGTCAGATCATGTACAGTATACGCAGAAGGAACCTGGGCTGGCCGGTGAAGTGGTAAGTGTCTTCTTACCACTATCAGTCACTATCAGCTGCCTGGCAAATATTTTGTGGTAAATGTGGTGATTTAAATTCTTCTCTTGCTGCGATAAGCAACAATACCTAGAGGCAGGGCCGGTGCAAGGTTTCTCGGCACCCTAGGCTAATCGTCTGCCTACTGCCCACCCCCAAACACACACACACACCTTCCCACACATACCCACTTTCCAGCTCCCCTGGATATAAAGACAGTTTCTTAAGGCCCGTACACACTGGTCGATGTATCGGCCGTTCTCTTGAACGGCCGATACATCGCGGGACCGTCGGCCAGTGTGTACGGGCGATACGTCTGTGAACTCCGTTGTTCACAGACGTATCGCGTCGGCCGCGCAGCACAGCCGACAGCCAATATATCTAACGATATATTGGCGCGTCGCTGTGTGTGTACGGGGCGGTCGTCCGACCGCCCGTACACATGCTGCGGCGGCCGGCGGTGATTGACAGGTGAACTGGGCGGGCGCTCGCGCCCGCCCAGTTCATGACGTCAGTCCCCCGACGGATCGGGCTGTGTGTATCCACAGCACACTGCCCGATCCGTACATAGATATATCTGCAGATCAATTGATCTGCAGATATATCTAATAGTGTGTACCCACCTTTAGATGTTTCACAGCTGCCATTGTCGAATAGGGAAACAATCTCGGGAAAACAAAAAATACAAAAACCCACTATGCACAATATTTTGCAGGTAACCCCAGACAGGCTGTAGTACAGGGATGCGGGGTGGGGGTGGGGGGAGTAAAGGCAGCAGTTGGAGGAGGGAAGGGGGGATATGGTGTATCCTCCACAGGGGAGGACAGCAATGATGGGGCTATTCTACGGAGGGTAGGGCAGCAGTGAGAGGGTCTTGTCCATATGGGAGGCAGCAGTGTGTGTGGGGGGGTAATTCTACAGAGGGGAGGTCAGCAGTGATGGGGTTATTCTACAGAGGGCAGGGCAGCAGTGAGGGGGTCTTCTCCATATGGGAGGTCAGCAGTGGGGGGGTAATTCTACAGAGGGGAGGGCAGCAGTGATGGGGTTATGCTACAGAGGGTAGGGCAGCAGTGAGGGGGTCTCTTCCATATGGGAGAGAGGCAGTGGGTGGGGGGGTAATTCTACAGAGGGGAGAGCAGCAGTGATGGGGTTATGATACAGAGGGTAGGGCAGCAGTGAGGGGGTCTCCTCCATATGGGAGGGCAGTAGTAGGGGGGGGGGGGTTATTCTACAGAGGGGAGGGAAGCACCAACAGGCTATACTGTATATACACACACATTAATAATGTTACCAACATACACAATCTTACACATTCAATTAAGGATGTGCACCTGAACTTGAAGCCCTCTGACATCAGACCCACTTCTGCTGTGTAGCCAGGTGCCCGCCACTCTGGAGCACAGTCCAGTCGAGAACCCCGCTGCTCCTGCTGCTGCTGGGTACCTGCAGCTCCCTTCTGCACGGAGCAATGGATGAGGAGCTTCCACACCCTGTCTCTGCCAGTCAGGGGAACGCAGCAATGAGGAAGGGGGGGAGGTGCTCCTGTGCAGAGATCCACAGCACAGGGCGCTTCTGTATGGGTAAGACTTGGCCGGGCTCTGCGGTTGTGGGAGGCTCTATCCACTGCCAGAAGTCTGGCTGTATGCGTCCTGTGCCTCCTGGTGGAATTGCCTACCTGGGGGAACGGTCCGCTCTGCTCGACTCCCAGCTACTATGGAATACTCTGTCTAGCCCCGGCTACAGTGCAAGCAGCGTGGGCCCGGGGGGTGGCGGCTGTTACCAACTGCAGCAGCAAGGTACGGGGTGGGGGCTGCCAAGTGTGGAATTCTTATATTGCATTGTCCTCCTCGGAGGGTACAGGAGAGTCGGAGAATGCATTCTTCATTTTTTCACCAGGCAACCACAGCGGGCCGTCCCCTCAGGTCCCGGCGCCCATAGGCAGCTGCCTAAAGCTGCCTAATGGAAGCGCCGGCCCTGCCTAGAGGCATATATATTATTAATTGTAGTCTGTCCCCGATATTGAAGTTTCCTTATATTTGTGGCTATAAGGAATATTTGTTCACCTAAATGTAACATTTCTGAGTCTGCAGGACAGGGGCTCTGATTTGAGCCTATCACAGCGATCAGTAAGAAGTAAGGTGATCACATAGCCATTCCTATACTTTCTGCTTCCGATTTCTGCTGTGTTATTGCGCACGGTTCTACGACCATCAGCGCATGTGCAAATGGACAGTATCGGAGGAGGATTCTTCGGCTGTCTCTTCAAAAAAATTGTGTAGCACAGTCTTTAGGGTACTATTGCTAACAGGGCCGGTTCTAGCCCTCGTGGCGCCCCAGGCGAAAATAGGGCCGTAGCTTCATAAAGGGGCGTGGTCAGTTATGCCCCCTGTAGAGTTGTGCCCCCGTTTGTGCCCCCATAAGAGTTGCGCCGCTTACAAAAATAAAAAATAAATTAATACTCACCATCCCCGTTCCTGATTCCCGACCGCTGCTTCCCTTTGTCTCTGGCTGCCGGCGCTGCTCCTCTGATCTATGGGAGAGACGTCATGATGTCTCTCCCATAGCACCGCATAGACACTAGAGGTCAATCATCACCCCTAGTGTCTATGTGCCACTCCCACAATGCAGTGTGTTGCGCGATGACTTCATCGCGCACCGCACCTACCAAGGACCGGGGGGCACCAGTTGCGGATCTTGCGGCGGCGGCGCCCTCCGGAAGGCGGCGCCCTGGGAAAAAATCCTGCGTGCCCGTAGCAAGATCCGCTACTGATTGCTAACACCATCTGAGTTCGCATTCTCGAGCTTGGTAAATTTGCCAATTTAGAAGCCGCATAGACATCTATGGGGACTGCTTCTTCAATCGAAAACTGAGGCTCTGCAGAAGACAATGGAAATATCTGCTGTGGTCCCCCCTTATTACATATTGGGGATGATTAATATTTGCAAGCCATTTTCAGGGACTATCCCACAAAATAGTCTTTGCTATCATGACAAATGATAAATAGAGCCTTAAAGTACTGTTTATCTCTCTTTTAACTCAATGGCTAAAATCACGTTTAGACCCTTTTCCAAGTGTGATTAAACCATACTTGCCTACCCTCCCGGAATGGCCGGGAGGCACCCGAAAATCGTGTCACCCTCCCGGCCCCCCGGAAAGGTGGGCAGGCCTCCCGTTTTCCCTGTCAGGCCCTCGGCCGCCCACAGCAGGAACAGGTGGGCGGTCCGAGGGGATCTGATGATGCGATCGTAGCTCCGCCCCCTCTAGACAGTGCCTGTTTTCTCGGCACTGTATAGCAGGGGGCGGAGCCACGATGACGCGATCGTGATACCACAGCCCCCGGACTGCCCACTTCCCTGTAATCATGCCCCTGGACAGCCCACATTGACCACGCCCCCCAGACAGCCCATCATGCCGCCGGCCACGCCCCCATGCGCCTACAATGCTGCCTTCTCCCAGAGGAGGGGTCAGCAAAGTAGGCAAGTATGGATTAGATATATCTGCCATGGAATCTACATTATGCTCAGGCCCATATTTATCAAGCCTTGGAGAGTGATGAATTTCACAGTGACAAGTTACCAGCCAATCAGCTCCTAACTGTAATTTTTTCAAACACAGGCTGTGCCGTGGAAGTTAGGAGCTGATTGGTTGGTACTTTATCACCATGCTTTTTATCACTTTCCAAGACTTGATAAATGGGGGCCATAGTGTTTCTGGTTAATATTCTGCTATGGAATCAAGGGGTTTGCGTGGAGCGCACAGTATGTGTATCTTGTTCAAGGGGGCTGCTGGTATCTGGAGAGTTGTCCAGACTCTAGGGCTAGTGTTATCGTACAGGTTTTGGATACCTGCGCTCACCCTCTATTTGGTGTTTGTATGTGAGAAATGATGTATCTCTATGATCTGTAAATACCTTTATAAGTCACAATGCTTAGTATAACAGATGGTACAATAATTCATATATAATTGATGATATTGTGATTACACATAAATGCCCTTATAATAACATGCATATTGTGTGAACATCCGATGTATAGGGAAATTAAACACAAGATGAAATAAAATATGGTATTGCCGCTTGATGAATATCCTAAAAATAAAAAAAAAAAGTCTTGTGAGAAAAGGAGTGTCTTTGTTCCAGATATATAGGAGTCAGTCTTTATCTGAAGGGATTTCCTTTCCCCTCAGTGTGAGTCTAAACAGTGTGCCCAGAGGCGGTTCTTTGGTCAATAATTGATCGTAGGTGGAGGTCGTGTTCTGGGAGGCCGGCGTCCCGGCCTGCCAGGTGCAACTTACCCTCACGATGTGATGTTTAGTTCTCTTTGTTCACTCTGTGGTGAGTGATGATGTGGCCACTTGCGCTGTTTCCGCTGTATCCGTCCCCGGTGGTGTTCCTCAGCAGACAGGGCTGGAAGCCTTCCTGGCTCTGCTGCTAGGCTGCCGGGTCCCGCCGGAAGCCGCACTGAACAACCGGAAGTTGCGTTGCCGCAACGCTCAGCTTCTTCCTATGTCCTGTGCGGTCTCAACGGCCGCTCCACTCGCCGGCCGGCGAGGAGTCTTGTGGATGTAGTTTGCGGTGATGTGCTGGCAAGCTTGAGGTGTCTGCATGGAAACAGATCCATGCAGACACCTCAAGCTTGCCAGCACATCACCGCAAACTACATCCACAAGACTCCTCGCCGGCTGGCGAGTGGAGCGGCCGTTGAGACCGCACAGGACATAGGAAGAAGCTGAGCGTTGCGGCAACGCAACTTCCGGTTGTTCAGTGCGGCTTCCGGTGGGACCCGGCAGCCTAGCAGCAGAGCCAGGAAGGCTTCCAGCCCTGTCTGCTGAGGAACACCACCGGGGACGGATACAGTGGAAACAGTGCAAGTGGCCACATCATCACTCACCACAGAGTGAACAAAGAGAACTAAACATCACATCGTGAGGGTAAGTTGCACCTGGCAGGCCGGGACGCCGGCCTCCCAGAACACGACCTCCACCTACGATCAATTATTGACCAAAGAACCGCCTCTGGGCACACTGTTTAGACTCACACTGAGGGGAAAGGAAATCCCTTCAGATAAAGACTGACTCCTATATATCTGGAACAAAGACACTCCTTTTCTCACAAGACTTTTTTTTTTTATTTTTAGGATATTCATCAAGCGGCAATACCATATTTTATTTCATCTTGTGTTTAATTTTCCTATACATCGGATGTTCACACAATATGCATGTTATTATAAGTAGAGATGAGCGGGTTCGGTTCCTCGGAATCCGAACCCGCCCGAACTTCAGGTTTTTTTACACGGGTCCGAGCGACTCGGATCTTCCAGCCTTGCTCGGTTAACCCAAGCGCGCCCGAACGTCATCATCACGCTGTCGGATTCTCGCGAGGCTCGGATTCTATCGCGAGACTCGGATTCTATATAAGGAGCCGCGCGTCGCCGCCATTTTCACACGTGCATTGAGATTCATAGGGAGAGGACGTGGCTGGCGTCCTCTCCGTTTATAGAGATTCGAGAAGAGAGTGAGACAGAGAGAGACACAGTAGTAATTTTGGGGAGCATTAGGAGGAGTACTACTACTACTAGTACTTGCTGAAGTGATAGAGATAGTGTGACTGTATTATCTGACTTGTGGGGGAGACACTGACAGTGGGGAGCAGTTAGAGTCTGAGAGCAGGACTCAGGACTCAGGAGTACATATAACGTACAGTTCACACTTTTGCTGCCAGAGTGCCACACTGCCATTGTTTGTGACCACACTGACCACCAGTATAATATATATTGTGATTGTCTGCTTAGGACTCAGGAGTACTACTTGCAAGTTGCTGATAGTGTGACCAGTGACCTGACCACCAGTTTAATAATCACCACCAGTTTATGAGTTTAATATATATATATATATATAATTGTATATAATATATATATAATATTGTATACCACCTAGCACCTACCCGTGTTTTTTTTTTTTTTTCTTTCTTCTTTATACATACTACTATAGTAGCTTACTGTAGCAGTCTGCGGTGCTGCTGAGCTGACAGTGTCCAGCAGGTCCGTCATCAGTCATTACATAATAAATATATATACCTGTCCGGCTGCAGTACTAGTGATATTATATATACATATATATTGATTTCATCTCATTATCATCCAGTCTATATTATCAGCAGACACAGTACGTTAGTCCACGGCTGTAGCTACCTCTGTGTCGGCACTCGGCAGTCCATCCATAATTGTATACCACCTACCCGTGGTTTTTTTTTTTCTTTCTTCTTTATACATACTACTATAGTAGCTTACTGTAGCAGTCTGCGGTGCTGCTGAGCTGACAGTGTCCAGCAGGTCCGTCATCAGTCATTACATAATAAATATATATACCTGTCCGGCTGCAGTACTAGTGATATTATATATACATATATATTGATTTCATCTCATTATCATCCAGTCTATATTATCAGCAGACACAGTACGTTAGTCCACGGCTGTAGCTACCTCTGTGTCGGCACTCGGCAGTCCATCCATAATTGTATACCACCTACCCGTGGTTTTTTTTTTCTTTCTTCTTTATACATACTACTATAGTAGCTTACTGTAGCAGTCTGCGGTGCTGCTGAGCTGACAGTGTCCAGCAGGTCCGTCATCAGTCATTACATAATAAATATATATACCTGTCCGGCTGCAGTACTAGTGATATTATATATACATATATATTGATTTCATCTCATTATCATCCAGTCTATATTATCAGCAGACACAGTACGGTAGTCCACGGCTGTAGCTACCTCTGTGTCGGCACTCGGCAGTCCATCCATAATTGTATACCACCTACCCGTGTTTTTTTTTTTTTCTTTCTTCTTTATACATACTACTATAGTAGCTTACTGTAGCAGTCTGCGGTGCTGCTGAGCTGACAGTGTCCAGCAGGTCCATCATCAGTCATTACATAATAAATATATATACCTGTCCGGCTGCAGTACTAGTGATATTATATATACATATATATTGATTTCATCTCATTATCATCCAGTCTATATTAGCAGCAGACACAGTACGGTAGTCCACGGCTGTAGCTACCTCTGTGTCGGCACTCGGCAGTCCATCCATAAGTATACTAGTATCCATCCATCTCCATTGTTTACCTGAGGTGCCTTTTAGTTGTGCCTATTAAAATATGGAGAACAAAAATGTTGAGGTTCCAAAATTAGGGAAAGATCAAGATCCACTTCCACCTCGTGCTGAAGCTGCTGCCACTAGTCATGGCCGAGACGATGAAATGCCAGCAACGTCGTCTGCCAAGGCCTATGCCCAATGTCATAGTACAGAGCATGTAAAATCCAAAACACCAAATATCAGTAAAAAAAGGACTCCAAAATCTAAAATAAAATTGTCGGAGGAGAAGCGTAAACTTGCCAATATGCCATTTACCACACGGAGTGGCAAGGAACGGCTGAGGCCCTGGCCTATGTTCATGGCTAGTGGTTCAGCTTCACATGAGGATGGAAGCACTCAGCCTCTTGCTAGAAAAATGAAAAGACTCAAGCTGGCAAAAGCACCGCAAAGAACTGTGCGTTCTTCGAAATCCCAAATCCACAAGGAGAGTCCAATTGTGTCGGTTGCGATGCCTGACCTTCCCAACACTGGACGTGAAGAGCATGCGCCTTCCACCATTTGCACGCCCCCTGCAAGTGCTGGAAGGAGCACCCGCAGTCCAGTTCCTGATAGTCAGATTGAAGATGTCAGTGTTGAAGTACACCAGGATGAGGAGGATATGGGTGTTGCTGGCGCTGGGGAGGAAATTGACAAGGAGGATTCTGATGGTGAGGTGGTTTGTTTAAGTCAGGCACCCGGGGAGACACCTGTTGTCCGTGGGAGGAATATGGCCGTTGACATGCCTGGTGAAAATACCAAAAAAATCAGCTCTTCGGTGTGGAAGTATTTCAACAGAAATGCGGACAACATTTGTCAAGCCGTGTGTTGCCTTTGTCAAGCTGTAATAAGTAGGGGTAAGGACGTTAACCACCTCGGAACATCCTCCCTTATACGTCACCTGCAGCGCATTCATAATAAGTCAGTGACAAGTTCAAAAACTTTGGGCGACAGCGGAAGCAGTCCACTGACCAGTAAATCCCTTCCTCTTGTAACCAAGCTCACGCAAACCACCCCACCAACTCCCTCAGTGTCAATTTCCTCCTTCCCCAGGAATGCCAATAGTCCTGCAGGCCATGTCACTGGCAATTCTGACGAGTCCTCTCCTGCCTGGGATTCCTCCGATGCATCCATGCGTGTAACGCCTACTGCTGCTGGCGCTGCTGTTGTTGCTGCTGGGAGTCGATGGTCATCCCAGAGGGGAAGTCGTACTCGTAAGCCCACTTTTACTACTTCCACCAAGCAATTGACTGTCCAACAGTCCTTTGCGAGGAAGATGAAATATCACAGCAGTCATCCTGCTGCAAAGCGGATAACTGAGGCCTTGGCATCCTGGGTGGTGAGAAACGTGGTTCCGGTATCCATCATTACTGCAGAGCCAACTAGAGACTTGTTGGAGGTACTGTGTCCCCGGTACCAAATACCATCTAGGTTCCATTTCTCTAGGCAGGCGATACCGAAAATGTACACAGACCTCAGAAAAAGAGTCACCAGTGTCCTAAAAAATGCAGCTGTACCCAATGTCCACTTAACCACGGACATGTGGACAAGTGGAGCAGGGCAGGGTCAGGACTATATGACTGTGACAGCCCACTGGGTAGATGTATGGACTCCCGCCGCAAGAACAGCAGCGGCGGCACCAGTAGCAGCATCTCGCAAACGCCAACTCTTTCCTAGGCAGGCTACGCTTTGTATCACCGCTTTCCAGAATACGCACACAGCTGAAAACCTCTTACGGCAACTGAGGAAGATCATCGCGGAATGGCTTACCCCAATTGGACTCTCCTGTGGATTTGTGGCATCGGACAACGCCAGCAATATTGTGTGCGCATTAAATCTGGGCAAATTCCAGCACGTCCCATGTTTTGCACATACCTTGAATTTGGTGGTGCAGAATTTTTTAAAAAACGACAGGGGCGTGCAAGAGATGCTGTCGGTGGCCAGAAGAATTGCGGGACACTTTCGGCGTACAGGCACCACGTACAGAAGACTGGAGCAACACCAAAAACGCCTGAACCTGCCCTGCCATCATCTGAAGCAAGAAGTGGTAACGAGGTGGAATTCAACCCTATATATGCTTCAGAGGTTGGAGGAGCAGCAAAAGGCCATTCAAGCCTATACAATTCAGCACGATATAGGAGGTGGAATGCACCTGTCTCAAGCGCAGTGGAGAATGATTTCAACGTTGTGCAAGGTTCTGCTGCCCTTTGAACTTGCCACACGTGAAGTCAGTTCAGACACTGCCAGCCTGAGTCAGGTCATTCCCCTCATCAGGCTTTTGCAGAAGAAGCTGGAGACATTGAAGGAGGAGCTAACACGGAGCGATTCCGCTAGGCATGTGGGACTTGTGGATGGAGCCCTTAATTCGCTTAACAAGGATTCACGGGTGGTCAATCTGTTGAAATCAGAGCACTACATTTTGGCCACCGTGCTCGATCCTAGATTTAAAACCTACCTTGGATCTCTCTTTCCGGCAGACACAAGTCTGCTGGGGTTCAAAGACCTGCTGGTGAGAAAATTGTCAAGTCAAGCGAACGCGACCTGTCAACATCTCCTCCTTCACATTCTCCCGCAACTGGGGGTGCGAGGAAAAGGCTCAGAATTCCGAGCCCACCCGCTGGCGGTGATGCAGGGCAGTCTGGAGCGACTGCTGATGCTGACATCTGGTCCGGACTGAAGGACCTGTCAACGATTACGGACATGTCGTCTACTGTCACTGCATATGATTCTCTCCCCATTGAAAGAATGGTGGAGGATTATATGAGTGACCGCATCCAAGTAGGCACGTCACACAGTCCGTACTTATACTGGCAGGAAAAAGAGGCAATTTGGAGGCCCTTGCACAAACTGGCTTTATTCTACCTAAGTTGCCCTCCCACAAGTGTGTACTCTGAAAGAGTGTTTAGTGCCGCCGCTCACCTTGTCAGCAATCGGCGTACGAGGTTACTTCCAGAAAATGTGGAGAAGATGATGTTCATTAAAATGAATTATAATCAATTCCTCCGTGGAGACATTGACCAGCAGCAATTGCCTCCACAAAGTACACAGGGAGCTGAGATGGTGGATTCCAGTGGGGACGAATTGATAATCTGTGAGGAGGGGGATGTACACGGTGATATATCGGAGGATGATGATGAGGTAGACATCTTGCCTCTGTAGAGCCAGTTTGTGCAAGGAGAGATTAATTGCTTCTTTTTTGGTGGGGGTCCAAACCAACCCGTCATTTCAGTCACAGTCGTGTGGCAGACCCTGTCACTGAAATGATGGGTTGGTTAAAGTGTGCATGTCCTGTTTATACAACATAAGGGTGGGTGGGAGGGCCCAAGGACAATTCCATCTTGCACCTCTTTTTTCTTTAATTTTTCTTTGCGTCATGTGCTGTTTGGGGAGTGTTTTTTGGAAGGGCCATCCTGCGTGACACTGCAGTGCCACTCCTAGATGGGCCCGGTGTTTGTGTCGGCCACTAGGGTCGCTTATCTTACTCACACAGCTACCTCATTGCGCCTCTTTTTTTCTTTGCGTCATGTGCTGTTTGGGGAGTGTTTTTTGGAAGGGCCATCCTGCGTGACACTGCAGTGCCACTCCTAGATGGGCCCGGTGTTTGTGTCGGCCACTAGGGTCGCTTATCTTACTCACACAGCTACCTCATTGCGCCTCTTTTTTTCTTTGCGTTATGTGCTGTTTGGGGAGTGTTTTTTGGAAGGGCCATCCTGCGTGACACTGCAGTGCCACTCCTAGATGGGCCAGGTGTTTGTGTCGGCCACTAGGGTCGCTTAGCTTAGTCATCCAGCGACCTCGGTGCAAATTTTAGGACTAAAAATAATATTGTGAGGTGTGAGGTATTCAGAATAGACTGAAAATGAGTGGAAATTATGGTTTTTGAGGTTAATAATACTTTGGGATCAAAATGACCCCCAAATTCTATGATTTAAGCTGTTTTTTAGTGTTTTTTGAAAAAAACACCCGAATCCAAAACACACCCGAATCCGACAAAAAAAATTCGGTGAGGTTTTGCCAAAACGCGGTCGAACCCAAAACACGGCCGCGGAACCGAACCCAAAACCAAAACACAAAACCTGAAAAATTTCAAGTGCACATCTCTAATTATAAGGGCATTTATGTGTAATCACAATATCATCAATTATATATGAATTATTGTACCATCTGTTATACTAAGCATTGTGACTTATAAAGGTATTTACAGATCATAGAGATACATCATTTCTCACATACAAACACCAAATAGAGGGTGAGCGCAGGTAATACAGGTTGAGTATCCCTTATCCAAAATGCTTGGGACCGGAGGTATTTTGGATATGGGATTTTTCCGTATTTTGGAATAATTGCATACCATAATGAGATATCATGGCGATGGGACCCAAGTCTAAGTACAGAATGCATTTATGTTTCATATACACCTTATACACAAAGCTTGAAGGTCATTTTAGCCAATATTTTTATAACTTTGTGCATTAAACAAAGTGTGTCTACATTCACACAAATCATTTATGTTTCATATACAACTTATACACACAGCCTGCAGGTCATTTAATACAATATTTTTAATAACTTTGTGTATTAAACAAAGTTTGTGTACATTGAGCCATCAGAAAACAAAGGTTTCACTATCTCAGTCTCACTCAAAAAAGTCCGTATTTCGGAATATTCCGTATTTCGGAATATTTGGATATGGGATACTCAACCTGTATTCTGCTATACCCTTTATGTATTTATATGTTGGCAGTGTTTCCCTTTAAGTGTGTTTCCTGCATAAAAGTCTCTTGCTTCCAGTATATATTTCTAGAGAATCACATGAAGGAAATGCTTTCTGAGCCATTCCCAAGTTCTCAGCTCACCAAATTGCATCTTTGCAGGCCCTGGAAAGCACACTAAGAAGTTAGCTATTGAAACTATTTCATGTGGAAGGATTGCTAAGTAAATTCACAAAATGTCCATTCATCTCACTAAGATAGCGAATTAGTCAAGCATAAAATGTGGAAATCTGCACAGCTTTCTATACACAGACAGAATTTGTTCTCCTATAGTTGCCAAATGAAGATGCAATGCCTGACCCTGCAAGGTATTTAAGCTCACATGACTAAACAAGGAAAGAGGGCTCAACTTGTCTAGAATTATCTATATCCACTTTGTGGGAGGTGAACAGCTCAGAAAAAAAACAGTATATACCCTAAATTAAAATGAGATCACATATGAAGTTTTTATTTTATAGTAATTAACAAATATAAATGTAAAACCATAAGACCTCTGAAATGTAATATACATCTGTGTAATTGTACATAAATGACTGAAATAAACATTAATGATGTGGACACTCAAGGCATCTCTGATATAGTAGCTTGGATACATTTGGTAGTGTTAGGCTGAGTACATACTTGCCAATGTCTGTGACATCGGCAAGATCCCCCCGCAAACGGTATTGTTGAGTGACGGCATGCACCCACATCCAGGTGCATGCCGTCTCTTACAATATCTTTAGATTTCAAGTTGAAAACTAGAGATATTGTACCTCGTTAATGACCTGCAGGATCATTAACGATATAGGGTATACACACTTGCCGATATATATGATAAATCAGCGGTGGCCAACCTGTGGCTCTTGAGCCACATGCAGCTCTTTCTTTCTTCAAATGTGGCTCCTAACACACAAAGTCACATGACCACAACAGATCCGGTAACCACTGCTCACTAGAAAAACATGCAGCAGCACTACGGGGACTTAGACCTGAGGGAGCCAGATACTAGAGTTGAGACACCCACCAGCAAACAGAGGACACATAAGGGGCTGCTGCAGTGGCATGAATTGGGGGAAGCTGAAGCGACACATGAGGGTGCTGACTGTAGTGACAGGAGGATGCTGGCTGAAGTGACAAGAGGGTGCTGCCTGAAGTGACACGAGGGTGCTGGCTGGAGTGACAAGAGGGTGCTGGCTGGAGTGACAAGAGGGTGCTGGCTGGAGTGACACAGCAGGGTGCTGGGTGAAGTGACACATAGGGGAGCTGAAGTGTATTATGTGAATCTGGATTTTTCAATTTATTTTATGTGGATCTGGCTTTTACAATTATTTTATGTGGAAGTGGCTTTTTCAAAGTATTTTATGTTGGATCTGGCTTTTTCAATGTATTTTATACCAGGGGCGTGGCCTAGAAGGCACAAGGCCACACCCCATTTTTGCATGTGCGCCTTCGGCTCGATGTCGGCTCTTTGACGTACCTAACACATTTTTTGGGGCTCTTTGTCTCTGACTGGTTGGCCACCCCTGCGATAAATCATCCGATCCGCCGGTTCGGACGATATATTGGGTGCACATCAGCAAGTGTGTACCCAGCCTTAGACTGGAAATACAGTGCAATTAAAGCAACAACATTTTTTACCCAACTGGCCCTATAATGGTCAGATAGGCTTTGTGGCATCAAGAAGTGTTCTGGAATAAAAGGCATCATTCTGGTGTTTGTGAGTTTGTTTCCTGTATGGACATATTGGCCAGAGATCTAGCCTGAAGATTTGGTAGGGCCTCTGCAACCCCCACAGTACATTTCCAGAACTCTCTTGATCCCACTATATTATTCTATATCTTATATAAGGGATATAATTATATGACAATGAAGACCGGAGACTTGAGAACAGTAGGCTTATCGTTACTTCTGTGTACGGAATGGATCCAACATCAATTGAATACTGCCCAATTCAAGGACACCTTGATCAGGGCATTCATACTGGAGATCTAATTGGTACTGAAACATTCCATAAATCATCATTGCATCTAAAAGACCATGTCTCATTTTAGTTTACTATAACCTTGTAAAGCAGTATGTACATGTAATAAACATCACTCAGTAGAAAGCCATGTGACCTTATATCTTTCATCTTTATTTCCACAGGACGAATGACCAACTGGTGGCATTTCTCTCAAGATATCGAGATATGAACTTTTTGAAGTCACATGGGAGAGACAATGCAAGGTATTTTAAAAAGCTATCATACAGTATTCTGTAAATACCTAAAGCCCAGTGGCGCACAGAGGGGGGAATTCTGAGTACCCAGAAACCTTTCCCCTGATGGGCCACATTTTTGTTTTCTGAATTGTAGACAGCTTTGTCTTTGTCCCTGCACAATCCACGGATGCCCCCTTACACTATAATGCCGTGATTGGGGGCAGAGCTTAATGATGGGAGGTGCACAGCTTCGCCACCATCAGAGACCCACTGATACGTCTGTACCCTGGGCAAAGTGATTGTGCTATACTGGTCACCAACCAACTGCACATGCACGGAATGGATTGCAGGTGTTCTTCACTGTAAGAAGGGCACCAAAGAGAACATTGTATAACATTATAATATGTGTGATTGGTAAGAACGATTGAAGCTCCAAACTGTGTTAACATTTAAAATATATAAATAAATAAATGTATTAACTCTTCCAATCATTCTATCATTCTCCACTCAGTATGCTGGCAACTGGTGTCTCCATGTGCATTTGACATCATCAGCAATTAAATATCTCTAATCCAGTCACTCAAGTTGCTGAACACAAGGCTTACAGGCAGGGCTGCCATCAGAAATGATGGGGCCCAGGACTGACAAATGAGGCAGGTCCTCCTCACAAACACTGCCCAATTGCTCTATCCTGCATTCCCCAAATTTACATTTGTGGGAGGCAGCAGTGAGGACCGAGGACAGGGCCAGCTGCTTGCGCACCGGCACTCAGCCACCGCACGGAGGATCAAAGCCGAAGTGCTATTCTTACTACAGAGCCATCCGTGAGCCAATCGGAACCCATGGACCGGCAGCAAATCATAAGCTGCTATATGGCAGCTCCTAAATGGCTGCCGGTCCCAGAGCTTGGATTGGCTCACGGCCTGCATTTTAGTAAGAATAGCGCCGTGGCTCTGTCACTCTGAGGCTGCTGCCGGTGCGCAGGCAGGCAGCTGGCATGGTTCCCGATCCTAACTGCAGCTACCTGGGCCCCATCTCAGTCTGGGCCCGGGACTGGAGTCCCCACCGTCCCCCCTTGATGGCGGGCCTGCTTACAGGCATTTATAGCAAACATTTTATATTAACCTCTCTCCCCAATTTGTCCATTTGTAGTTTTTCAGAACTAGAGACTTATGTTTCAAAATCCTGCATGCAATAATTATTGAGACATGTATTCTATACCAATTTGCCTTTAAAAATAAAAAAAAGCTAGCAGAAAAACATAGAAGTGTAGCTCTCTAATTAATATTTCAGAGCGAGCAGATAAAAGAAGAACATAAAGGTGAAAATGGGCCTTCATCTCAGCAGGATCATCGCGATTTCCCGAGACATGGGATGCATTAACAGAAACCGCATACCTGGGTTAGCGGTGGTAGACTACTTGTTCTATAAGTTTTTTCTTCTTTCAGCCTCCCAGGTTATTAAAACCTTTAGTGAAATCATACTAGCTTTCCATCATTATAAGGTGGAACACTTTGTACCTTAATAGGAGCTAAGATAGCAGGAAAGACTATAGTCAAGCTATAAGATCTTCCATGGCAGGTGTCATTTTTTCGCTCTTAAAAGAGGATTGATAACTGGGAAAACATTAAAATGTAACATTTTACATGTATAGTCTAATCATTTGCCAGCATCGCAATATCTTACAGGTCCCCAGTGGCCTGCAATATGGGTAGGCTTTAATGAGAAAAATAACCGTAAAACAAGATGCAACCAATATAAACCAGCTGGGTACCTACAGTAAATTAGATCATCTACAGTGATTGTACTTCCAGGAATAGACAAATATGTTGGGACACATAACTTTGGGTCATATAAGACATCATTTCTAGACTGTATTCTGCATAATCTGTAATGATGAAATATTTAAGAGTTGCTTATTTTTGAGAGCAATTCTCTGCAGCAGGAAAGAAGGAGTATAACTGGGCAGCCGGTTTGCAAGGTCAGCCGGCTGTGGGGCATACGGATGCTACTCTAATGAGGAAATATTACAGAATGCAAACAAAGTAATTACACAGAAGGGATCCTCTTTGTGTTGTCTAGAAAGCTGTTGTATAAAGTTAAGTGAAAGAGCACAGGAGGACCTTAAGCATATTAGCCCGGCAATCAATGGGGTTTGGATACGCTGTGCAAAGCCAGATGATTCTGAATAGGACGAGTGACATTAAAGGCATGTTTCATTCTGATCTGAGATGAAGCTGTAGTATCCATTGTATAATCAATTACAACATGGAGAAAGATTCAAAGAATATAATTTATGTGGATGAAAATGACATTAACAGCTTTAAAGCAGTTTAGTGGTACAATAGAATTCAGTAGAGAATCCTGGAAAAGCTGTCTGTGTGATTGTGTTTTATGGTCAGTACTGAAGGCGCAGAATTATGACAGTGTCGTTTCTGAGAATCTAAGTACAAGAAAATGCAAAATAACAGAAAACCGTATGAAGATCTAGGCCAGGGGTGCTCTAACATGCGTCCCTCCAGTTGTTTTGGAACTATACATCCCAGCATGCCCTTCCACAGTTTTAGAATTGCCTAATAGCAAAACTGTGTCAGGGCATACTGGGATGTGTAGTTCCACAACAGCTGGAGGGATGCATGTAGAGTACTCATGGTCTAGGTGCTCAATAGATCCACAATGATCTATAGCTCACGGGATGCAGTACAAATGCCGCCTGTTGGGATCCCGGTGGTCAGGATGCTGATGCCGGAATTCCGTCAGCCAACGTTTTACCGGTGGCTGGCTTCCCGACACTCGCCCCTGGAATTCCCACTCGGTTTGTGTGTCCACGCCACCAACCGAGTGGGAATAAAATCCGTGGTGAGCGAAGCTCACCACCGGGCACAATGCGTGGTATTCCAGCAGACAGGTTGCCGCTGTCGGGATAATTACAGCCGGCATCCCGTCCGTCAGGTATTACATACCGGGATCCATAGCTCACCGATACTGTCTAACCATTGTCTACTGATGTGCATAAAGTGTAGGTGGGATTACTACCGCAGGGGAAAGAGAGAATGGAGTCTCAGGTGTGGTATGTGCAGTTGCGGATGGGAGAGTAAAATTGTTAAAATTATATACTGGCTATACCATTAAAAAGTATAATGTGTAAATACTCCCAGCACCGCAAATATGGTGACCACACTGTAGTGCTCCCAGTTGACTTTTTGCAACACAGAACCCCCAGTTCACATTATGCCACAGTATCCCCACTCTAATGATGTAACTAGCTATAGGGCATGCCTCTTGCTAATTTACTACTGCCCTCCTCTGCAATATGTTCCTCGCCAGTGGCTCACTGTACATTGAGGCTGCGAGTGATGTAGGTGACGTTAAGGGAGAATACAGATGTGTCCTCCTACATTTGTGCTGTAGCCACATTAAACAACCCTTCTAGGCATGACTCTGTAGAGCAGAGCGTCTTTATGTGCAACTTTTGCCATTTAAATGCATCTAAATCGCATTGCTATGTAAATAGGATGCACAAGCAGCTTATGCTGATTAAATTATATGTGGCATACCTATATTCTGTGTGTGACTGCGGCTGTATCTGCATACGAAATGCTATGTTACACTGTTTACATGGAAATCACTGTAATGTAGCATTTCGTATGCAGATACAGGTACAGTAAAACACCCTAAGGGGAACATATTCCTTAATACTTCTGTTAACTTAAAAATAAAGGGTCTAATTAATTTTTAGTTTTTTATTTACATCATGCATACTTACATGGATAGAAAATAACAGCGCAGACCCAGCATGTAGTGGGTGTAAGTCTGAATACTAGTGATGAATATTGCATGCTGGGTAATCAGGGCGTCCTGAACACATGCAGATGCACTGATAATCGCATAGAGGGGCTGATACTGTATATGCAATAGCATTATCTAGTAAGGAGGCTGCAGCTGGAGGACAGGACATAGATGCCTCCGAATCAGAATCAGGCCCAAAATATCATCACCCCCTAAAAAATAAGAGACTCCATTATTTAACATAATTTTGTTTTTAGATTATTATTATTTTGTGGACATTTGTGGGGTACCCTTTCGCTAGAGCAATTCTGTGTGCATTGAGACTTTTCTCCCTTCTCCATCTGTAGCACGCTCCTTAGGCTGGACAGAGTGAAAGCCTTGCTATATAGCAGATCTCTTCCCTTTTATGTAACATCTGCGTTTATTGTAAATATGACATTATGTATAATTAAGTGTAATTATGAGTGGAATAGCTCCTCTGTGTATGATATTTAATGCATTATCTGTGTTTAAAAATCAGTACAATTACTGTTATTTTCTTCCATTGTAGGCCATGTTCACTGAGGCGTAAAGTAACAGACACATTTTCAAAGAAATATTAAAGTGCTCATACCTAGGCTACAAGGGGAGGGTGCATATTATTACATGGAATAGGCTTTAAATTGACTAAATAATATGTTCCTATTCTTAGGGGTAAATTACGCAGCAGCTTACAAACAACACTTCTTGGCATGTTTGAACAGGAAGAAAACAAAACATTGAATAGCATTCCCACGTTACACTTTAAAGACATTGGACAATATCGCTACAGTATTTAATCTGTCCTGACCACTGGACAATGGTACACATTGTTATAGGATATTACACCAACACTACATGATATAACCAGAGGACATAATACAATCTGCAGTATACAGGGATAGGACATACCTCACAAGCACACCAATTGTAGTGGAACAGTCTTTATTTGGGTGTCTGTCCGGCTGTCACAGACGGGACTGATTTGTCTCAACCAACGAGCAGTTGGGAGGTACAGGAAGTTCTTTCAGAGCTGGTGTGTATAGCAAAGGTGCTATAAAAGGGTGCCGCATGCACCTGCCAGTGGTGCAGTAGGCAGTGAAAGGGTAGCTGGATGAGAATGGGAATGGGTAACTAGGCATGCCCCCTAGTGCGTGATCACATCCACTCCATAATTTGACCATGTACCTCCCGGTCTCAATCAGCTCATCTCCAATAATATAACAACTAGACATGATAGCAATACAAGTCTATTACACACTATACAGACACTGGCCACTAAACGTATGACATTACCACTGGACATGGGACCTGATTCCGAGTTCTGTTCATGAGGGGAGAGACATGCAGATTGACGATTATCTATGGGCCTTGAGTTGACGCCCATAGTTCCCCTCTTTCACTACCTGATTGACAGACGGCAGCGTTGAGGGGTCGGCAAGGGCAAGACCTGTTCTGAGAATGTACAGAACAGGTCTTGCAATGTCGCTCGCAGCCCCCTCTCAGCCACACCGTGATTGACATGCTGCGTTTGGGGGGCGGAGCAGGGTCAGTATACGCTACCGTTCTTCAAAACGGGGGAGTGTAGCCCCATTTTGAAGGGTCTGCGTCGTCGGTCACAGACTTCCTGGACCCTGGTGTCTAGATCGTACGGTGAGCCTGAGTAAGTATCGGCTTACGCAGGTTGGTCAGTGCCTGCAACCATGCGATCCGAGTCTGCGTCCCCAGACTCAACACTCAGATCCTTGCTAATGCTAACAGGACAGGACAGGAGGTGTCTATCTCCTACAGGGGGTGTAGTATGTTATGTCAGCGGCCGGCATACCGGCGCCGGGATCCCAACCGCCAACATGCCTGCAGCTGGGCGAGTGCAAATGAGCCCCTTGCAGGCTCGCTGCGCTTGCCATGCTGTGGGCACGGTGGCGCGCCACACGCACCATGCTATTTATTCTCCCTCCAGGGGGGTCATGGACCCCCAAGAGGGAGAATAGTTGTCGGTATGCCGGGTGTTGGGATTCCGTCGCCGATATACTGAGCGCCGGGATCCCCACAGCCGGCATACTGAATACCACCCCCTACAGGTGCCTCCTGCATTAGAATTTAATTAGACAGAACTGCACAGGCACTTCCAAGTGGCTGTGCAATTCCTTACAAACCTGAATCGACCCCATAGAACAAAAGTTTAGTGTATTTGTACAGTTTTACAGGAATATACTGGGCACAAAGTCTAATTATTGTGAAGCTTCAGTTGTTCTAATAAACTGCTAAATGGTACAGTAAACACTACTTTGTGTTAAGCAGGTCACATGCAAAGAGGGGCTACATATCATAAATTACAGAATGCATGTTCCATGTAGCTGGTATTCTGAAATTATCCCATTCCTTTTCATGGTCCTGACTGTGCTAATGGGACATTAAGTCTGGCACAACCTAATTGCGCAGTAATTATTGCTGGATTAGCCCCTTCAGGTTTGAGGCAAAAGGATTTATAATATATTATGAGATTGCTATTTTTATTATTATTATTATTATTATTATTATTCATGTAATTTGAAAAAGCAGATGATGTTCCCAGGTTTATTTTTTTACTTCAATAAACAGCATTCTTCATACGGGTGTGGATCATAGGGTTGACAGTAACTAGGTCGACAGTGACTAGGTTGACACCTAAAATAGGTCGACCCAGTTATTAGGTCGACATTAACAAGGTCAACGTGAGTTTGTTTTTCATTTTTTTGGTGTCGATTCTTTGTGAAGTGACCAGGAACCCCAATTAATGCACCTTGTCCCCTCGCATGGCTTCGGGCAAGGTGCCTCGCTCAGCTACTGCTGCGCTCGGCACAGGTTACTATTTCCAATCGTAGCCCATGTGGATGGTAAAGTAGGAAAAAGTTCAAAAAATGAAAGAAAATAAAGTGAAAAACTCATGTCGACCTTGTACATGTCGACCTAAGTGCAGTCAACCTAAAGACTGGATCCCAATCATACATACTCTGCTGATCTGACTGGATCCCCTTCATACATACTATGCTGATCTAAAATGTTAAGACAAATTAAATTAGCAAATGTACAGTACACAATGTAGAATATTATAATGACTGTTACTTCTATCTAAAAGACAGCACCAGCAGCTTATATTTACAGTATTTGTGAATGAAGTAACAGCTTTTCATACACAGTGGGGGGTTATTCCGCATTCTTAGCAAACCAAAAAAGTTAGCAATTGGTCGTAACCTTGTTGCACTGCAGGTGGGGCAGATGTAACGTGCAGAGAGATTTAGACCCCACCCAAATCTAACTATGGGGGTCATTCTGACCCGTTCGCTTGCTGCGTTTTAACGCAGCAGAGCGAACGGGTCCCTGCTGCGCATGCACCGGCGCCGTAGCGCGTCTGCGCATGCGGGACGGCCAAAAGCCATAGCAGGACAGCGATATCGCCTCTGCCTGATTGACAGGGAGAGGCGATCGATGGGCGGGAGGGGGCAAAACGGTGGCGTTTGGCCGCTGTTTTGTAGGCGCGGTCCGGCCAACGCATGCGTGGCCGGACCGAACGGGGGGTGGACCGCAGCGGCTGCGTGACATCATACGCAGCGGCTGCGGGCCAGGGAGCGAGGAGTAGCTCCCGGCCAGCACACTAAAGCTGCGCTGGTCGGGAGCTACTCCTGAAGTGCAAAGGCATCGCTACGATCAACTCGGAATGACCCCCTATGTCTGCACATGTTACATCTGTCCCACCTGCACTGCAAATTGTTTTGCCCAATTGCTAACTTTTTTGGTTTGCGAAGAATGCTGAATAACCCCCAATATGCTTCTGCAACTCAAAATCCGTTCAGCTGCCTACTTAAAGGGAAACTCCATACCCCAACACTCATATATGGCCAACTGCTATCTGGTTGACATTCATAAGGTCAACATTCAGAATGTTGACAGGTTCTGAATGTTGACAATCAGAAGGTCAACATGGACATTATGTCGACAACCAATATATACAGTTATGTTGACATTGTTAAAATGGTGACACATTCCGAATGTCAACATTTAATATGTTGATATCAGAATGTTAACATTCTGGTGACGACATGTTAAATGCCAACTCTGTGTGTGCATGACGACATTTTTAACCTGTCAAGCATAATGAATGTCGACATATTGGTTGTCGACCTAACATCCATTTCGATATTCTGACCACATTCAGAACGTGTGGACACTCTGAACGTCGAACTTCTGAATGTTTACTGTTCATACCACACTAGTTCAACTCCACCTGTATGGGTTTTTAAAGTGTTATTTTAAATCTATTAAAAGTGTAAATCCCCCTTTCTTTAACGTCCTAGAGGATGCTGGGACTCCGTAAGGACCATGGGGATAGACGGGCTCCGCAGGAGACATGGGCACTTTAAGAAAGACTTTAACTCTGGGTGTGCACTGGCTCCTCCCTCTATGCCCCTCCTCCAGACCTCAGTTTGATACTGTGCCCAGAGGAGCTGGGTGCATTTCAGGAGCTCTCCTGAGTTTCCTGTAAGAAAGCATTTTTGTTAGGTTTTTTATTTTCAGGGAGCCTGCTGGCAACAGACTCCCTGCATCGAGGGACAGAGGGGAGAGAAGCAGCCCTACTCTCTGAAGCTAGGTCCTGCTTCTTAGGCTACTGGACACCATTAGCTCCAGAGGAAGTCAGAACACAGGTCTCACCCTGGAGTTCGTCCCGGAGCCGCGCAGCCGTCCTCCTCACAGAGCCGGAAGATAGAAGCTGGGTGAGTATGAGAGGAAAAGATCTCCAGAGGCGGCAGAAGACTTGATTGATCTTCACTGAGGTAACGCACAGCACTGCAGCTGTGCGCCATTGCTCCCATACACCTCACAAACGGCAGTCACTGTAAGGGAGCAGGGCGCAGGGGGGGGGGGGGGGGCGGGCGCCCTGGGCAGCAATATAAACCTCTTATTTGGCAAAAGAGAGCATATATACAGCTGGACACTGTATATATGCATGAGCCCCCGCCAATTTTACACTTTTAGCGGGACTGAAGCCCGCCGCCGAAGGGGCGGGGCTTCTCCCTCAGCACTCACCAGCGCCATGTTTTTCTCCACAGCACCGCTGAGAGGAAGCTCCCCAGACTCTCCCCTGCTTATACCACGGTAGAAGAGAGGGTTTTAAAGAAGAGGGGGGCACATAATTTGGCGCAGATAATAATAACAGCGCTACGGGGTAAACATTACATTGCTGTGTTTTTCCTGGGTCATATTGCCCTGGGGTGTGTGCTGGCATACTCTCTCTCTGTCTCTCTAAAGGGCCTTGTGGGGGAACTGTCTTCAGAAGAGCATTCCCTGAGTGTGGGGTGTGTCGGTACGTGTGTGTCGACATGTCTGAGGTAAAAGGCTCTCCTAAGGAGGAGATGGAGCAAATGTGTGTGTGTGTGGTGTCTCCGTCGACAACGCCGACACCTGATTGGATATGTGAAATTAAGTGCTAAGATGAATTTATTACACAAAAGATTAGAGAACAGACAGGGAATCTACCCCTGTCTGTCCCTATGTCACAGAGACCTTCAGAGTCTCACAACGCTCACTATCCAAAATAATAGACACTGATATCGACAAGGAGTCTGACTCCAGTGTCGACTACGATAATGCAAAGTACAGCCAAAACTGGCAGAAAAGTATTCAATATATGATTATTGTAATAAAAGATGTTTTGCATATCACTGATGACTCATCTGTCCCTGACACAAGGGTACACATGTTTAAGGGGAAGAAAGCTGAGGTAAATTTCCCTCCTCTCATGAAGAAAAAGAGCTGGAATCTCCAGACAAGACGCTGCAGCTTCCCAAAAAGAATTCTCAGGGAGTATCCTTTCCCTAATGGGGCCAGGATACGATAGGAATCTTTCCCTAGGGTGTACAAGGCATTGACACGTTTATCCAAAAAGGTAGCGCTGACTTTACAGCTATCCTCAGGGATCCTGCAGATAGCATGCAGTAAAAGTACTTTGAAGTCCATTTACACACATTCTGGTACACTACTCAGACCGGCGATTGTGTCGTCATGGGTTTATAGCGCTGTAGCAACGTAGACAGATACCTTATCAGCGGAGATTGAAACCCTAGATAAGGATACCATCTTATTGTCCCTAGTATGTATATATATATATATATATATATATATTTATATGTAAAAGATGTTGTCTTATATATATATATATATATAAGACATGCCCAAAGAGACGTTAGTCTACTGGGTTCTAGAGTCAACGCTATGTCGATTTCTGCTAGACGTGTCCTGTGGAACATGCAATGGACAGGTGATGCCGACTAAAAGAGGCATATGGAGTTGTTGCCTTACAAGGGTGAGGAATTGTTTGGAGAGGGCCTCTCGGATCTCGTCTCCACGGCTACGGCAGGTAAATCAAATTTTTTGCCATATATTCCCTCACAATCTAAGAAAGCGCCTCATTATCAAATGCAGTCCTTTCGTTCCAATAAAAGCAAGAGAGCACGTGGATCGTCCTTTCTTGCCAGAGGTAAGGGCAGAGGGAAAAAGCTGCACAACACAGCTAGTTCCCAGGAACAGAAGTCCTTCCCGGCCTCTGCTAAATCCACCGCATGACGTTGGGGCTCCCCTGAGGGAGTCAGCTACTGTGGGGGCACGTCTTCGACTGTTCAGCCACGTCTGGGTCCACTCACAGGTGGATCCATGGGCAATAGAAATTGTTTCCCAGGATTACAAGCTGGAATTCGAAGAAGTGCCTCCTCGCCGGTTTCTCAAATCGGCCCTACCGAAACAACCCCTGGAAAGGGAGATAGTGTTACATGCGATTCACATATTGAGTCTGCAACAAGTGGTGGTAGAGGTTCCCCTGCTTCGAAGAGGGCAGGGGTACTACTCAACTCTGTTTGGGTTCCGAAACCGGACGGTTCGGTCAGACCCATTTTAAATTTAAAATCCCTGAACCTTTACTTAAAACGGTTGAAGTTCAAGATGGAATCACTCAGGGCGGTCATCGCCAGCCTAGAAGGGGGAGATTTTTTTTTGTATCTCTGGATAAAGGATGCATACCTGCATGTCCCCATATATCCTCCTCATCAGGCGTACCTGAGATTTGCGGTACAGGATTGTCATTACCAATTTCAGACGTTGCCGTTTGGGCTTTCCACGGCCCCGAGAATTTTCACCAAGGTAATGGCGGAAATGATGGTGCTCCTGCACGAACAGGGTGTCACAATTATCCCGTACTTGGACGATCTCATCATAAAAGCAAGATCACGGGAGAAGTTGCTGAGCAGCGTATCACTTTCACTGAATGTGTTACAGCGACACGGCTGGATTCTCAATATTCCAAAATCGCAGCTGAATCCTACAACTCGTCTGCCCTTCTTGGGCATGATTCTGGACACAGACCAGAAAAGGGTTTTTCTTCTGAAGGAAAAAGCGCAGGAACTCATGACTCTAGTCATGAACTTGTTGAAACCAAAACAAGTGTCAGTACATCATTGAACTCAAGTTCTGGGAAAGATGGTAGCAACATACAAAGCCATTCCATACAGCAGATTCCATGCAAAGACCTTCCAATGGGACCTATTGGACAAATGGTCTGGGTCATATCTGCAGTTGCATCAGCGGATCACCCTGTCCCCCAGGGCCAGAGTATCTCTCCTGTGGTGGCTAAACAGTGCTCACCTTCTAGAGGGCCGCAGGTCCGGCATTCAGGACTGGATCCTGGTGACCACGGACGCGAGCCTCCGATGTTGGGGAGCGGTCACACGGGGAAGAAATTTCCAAGGACTTTGGTCAAGTCAAGAGACTTGTCCTCACATCAACATCCTGGAACTAAGGGCCATATACAACGCCCTACGTCAAGCGGAGATCTTACTTCGCAATCGACCAGTTCTGATCCAGTCAGACAACATCACCGCAGTAGCTCATGTAAACCGCCAAGGCGGCACAAGGAGCAGAGTGGCAATGGCGGAAGCCACCAGAGTTCTTCGCTGGGCGGAGAATCATGTAAGCGCTCGGTCAGCAGTGTTCATTCCGGGAGTGGACAACTGGGAAGCAGACTTTCTCAGCAGACACGATCTGCATCCGGGAGAGTGGGGACTTCATCAGGAAGTCTTCGCGCAGATTGCACGTCGGTGGGGACTACCCCAAATAGACATGATAGCATCCCGTCTCAACTAAAAGCTACAAAGGTATTGCGCCAGGTCAAGAGACCCTCAGGCGGTAGCTGTGGACGCCCTAGTGACACCGTGGGTGTTCCAGTCGGTATATGTGTTTCCTCCTCTTCCTCTCATACCCAAGGTGTTGAGGATTGTAAGAAAAAGAGGAGTGAGAACAATTCTCATTGTTCCAGATTGGCCACAAAGGACCTGGTATCCGGATCTGCAAGAAATGCTCACAGAAGATCCGTGGCCTCTTCCTCTAAGGCAGGACTTGTTACAACAAGGTCCCTGTCTGTTCCAAGACTTACCGCGGCTGCGTTTGACGGCATGGCGGTTGAACGCCGGATCCTAGCGGAAAAAGGTATTCCGGATGAGGTCATTCCTACGCTAATAAAGGCTAGGAAGGACGTGACATCTAAACATTATCACGAATATGGAGAAAATATGTTTCTTGGTGTGAGGCCAGGAATGCTCCTACGGAAGAATTCCACCTGGGCCGTTTTCTTCACCTCCTACAAACTGGAGTGAATTTGGGCCTAAAATTAGGCTCCATTAAAGTTCAGATTTCGGCCTTATCCATTTTCTTTCAAAAGGAATTGGCCTCATTACCTGAAGTACAGACTTTTGTGAAGGGAGTACTGCATATTCAGACTCCTTTTGTACCTACGGTGGCGCCTTGGGACCTTAACGTGGTGTTAAGTTTCCTTAAGTCACATTGGTTGAACCACTTAAGACAGTGGAGTTGAAATATCTCACCTGGAGGGTGGTCATGTTGTTAGCCTTGGCTTCGGCTAGGCGAGTTTCGGAATTGGCGGCTTTATCACATAAAAGCCCCTATCTGGTTTTCCATATAGATAGAGCGGAATTGCGGACCCATCCTCAATTCCTGCCTAAGGTGGTCTCATCCTTTCATATGAACCAACCTATTGTGGTGCCTGTGGCTACACGTGACTTGGAGGATTCCGAGTCCCTTGATGTGGTCAGGGCTTTGAAAATTTACGTGGCCAGAACGGCTAGGATCAGAAAAACAGAAGCACTGTTTGTCCTGTATGCAGCCAACAAAGTTGGCTGCCCTGCTTCAAAGCAGACTATTGCTCGCTGGATCTGTAACACGATTCAGCAGGCGCATTCTACGGCAGGATTGCCGTTACCAAAATCGGTTAAGGCCCATTCCACTAGGAAGGTGGGCTCTTATTGGGCGGCTGCCTGTGGGGTCTCGGCACTACAGCTGTGCCGAGCTGCTACTTGGTCGGGGTCAAACACCTTTGCAAAGTTCTATACGTTTGATACCCTGGCTGAGGAGGACCTCCTGTTTGCTCAATCGGTGCTGCAGAGTCATCCGCACTCTCCCGCCCGTTTGGGAGCTTTGGTATAATCCCCATGGTCTTTACGGAGTCCCAGCATCCTCTAGGACGTTAGAGAAAACAAAGATTTTAAACCTACCGGTAAATCTTTTTCTCGTAGTCCGTAGAGGATGCTGGGCGCCCGTCCCAAGTGCGGACTACTTCTGCAAGACTTGTATATAGGTATTGCTTACATAAGGGTTTTGTTATAGTTTCATCGGTCTTGGACTGATGCTATGTTGTTTTTCATACTGTTAACTGGGTAGTATATCACAAGTTATACGGTGTGATTGGAGTGGCTGGTATGAATCTTGCCCTTGGATTACAAAAATCCTTTCCTTGTACTGTCCGTCTCCTCTGGTTTCTCTAACTGAGGTCTGGAGGAGGGGCATAGAGGGAGGAGCCAGTGCACACCCAGAGTCAAAGTCTTTCTTAAAGTGCCCATGTCTCCTGCGGAGCCCGTCTATCCCCATGGTCCTTACGGAGTCCCAGCATCCTCTACGGCAGGGGCGGACAAACTTTTGGAGTCGGTGATCTACTGTGAAAGCTAAAAAGCTTTTGTGATCTACCTAGGAGGAATAATAGCGCGCGCCTGCGGCGCGCACAGAAAAGGGGCGTGTCATAAAAGTGGGCGTGGTATAACAAAAAGTGGGCGTGGTATAACAAAAAAAAAGGACGTAGCCTTGCTGCACAGAGTGTAATGACTGCCTCACACGAAATAACACATTGGCCCCCACAGGTAAAAACCTCAAACACATATGCCCCCACAGTGCCAGATGCACATGCCCCCACAGTGCCATGTGCCCACTGTGCCAGATATGCCCCCACAGTGCCAGATACAGATATGCCCCCACAGTGCCATGTGCCCACAGTGCCAGATATGCCCCCACAGTGCCAGATACACATGCCCCCACAGTGCCATGTGCCCACAGTGCCAGATATGCCCCCACAGTGCCATGTGCCCACAGTGCCAGATATGCCCTCACAGTGCCATGTGCCTACAGTGCCAGATATGACCCCACAGTGCCAGATATGCCCCCACAGTGCCAGATAGATATGCCCCCACAGTGCCAGATATGCCCCCACAGCACCAGATTACAGATATGCCCCCACAGTGCCATGTGCCCACAGTGCCAGATACAGATATGCCCCCACAGTGCCAGATATGCCCCCACAGTGCCATATATGCCCTCACAGTGCCATGTGCCCACAGTGCC
This sequence comes from Pseudophryne corroboree, assembly GCF_028390025.1. Taxonomy (NCBI): domain Eukaryota; kingdom Metazoa; phylum Chordata; class Amphibia; order Anura; family Myobatrachidae; genus Pseudophryne; species Pseudophryne corroboree. The sequence continues at coordinate 341,275,188 of NC_086450.1, forward strand.
AGATACAGATATGCCCCCACAGTGCCATGTGCCCACAGTGCCAGATATGCCCCCACAGTGCCATGTGCCCACAGTGCCAGATATGCCCCCACAGTGCCAGATACAGATATGCCCCCACAGTGCCATGTGCCCACATTGCCAGATATGCCCCCACAGTGCCAGATTACAGATATGCCCCCACAGTGCCAAATATGCCCCCACAGTACCATGTGCCCACAGTGCCAGATATGCCCTCACAGTGCCATGTGCCCACAGTGCCAGATATGCCCCCACAGTGCCAGATACAGATATGCCTCCACAGTGCCAGATATGCCCCCACAGCGCCAGATTACAGATATGCCCCCACAGTGCCAGATATGCCCCCACAGTGCCAGATATGCCCCCACAGTGCCATGTGCCCGCAGAGCCAGATATGCCCCCAGTGCCACATATGACCCCACAGTGCCAGATATGCCCCACATTGCCAGATATGCCCCCACTGAGCCATGTGCCCACAATGCCAGATATGCCCCCATAGAAGAGCTCACCGTTGCTGTGTGGAGAGCGCAGCGCGCGCTTCTCCTGTCTTGCCCTGCTTCTCAGTCTAATCTCCGGCGGTGACGGCAGCGTGTATAGCTCAAATCAGGCGCCGGTCCGCGAGCTCTCATTGGCTAACGAACCGGCACCTGATTTGAGCTATACACTCGGCCGTCACTGCCGCAGACCAGACTGAGGAGGCAGAGCGGCAGGCAGGAGAGGCGCGGCTTCGGGTGGCTGGGCGGCGGATCGTGATCGACTGGTCCCATGTCCATGATCGACCAGTCGATCGCGATCGACTGTTTGGCCACCCCTGCTCTACGGACTACGAGAAAAAGATTTACCGGTAGGTTTAAAATCTTATTTTAGATACATCTATTGTCTAGACAAATTGGTTTATTTTCATTGCTGTAGGATATTTATTTTATTTTTATTAACAGTTACTTATATAAATATACATATTCCGTAGAGAATATTTGGCCATTCACAGTCCTTGCACAGTCTATGGGGTATATGCAATTGCGGAATTCGACCGTTTTTAAATTCGACACAATTCGACAGTCAGACATCCTGCCGCCGGGACCCGAATTCGACATATTCAATAAAAAACGGATTTGACAGCCCCGCTGTCGAAAAACAGACCAATTGATGGATATGTGCATCCTGGATTCGACTTTTTGGATGGCACAAAAGTGTTTAAAAAACCCAGAAGAAAAATGCGTGGGGTCCCCCCTCCTTAGCATAACCAGCCTCGGGCTCTTTGAGCCGGTCCTTGTTGTAAAAATACGGGGGGGAAATTGACAGGGGATCCCCCGTATTTTTACAACCAGCACCGGGCTCTGCGTCCGTTCCTGGTGCAAAAAATACGGGGGACAAAAAGCGTAGGGGTCCCCCGTATTTTTAACACCAGCACCGGGCTCCACTAGCTGGAGAGATAATGCCAAGCCGGGGGACACTTTTATACTGGTCCCTGCGGCCCTGGCATTAAATCCCCAACTAGTCACCCCTGGCCCTCATTCCGAGTTGTTCGCTCGCAAGCTGCTTTTAGCAGCATTGCACACGCTAAGCCGCCGCCTACTGGGAGTGAATCGTAGCTTAGCAAAATTGCGAACGAAAGATTCTCAAAATTGCGAAATAGAAATTTCTAAGCAGTTTCTGAGTAGCTCGACACTTACTCTGCCACTGCGATCAGTTCAGTCAGTTTCGTTCCTGGTTTGACGTCACAAACACACCCAGCATTCGCCCAGACACACCCCCGTTTCTCCAGCCACTCCCGCGTTTTTCCCAGAAACGGCAGCGTTTTTTCACACACACCCATAAAACGTCCAGTTTCCGCCCAGAAACACCCACTTCCTGTCAATCACACTCCGATCACCAGAACGAAGAAAAAACCTCGTAATGCCGTGAGTAAAATACCAAACTTCTTAGCAAATTTACTTGGCGCAGTCGCAGTGCGAACATTGCGCATGCGCAATTAGCGGAAAATCGCTGCGATGCGAAGAAAATTACCGAGCGAACAACTCGGAATGAGGGCCTTAGTCATGTAGATTGCACTAATAGGCAAAATAGTGAGACCTTGATCAACATTACTTTAGCATCTCTATATTTATATCTCACAACAACTGCATAAAAGCAGGTTTTCCTTTGCCCAATGCTTTGCCTGTACCAACAAATCTATGGCTTAGTTTACAATGTAGTATTGCTTATGATTGTTTTGTATGTAGTTCTACATTAGCTGGACTTTTTAAAAGTCATATCTAGATGCAGGTAATATATTATTATTATTATTATTATTATTATTATCCTTTATTAATATGGCGCCACAAGGGATCCGCAGCGCTTAATTACAGAGTACATAAACAAATAATCAAAACGTGAAAAATAGCGACTCACAGTTGAAGACAAAATAGAACAAGTACATGGTACCAGGGCTGCCAAGAAAAATCCTGGGCCCCGGTACAACAACTTCCTGGGCCCCCCTGCCCCCACTGGAGGGGGTGTGACCACAGCATACTGAGGGCATGGCCTCTCCTCTTTGGGGGCGTGTCTAGCACATGAGAAGCACCCACTCACAAGAGCATGGCATGCCTCCCAGCCAGGGCAGTAGAGAGCCTGGCTGGGCCCAGGTACTTTTCAGGGGGCATGGCCTAATCAAAGGAGGCGTGGACCTGGGCCCCTCTGTCAGACCTGGCCCAGGTAATTTGTACCCTCTCCCCCCCTCTCTCGGCACCACTGCATGGTGTATAAACATAGCTACAGCAGGAGACAACACTGACATAAGTATCAGGGTGGCAGAAAACCGCACGATTTGGTGCCATCGAATATGGTTTAAGTAAGAAAAGGATAAGCACATGAGGGAAGAGCGTCCTACTCGTGAGAGTTTACATTCTATCTTTATATTGTTTATAGAAAGTGCTTTTTACTTAACATGGCTATAATGTAATATTTTTAATTTAAAATATTGTAACACCTAGAATTTTAAGTGTGAAAACCAATGGAATTGGGGAATAAAAAATAGAAAAATGATCTTGTGAGTGCTGAAAGAACAGCTTGAAGTGACACCCTAATTTTGTCTCATAAATGAGCTGGCACGTGGGACGATTGACAATGCTTAAAGCAGGTACATTATACTACATTGGATAATTGATGAAGGTTGAGGAATAATCCTCTGAGTTCTACCTGTCAATTCCTGTCACTGTAATTAATTGTCACCCCGTGCATCTCCTTCGTTACTCTGTCCTAGAACACTCCCAGCGTGGAAGTCACAAATTGGGGGCAATCCGTGGGGTCAGTCTGCATTCAGACATGAAACTTCTTAGCAATAAATCATTATTTAAAAAAATAAATAATAGCTTTTAAGTACGTTTGTTATATATTGTTTACAGTTGTATATTTAAAGGGGAATTACTTATAAAATAGGACAGAATGTTTTTAATATTTATATTTCATTAATTATATATAATATACATTTGCACACAATAGCACTAAGTTTCAAGGGAGAATTATAGACAGTGTAACTTTTACTGGGTCAGGTGTCACCTGTTGCCGATCTGACGATCATGCATGGTAGATTATGGGCCAGGTCTATTTGGTATGGGCTTAAACCAGGCATGTCCAAACTGCGGCCCTCCAGCTGTTGTGAAACTACATATCCCAGCATGCCCTGACACAGTTTTGCTGTCAGAGAATGCTAAAGCTGTGTCAGAGCATGCTGGGATGTGTAGTTTCACAACAGCTGGAGGGCCGCAGTTTGGACATGCCTGGCTTAAACATTGCTGCAATTAGACAAGCATTGGAGTTGCTTTTACCAAATAAATCAGCTCAGTCCGAAAGGTCAAACTGAAAACCGCCAGAAATCAAACATAGAAGACTCTAAATATTGCAGCTTTTACTCCACCATTATTATTTCTTTGTCTGAAATAGATGTCAGCATAACCGGATATAAATTAAAGAATGTCTTTTTTATTGGCTGCACATAAAATTATTATTATTTACGTGTAGAACACCACCACAAATGCTATCAATATTTTGTACATTTATAGATAGACTCACAGATGTGGCCGATAATACCCAGGTCAAGACATTTAACAGTACACAGCCCACTCTCTCTCACTCTCCCGAGTACCTAGTGCCCCTCTTAACTCACTCTCCCTAATACACATACCCCCTTTTCACTCACTCTCCCCTGTACGCAGCCCCCCACTCTTCACTCATTCTCCCAATACACAGTGCCCCTATTTCACTCACTCTCCCAATATACAGCCCCCTCCTCACTCACTTTCCCCAGTACACAGCCCCCACTTTTCACTTATTCTCCCCAATACACAGTGCCCAATCTTCACTCACTCTCCCAGTACACAGCCCCCCCTTCACTCATTCTCCCCAATACACAGTGCCCCTTTTCATTCACTCTCCTAACATACAGCCTCCTCTTCACTCACTCTCCCAGTACACAGCCCCCCTCTTCACTCATTCTCCCCAATACACAGTGCCCCTTTTCATTCACTCTCCTAATATACAGCCTCCTCTTCACTCACTCTCCCAGTACACAGCCCCCCTCTTCACTCATTCTCCCCAATACACAGTGCCCCTTTTCATTCACTCTCCGAATATATAGCCCCCTCTTCACTCATTTTCCCCAATACACAGTGCCCCTTTTCATTCACTCTCCTAATATACAGCCCCCTCTTCACTCATTTTCCCCAATACACAGTCCCCCTTTTCATTCACTCTCCTAATATACAGCCCCCTCTTCACTCATTCACCCCAATACACAGTGCTCCTTCTTCACTCATTCTCCCCAATACACAGTGCCCCTTTTCATTCACTCTCCTAATATACAGCCCCCTCTTCACTCACTCTCCCAGTACACAGCCCCCTCTTCACTCATTTCCCCCAATACACAGTCCCCCTTTTCATTCACTCTCCTAATATACAGCCCCCTCTTCACTCATTCACCCCAATACACAGTGCTCCTTCTTCACTCATTCTCCCCAATACACAGTGCCCCTTTTCATTCACTCTCCTAATATACTGCCCCCTCTTCACTCTCTCCCCATTACACAGCCCCCCTTCTCCACTTATTCTCCCAAATACACAAAGCCCAATCTTCACTCCACCTCTTAACTCACTGTCCCCAATACACAGCCCCTTACTCACACACAGTGTCCAGTACACAGCACCCGTCTTCACTCACTCTCCAGTTAAGCATATGAGCATGCAGTATTGTTGCACTTTGTAAAGTCATTTCCTAATTTGGCTTGGTTGATGCCAGAAGCCATCAGTATGCAATGGGCTCCATGATGGGTCTTGTCAGGGGGAACTCGGGACTCATAAATCCTCTGGGCTGAAAGAGCTACAGTACTTGTTGCAGCAATAATCATCTTAAGTAACATGAGTAACAGCAATGAGTTCCCGCACTGCACATTGACGCTGTTGTGTGCGTACAATAATGTGACAGCTGTGGATCCCACCCTGGCATGCACAGGCTCAGTGGTACTCTTACTTGATAGAGGGTGACTCCTGAATATTAATTATCTTCTGATAAAGTGAAGAAACTTCATGGTCATAATTATTTGATGTGGCCTGTAAGTGGTCAATGTCTGCTGATCACTGTAGAAATACTAGTAGAGCCAGCAGATGGGGAAGGGCACTAAATGCACACAATCTCATCCATAATGGCACTTACATAGCCCAGAGTTTACTCTCATGAAAGAGGAGAGTCTCCGTTTCAAACAATGTGCACCTTTAATACACCCCATACAACAGAAAAGCTTTAAGAAAACCAGACACGGGAGGGGTGTAATGTCCAGATCCCCTCTATCCTGGCATCAATGAACATTGGCGTCTCCTCATTTCATGCGGCAGGTTGTGTATGTTTCAAAAGGGAATTTCCCCATTTTGCACAATATGCTAGTTTTGTGCATTTGCTTATATCTCACGTGCAATCATTTAACAACGTTTTCTAAATGAGAAATATGCAAACAGGAATTATTACAGATGTCACTTTTCCAGGTGTTTGCAGAGAAGTTCATATTATATTTGTAATTACAAAGCAGCTTAGTCTATAATTGTCCATTATTGCCTGAAATTCTACTGGTGCCAATAAAAGCCTCCTCAGTACTTCCTATTTTCCTCCCAAGGAATTATGACCTATTTAAAACTAAAACTGAAATTGTATTTCATTTGGTGCCAATGACAATCCTTGAGCAACAATTATGGTAAGGTTGTGTTACAGCTGTGTTATTTTCTTGTCATTCAGGCATTATTTTATTTAAAATAAGAATCTTATGTTCTTTTTGTTTATGTATGTTCTGTGATTAGAAATGTAATTTGCATTGTTTACTTGCATTTCCTAGAAGAAAATGATTTCATACTGGTGCTGATGTAAATATAACGGTTCGTGTTAAATGAGAGGACGGCAACAGGATTACTAAATATATTGGCATTTAATGTGTTTGCATGCTGTACTGTTAGCTTTGTTTAACCTCATAATATATTCCATAGCATGGTCAAAGAGAATAAACTAGGAATATACTGAATCCAGAATTCCGTTTGAGAATCAGCCAAACACTTATGTAAGCCTTTTATTATTAATTTAGTTTCCAAATAAGTTATTGCTTTGTACATGAATGTACAAATTAGGAACCCCACTTTCGGTTTTGATCTTCTTCAATCCATTCATTGTGTAAAAAAGATTTATTTACACGTATTGCAATATTGATCTAAAGGAACTGAAAGACACGTCTGCTGCATGCATAATGTTAGACTGTGGTTACAGTTGTTAGATATCTAATAATAAATGTAACCAGTGGCAGCTGCTGCCTCTGTGGCAAAGCGCCGACCACACAGTACAGGGGGAAGCCGGTAAGCACATATAACACACAGGCAATGTTGTATGTAATATATGTGCTTGGCTGCCTTACCCAGGGATCTGCAGCACCGCTGTGTTTCACTGTACTGCCGTTGCACAGGACACAGCACTTAACTTGTCTATCTTCTATAATCCCGCCCCCAGGCTCCTGTGAAACTAGCCAATGGGAGTCAGGGGACGGGTTTATAGAAGATAGACCAGTTGAGTGCTGTGACCTTTGTTGCGGCAGGTCAGTGAAACACAGCAGCGCTGCTGATCCCTGTGTAAGGCAGCCAAGCACGTATATTACATACAACATTGCCTGTGTGTTATATACATGCTTGGCTGCCTTACACAGGGATCAGCAGTGCCGCTGTGTTTCACTGACCTGCCGCCGCACAGGTCACAGCACTCAGCTTGTCTATCTTCTATAAGCCCGTCCCCAGACTTCCATTGGCTAGTTTCACAGGAGTCTAGGGGCAGGCTTATAGAAGATAGACAAGTTAAGTGCTGTGTTCTGCGCGGCGGCAGGTCAGTGAAACACAGCGGTGCTGCTGATCCCTGGGTAAGGCAGCCAAGCACATATATTACATACAACATTGCCTGTGTGTTATATGTGCTGACCGGGTCCCCCTGCAATGTGTGGTTGGCGCTGGACGCCACTGAATCTAACAGTGTTTCAAATATTTAAATAATAAATGGGGTTGATGCATCAAGCAGTGTAAAGAATGGAGATGTGGACCAGTGGGGAGGTTGTCCATTACAGCCAATCAGCATCTGCTTATCATTTTATAGAATGTACTTGATGAATGCCATCTCCAAGCTGATTGGTTGTTATGGGCAAGCCCTATACCTGGTGAAACTCATCATAGCCTGCATGTCCAACTATGTACCCTCGATGCGCCTGCACTAAGCATATCCTACCTGCAAATGCCCCGTCACCACCCAGCTAAATTGCGTATATTACTGACCGGACCCTAAATTTACTTTATGATCAGGGGTAAAGTGCAAGGCATATTTATATTTACCTAATATAATGTTGTCGACCTTATAGTTTTAGTGGAGACATAGCAAACGATTTTCAATCTTACTTTTTGATTTGTTTGAAAATTGATCCTGGTAAAAAGCTTGTCTGCGAATTACCTGTATTATGATGATATATATATGGATATTTATTTACATTTGGTACAGTGATAGCCTTTCCTTTTTCTTTTAGATTTATCCGGAAACAGGGTCTGGACAGGTTGTTCCTGGAATGTGACACACACATGTGGCGTCTGGGGGACAGGAAGATCCCTGAAGGGATTACTGTAGATGGTGGCTCAGACTGGTTTCTCCTCAACAGGAAATTTGTGGAATATGTGACCTTTTCCAATGATGATCTAGTTACAAAGATGAAACAATTCTATTCCTACACACTGCTTCCTGCTGAGGTATGTTATATATATACCTTGTCCGTGTTATATGAAACCATGGAGACTGGTGACTAGTTAAACATAACTCTTCACATGGGTCTGCACTGTCATTTTAACACCATTATACAAAGAGCCCTACATGGTGTTAGCAGTCGGAACACAACCTTATTAAATCGCAGTGTGTTCGTCTTCATTAACCTACATTATAGGGAATATATCAGCCAGACATTTCTGTGCTACGAGAATTGCTAAATTGCTTATACATGATAACAAACTACTTTAGGATCTCTCTAGGCCTACCTCTTCCATCATCAGCTGGATATTATTTATTTGTCATCAGCTATTAAATATATTAATTCCACTCTACGGGATGTGTCTGCGATGGCTTTAAAACACTCATATTTGTAGTTTAAACACTGCATTGTTTAATCTCCGCATATACCTGCCTATTATAAATTTATGTAGATGCTGATGTTCTTGCTACGTGCAATGCTGGAGGAAGCTCAAATTGTGCCCTAGGTGGCTTACCCCTTCCTCATTTGTCTAGTGTGGGAGGAAAAAGTATTATGTGGTGGGTGTGGAGCTTGCTCTCCGGTTTCTGTTGCTAATGGAGAGAGAGCACTGACATGGAAGAAGCCTTTAGGGATGCTTACTGTCATCATTGGGCCATGGAAACATTATTAATCTAATCATCACAAGTTTTATGAAATTCACATTAATGTATGAATCTTGGTAACATCCATTTTATATGCACTGCATAAGTCTGAGGAGCAAATGTATTAATATTTCATTCTATCAATCGATATTGTGGTTTCACTATACCACCCAACTTTAAAGATTAGTGACTCTGGACTTCTGCGTGCAAAAAGGGGGTGTGGCCTCAACAAAAGGGGACATTGTTTAAAATGCCTGAACATGAGCTACACCTCACATTTTCATCACTCTAGCCCCCAGCCCCTCCCACTCCCGTGAATTGACCCTGTACGAGTGAGAGGATCTTCTCAACTCCCTTGCCCTCCCCCCCTTCCCCCATGCATTCCATGTTTCTATGTTTCCACCGTCTTGCAGCTTCTTACCATAGCAGATTGTCAGGAAGGATGTGTGTTTTTTCCGGACTGTTGTGGTATACTGCTGCCTCATAGACTGGCCTAAAGATCACATATGTGGATGTGGCAGACTGTGATGTGATTGTGTGGACTGGACTGTGGCTGGGATGATTAGGTTATGGATGGATTGGGGAGTGGGGGGGGAATTAATGTTAGCAGATATGCATTTGTGTACTCATTAGCATAACATTGTCACAGAATTTAGATATAGGTTATAGGTCAGTGCTTTGTCTTTGCAGATAATCTTAGCGGGATCTGGTGAGGATCCTGGCGGTCGGGATCCCGGCAGTCGAAAAACAGACGCCGGCATCCCAATAATACTCGGAATGCCGGCATCCCTAATAGTGTCACAAGCCCAATGTAGGGATCCCAACTGACGGTATTCCCGAACGAGTGCGTGCCAGACAGGTAAGCCGCGTGCGGGGAGGAGGTTAGGTTTAGGATGCGGGGTAGGATTAAGCTGTCGGAAGGGGGGGTTAGGATAGGCTGTGGGGATGGGGAAGGGTAGGTTTAGGCACCCCAAGGGGGAAGTTTAGGGTTAGGCTGCGGGGGGAGGAAAGGGTTAGGTTTAGGCTGGGGGGGGGGGTTAATGTTTAGGCACCACTGGGGAGGGTTAGGGTTAGGCTGTGAAAGGGGAGGGTTACATTTAGGCTGCTAAAGGGAAGGTTAGAGAGCCATTGGAGGAAGGTAAGTATACTGTCAGAATATTAAACATCGGGATGCTGTGGTCAGTGTTCTGGCCGCCAGCATATCGATTCCAGCCCAAATAAATCTGAAAATCCCCACAGCTGCTATTCTGTGTACTGCAGCAAGAGGTCCTGATAAATAAATAAAGTTGTTCTGTATAAGTGTAACACAAAGAATAAAGCTTTTGATCCTTGCAGAAGCAGGTTACTAAAGTTAGTTTTGTTTGTTTTGATAAAAGGTGCCTTATACATGACCAAATTAATGTGCGTTACTACATAAGAGGTCTTTAGTAACATTTATCTTTATCCATTTTCATACTAAGAGGGCAGGCAGAGCCGGCGATAGGCATAGGTAAACTAGGCAATTGCCTAGGGCATTTGATATGCCTAGGGGCATCAGCAGCTTCTGCTGATTAAAATGATATGCGGCATGCCTATATTCTGTGTGTAGCATTTCATATGCAGATACAGCCACAGTCTCACACAGTATATAGGCATGCTGCATATCATTTTAATCAGCAGAAGCTGCTTGTGCACCCTAGCCACATAGCAATGCAAATAAGATGCATTTTCATTAAAAAAAATGTGCCCGACGTTGAGACAAGATTTTTGAGGACACATCTGTAACCAAGCAGAGGCAGAGGTCACAGTGTTAGTGGCAGTGTGAGTGATGTGTGCATGTGAGTGGTTTGGTTGTGCAGTAGTGTTTGGAATATGTGTAAGGAGTATTATGTGTGTCATGTAAAAATGCATTAATAATGTGCAACATATGTGTAAGGGGCACTGTGTGTGTCATTATGTGTATAAGGGCATTAATAATGTTCGGCATATGTGTAACAGGGTACTACTGTATATGTGTCATTATGTGTATAGGTGTTAGGGTCTCCTGCCCTGTGCTGCCACGTCGTCATGGCAACCGGAAGACAAGTGCTAGTGGAGTGGCCTGAGCGCAGCTGATACTCCGGTTCGGGTCTTTTGCTGTGCAGTGGTTACAGGCTTTGTGCACAGCAGGGGATCCGGTGCTGGTTTTTGTGCTCACAGTCTGTGAGGTCTGAGTGGGGCGTGGACAGCACCTGCTATATAAGGCCTCTTCTCAGGTTAAGCAGATGCTGCTGAATCTTTGTTGGTTAGTCAGTTCCTGAAAGTTAGCCAGTACTGTGTAGCTTTGTATTTGTTGTTGCTTACTGCAAATAGGCCTTGGGGTTTGGTACTACACTCTGCCAATCCAGACCTAGCAGTAAAACTGGAGTCAGTCGTTTAACTTGCTGGGGTTCTTTTGCTACTCTGTGAACTTAGCAAGTTTGCGGCTGTATTCTCAGACTTGCCTGCCTAAATCCTTTCTCACTGTGCAAAGGTGTTCAGGTGTCAGTTTAGTGGCAGTAAGCTGAACCTGTGCACTGCAAGTGAGGATTAGGATTGTGGAGACTCTCCTTGTGTCTATTATTCCATCTCTGACCAAGGAGTTTACTGCCACACCCGTTGGTAACCCTTTAGGGTTTTGCTGTTGCCCTTAGCAACAGCATTTCGGGTTCTCTACGTATTAAAACACAACATCTTGCTTTTTCCATCTGAGCATTCCTAATACTAGGGAGACACCCAGTTTCTTAGCCTCTGGGCTTATCTGTTCACTTTGTGTTTATTTTGTTACCCTATCACCTTCTGTGTACGTAATGTCATATTACCCAGTCTGTCTGTGAGTTCATTTGTTTTGCATCCCTATCCGTTTAGACACCAGTACATTCCTGCAGGCACTGGTGTGCATAACAGTTCAGACACCAGTACATTCCTGCAGGCACTGGTGTGCATAACAGTTCAGACACCAGTACATTCCTGCAGGCACTGGTGTGCATAACATATTCAGCAGCCCAATACTCCTGTTGAAATTTTGTGGGAATATGGAGCATACCCCTCAAAATACGTTGCAACAGGTGGTCGATCAGGTGCAGGTCCTGACTCGACAATTTAATGATTTATTCATTAAAATGCACACCTCCCAGGCCGCTGGCGGAGCTCCCGCAGCAGCAGCACCTTCAGGGGTTAAGGAGCGGAAAGTAAATCTCCCGGATCGTTTTTCTGGAGATCGCTCGCAGTTCTTTTGTTTCAAGGAGAGCTGCAAGCTATACTTCCGGCTTAGGCCTCAGTCTTCTGGGTCGGAGATTCAGCGGGTGGGCATAGTGATTTCCTTGCTACAAGGAGACCCACAGGTCTGGGCATATGGGTTGCAGCCTGACTGTCCATCGCTTAAAAGTGTTGATGCTTTTTTTACGGCACTGGGCATGTTGTATGATGACCCTGACAAGACGGCCTCAGCCGAGGCTCAGATTTCGATCCTTAAGCAAGGGCGAAGGCCAGTTGAGGTTTACTGTACGGAGTTTCGGAGGTTGGCCCATGATACCCAGTGGAATGACCCAGCCCTGAGACACCAGTACCGAAGAGGTCTTTCTAACCAGATAAAAGACCAACTGGTACAATATCCCTTGCCTGATAGCTTGGATCAGCTCATGCAGTTATCCATCCGGGTGGATAGACGGCTGAGAGAGCGTAGGCTTGAAAGGGAGACCGAGGTTTCCTTCTTTCCCAAAGGAACCTCAGACTCTGAGGAATTTTCCGAGGAGCCTATGCAGATTGGGGCTACCCGCCTCTCCTCGCGTGAGAAGACGCGGAGGAGACAGCAGGGGTTGTGTTTGTACTGTGGGAATAAAGGTCATGTGGTAGTATCATGCCCAGAAAAGCCGGAAAACTTCAGGGCCTGAGGGTGATGGGAAATATCCTGTCAGGCCAGAAGTCAGAATTTCCCAAGAAGACTTTTATCATTCCGGTGACCTTGAAGATCCTCGGTCAAACTGTCAAGACTGAGGCCTTTGTGGACAGTGGGGCCGACGGGGTTTTTATGGACCGCCAATTCGCCCTGAAACACTCTGTTCCCTTAGTACCCTTGGCATTGGAAATTGAGATTTGTGGGTTAAACGGGGAACCATTATCCCAAGGTAAAATTACCTCTTGCACTAGCCAGATTTCTTTGTTTATTGGAGCCACACACTCTGAAAAATTGTCCTTTTATGTGACTGTCTGTACTTTTGCCCCATTGGTGTTGGGGTTACCCTGGTTAAGGGCCCACAATCCTCAATTTGACTGGGTCTCTGGGGAGATTCTTAGTTGGGGTACTGATTGTTTCAGGAGTTGCTTGAGCCTTCCAGTCAGGCTCTCGCAGCTAAGTTTGCCAGGATTGCCAGGGTGTTATGCAGATTTTGCGGACGTGTTCTCCAAAAAAGTTGCAGAGGTACTACCTCCCCATCGCCCCTATGACTGTGCCATTGATTTGTTGCCGAATGCTAAGCTTCCCAAGAGCAGGTTGTACTCCCTGTCACCTCCTGAGACTCAGGCTATGGCAGAGTACATTTAGGAGAACTTGGCTAAGGGATTTATCAGACCTTCACAGTCTCCAGTTGGGTCGGGGTTCTTCTTCGTGGGTAAAAAGGACGGTTCGTTGCGACCCTGCATCGACTTCAGGGAATTGAACCGTATCACGATTAAAAACTCATACCCATTGCCTCTCATTTCGGTCTTGTTTGACCAGCTTCGTACTGCCACCATTTTTTCTAAGATTGACCTACGCGGGGCGTACAATCTAATCCGAATAAGAGAGGGGGATGAATGGAAGACTGCCTTTAATACCCACTCAGGGCATTATGAATATTTGGTGATGCCTTTTGGGCTCTGTAATGCCCCGGCAGTCTTCCAGGATTTCATGAACGATGTACTCAGGGAATATTTGGATAGATTCTTAGTTGTTTACTTAGATGACATCCTAATCTTCTCCCATTCCCTGGAGGAACATCGGAAGCATGTACGCTTAGTCCTCCAGAAACTCAGAGACCACCGGCTTGGGGCGAAGCTGGAGAAGTGCGAATTTGAAGTTCAGCAAATCGCATTTCTAGGATATATTATCTCCCCAGAAGGTTTCCAAATGGAGGGTTCCAAGGTACAGGCAGTCCTGGATTGGGTGCAGCCCACTAGTTTGAAGGCGCTTCAGCGTTTCCTGGGCTTTGCGAATTTTTATAGACGATTTATCGCTGGATTTTCGTCTATAGTGGCGCCCTTGGTGGCACTCACTAAGAAAGGGGCGGATGTTGCTCACTGGTCTTGTGAGGCTAAAGCGGCTTTTGCCCGTCTCAAAAGGGCATTTGTCTCGGCCAAGGTGCTGCGACACCCAGATCCAGAGCGTCCTTTTGTGGTGGAGGTGGATGCCTCTGAGATGGGTATTGGGGCAGTGCTCTCTCAGATGGGAGTGTCTGATAATCGCCTTCATCCCTGTGCTTACTTTTCCCGTAAATTTTCGCCTGCCGAGATGAATTATGACGTGGGTAACCGGGAATTGTTGGCTATTAAGGATGCACTCGAGGAGTGGAGACACTGGCTTGAGGGGGCTAAGTTTGTGGTCTCAATTCTCACCGACCATAAGAATCTGGCATATTTAGAGTCAGCGAAGCGTCTCAATGCCAGGCAGGCACGATGGGCTTTGTTTTTTGCTCGCTTTAATTTTTTGATAACATATCGCCCTGGGTCAAAAAACATCAAGGCTGATGCGCTCTCGCGGAGTTTTGCTCCAATCCAGGAGACCACCGAGGAGCCGTTGCCCATTGTGTCCCCATCATGTATTAAAGTGGGCATTACCCAGGACCTCTTGTCATTAGTCCTTAGAGCACAGGAGCAGGCTCCTCCAGGCCTTCCGGTAGGTCTTTTGTTTGTGCCTCCTAGGTTAAGACAGCGAGTGTTCCTGGAATTCCATGCCAAGAAGTCGGCAGGTCACCCGGGTATTGCCAGAACTCGGGAGTTGCTATCTAGGGCGGTGTGGTGGCCCTCGGTGGCTAAGGATGTGGATCAGTGGGTTCGGGCATGTGACATCTGTGCCCGAAATAAGACTCCTAGAGGGGTTCCTGTTGGCCCATTACATCCACTCTCTATTCCATCTAAGCCATGGACCCACATTTCAATGGATTTTGTGGTGGACTTGCCCCCAGACTGATACGCTCTTTCTTCTCGCAGTTCCCCGATAAACCCGGTGGTAGGGGTTCTTTGACCCCTCGTCAGAGGGGGGGTACTGTTAGGGTCTCCTGCCCTGTGCTGCCACGTCGTCATGGCAACCGGGAGACAAGTGCTAGCGGAGTGGCCTGAGCGCAGCTGATACTCCGGTTCGGGTCTTTTGCTGTGCAGTGGTTACAGGCTTTGTGCACGGCAGGGGATCCGGTGCTGGTTTTTGTGCTCACAGTCTGTGAGGTCTGAGTGGGGCGTGGACAGCACCTGCTATATAAGGCCTCTTCTCAGGTTAAGCAGATGCTGCTGAATCTTTGTTGGTTAGTCAGTTCCTGAAAGTTAGCCAGTACTGTGTAGCTTTGTATTTGTTGTTGCTTACTGCAAATAGGCCTTGGGGTTTGGTACTACACTCTGCCAATCCAGACCTAGTAGTAAAACTGGAGTCAGTCGTTTAACTTGCTGGGGTTCTTTTGCTACTCTGTGAACTTAGCAAGTTTGCGGCTGTATTCTCAGACTTGCCTGCCTAAATCCTTTCTCACTGTGCAAAGGTGTTCAGGTGTCAGTTTAGTGGCAGTAAGCTGAACCTGTGCACTGCAAGTGAGGATTAGGATTGTGGAGACTCTCCTTGTGTCTATTATTCCATCTCTGACCAAGGAGTTTACTGCCACACCCGTTGGTAACCCTTTAGGGTTTTGCTGTTGCCCTTAGCAACAGCATTTCGGGTTCTCTACGTATTAAAACACAACATCTTGCTTTTTCCATCTGAGCATTCCTAATACTAGGGAGACACCCAGTTTCTTAGCCTCTGGGCTTATCTGTTCACTTTGTGTTTATTTTGTTACCCTATCACCTTCTGTGTACGTAATGTCATATTCCCCAGTCTGTCTGTGAGTTCATTTGTTTTGCATCCCTATCCGTTCAGACACCAGTACATTCCTGCAGGCACTGGTGTGCATAACAGTTCAGACACCAGTACATTCCTGCAGGCACTGGTGTGCATAACAGTTCAGACACCAGTACATTCCTGCAGGCACTGGTGTGCATAACAATAGGGGCACTAATAATGTACAGCAAATGTATAGGGGGCACTGTGTGTCATTATGTGTATAAGGGCATTAATAATGTGCAGCATATGTGTAAGGGACATTATGTGTAAAAGGGCATTAATAAAGGTTGTCATAATGTGTAAGGCGCATTATGTTTAAAAGGACATTAATGTGTCTCATGTGTAAGTGGCATTACTGTGGAATTATGTGTATAAGGTGCTCTACTATGTAGCATTGCCTATAGAAAGGGCACTACTGTGTCATCTAATGTGAATAAAGAACAATAGGGTGTGGTGTAATGTGAATAAGGAGCAATTCAGTGTGATGTAATGTGAATAAGGGGCTCTACTGTGAGGAGTAACGTTTATAAGGTAAAGTGATACTACTGTGGGATGTAATATGAATTATGGACACTATCGCATGATCAAATGTGAATTTAGTTGCAGTACTGTGTGGCGTAATTGGAATTGGAAACAAAAAATAAGGTTTGTTGGCGCTGGGCAGAACTGTGTAAATGTGAATTGGAATCAGCAGCCACCTGGTAAGGAGGTAGCCAGCCTCCTCAGCAATTAGCAATAGAAAACAAACAAATACCAGGTCGGCGCTTGAAAATCCAATAATACTGCCAAATATAATAAAACAATTTATTTAGCTAGCAAAAAAATATATAAAACACAAAAAGAAACATAGAAAAATAAAAACTAATAATGGACCACAATAATATATAACACATAAAACTTGGGTGTAATTACACCTCAGATAATAGCATATATATGCCTATAATAAAAACATATAGGAGTGGGTCACCGGTTTTCACCTATATAGCTTTCAATATACTGGATTCTAAGTTGTTCAGTCTCTCACAGTTCAGAAAGAATATGTCCTCCGGCTAATAAATTCAGCCTCTGTAACCATATATGTAAAGTATAATTTTCCACGTGATGGATATGATATGAAAGAACCGTACGGTTTCAATTACTCACTGAATCGCTGTCCTTGCTTTCCTATGCACGGTGGGTAATGCAAAGCCGCTCTCTATCACCCTTTGCACGGGTGAGACATCCGTCGGCGGCGCCCGCAGGGATGGATGTTTTCTTTAACACAGCACAGAGTTGGTAAGCTAAACTGCCGTGTATTATCCCTGATTGGAAATAGCCATGCTCAGCAAGACAGGCTGATGGTGTGAAAAATTGTGAAGAAATGAAGAGTCCGGTCTCTTCACAAGCAGGCTGATTGCCGGCAACAGGTTACAGACAACTTGATATTATAGAACAGCAGGTGTATTTCTCCTGTGAGCACTTGGATGGTCTCGGTGATATTCTCAGTGACCCGTTCTCTCTGTGTCCTCAACGCGTTTCTCCGCACCCCAGGCGGCTTCTTCAAGAGGCAAAGTAATACTTTGCCTCTTGAAGAAGCCGCCTGGGGTGCGGAGAAACGCGTTGAGGACACAGAGAGGACGGGTCACTGAGAATATCACCGAGACCATCCAAGTGCTCACAGGAGAAATACACCTGCTGTTCTATAATATCAAGTTGTCTGTAACCTGTTGCCGGCAATCAGCCTGCTTGTGAAGAGACCGGACTCTTCATTTCTTCACAATTTTTCACACCATCAGCCTGTCTTGCTGAGCATGGCTATTTCCAATCAGGGATAATACACGGCAGTTTAGCTTACCAACTCTGTGCTGTGTTAAAGAAAACATCCATCCCTGCGGGCGCCGCCGACGGATGTCTCACCCGTGCAAAGGGTGATAGAGAGCGGCTTTGCATTACCCACCGTGCATAGGAAAGCAAGGACAGCGATTCAGTGAGTAATTGAAACCGTACGGTTCTTTCATATCATATCCATCACGTGGAAAATTATACTTTACATATATGGTTACAGAGGCTGAATTTATTAGCCGGAGGACATATTCTTTCTGAACTGTGAGAGACTGAACAACTTAGAATCCAGTATATTGAAAGCTATATAGGTGAAAACCGGTGACCCACTCCTATATGTTTTTATTATAGGCATATATATGCTATTATCTGAGGTGTAATTACACCCAAGTTTTATGTGTTATATATTATTGTGGTCCATTATTAGTTTTTATTTTTCTATGTTTCTTTTTGTGTTTTATATATTTTTTTGCTAGCTAAATAAATTGTTTTATTATATTTGGCAGTATTATTGTAATTGGAATTGGGGTTACTATTGTGTGGCCATGCCCCTTGCCAGCAAAAACACACCCCTTTCTGGGCTGTGCGCCAAATGTGCGAACTGTTCCTATTTAAAATATAGGGGGTACAAACACCAAAATAAGGACTGCTATGGATGAGGGGTGGTGCTGCTGGGAAAGAGGTGCAAGGTCGGAGGCAGAACCAGCGGTGGTGCTAGGGGGCACCAGCCAAAATCTTGCCTAGGGCATCATATTGGCTAGGGCTGGCTCTGAGGGCAGGGGATTATCAATTGTGAAGAGTAGGAAGCAGGTTTCGCCATGAGCTTTTAAAGGGCTTCATAAGTGGTTCAGTGGTTTTAAGTGGCTGACCTGTGGAATTCCACACCACCATGCAAATATGATGGCAGGTTCGCTGACAGCAATTGAAAATAGATTGGGTGCCTTTCCTACAAGAAAAGGTATATTTAGATATAATTAGTAGAGAGCATAATAGGGGCAATTGATCCAGGGAATTGTCACACTGGGGAGATTTGTTTTGCCATTTGCATTTCCAAGCTAGAGTTTATGAAGAAACCTTTTTGAACCATGATATGTATTGCATTTGATATTGTCCGTTTATGAAGCAGTCTGTTTAAGGAGCCTATTCATCATCCCCCAATGATTAAGTATCCAACTCGACACAATTTGCAGTGGTGGATACTTAATTACTGGAGCAATTCAGTATGGCTCCGGTGCGGGGACATCTGTCCACAGAAGTAGCAGTGGTACTTACTGGTGCCCTTCTGGACATCAAAGGTCGCACTGTGCGGCGGCGCTGGAGGGATCCCTAGTCACAACCCCGGTCCTC
This sequence comes from Pseudophryne corroboree, assembly GCF_028390025.1. Lineage (NCBI taxonomy): Eukaryota > Metazoa > Chordata > Amphibia > Anura > Myobatrachidae > Pseudophryne > Pseudophryne corroboree. The sequence goes on from NC_086450.1 coordinate 341,294,351, forward strand.
CTTCCCATAGGAAGCTTCAAGTGCCAGCGCGATCTGAAGATGGCATTGGTTCTCGAAGCATACGTTTGCTGAATACTAGGCAGCTCTATCGGGTCCCTGACAGTGAATGGGCCCATTACATAAAATATGCTTGTGTAACAGGCACATAATGGGTAATGAATAGGTCTCTCTAAGAATAGTACAGAAATGTAATGACATTAGAAAATCATACTTGCCGACATATTACCTGGGAGATAATGGAAAGGGAGTCCCAGGTGAAAGGTATTGGGGTGAGGTTCAGTTAATCATGTCATCAAGCCCCAGGACCATCCACTTCTCTCGGGAAGCGGGTGGATCTGGGAGACTGGTCTACTGTATCAGGAATCTGGGAGAGCTCCCCAAAATTCAGGAGTGTAGGTAACTGTATACTGTAGATAGGTGGCATCTGTGCACAATCTTTCCAATACATACAATTACAATCTTAAAGGTGGCAATTGTAATAGATTACAGTGATATACTGGAATAAACCCAACTGTGTAACAGCATGAAGGATATATTATTCAATGATCATCTGTGTAGTTCATGTTCTGAGGAGGATTACAAATAGCATAGGGTGTGAATATTTTCCCTGAGCACAGAGGAATTTTTTCACCACTCCATTCTATAAATCTAGGCCATTGCACTTCTCCCAGACTGCTGGTTGTCATAATTCGACTGGTTGAATGCAGCACACATGTTAAATAATCCATTTTAATTCCATTTCAGTTGCAATCACCTTTTCCTCTCAATTCTGATAACCTTTTTGTCCATTATCTTGCAGAGAATTTCTGTATCATTATGAAAGGACACAGGGCAATGGATAATTGGGGAGTTTTGCTGCGCTCGAGTGAGAATGCATGCCTTTATCATTTAACCAGCCAATTCAAGCATAAAACACACATTCACTGGGTTGTCACGTAGCATTAAAAGATTGCAGGGGGATTATTTGGAAGAGTTCACTAGTGCTAAGCTAATGCTGTGCTATTTATTTATAGATCTATAAATGTATGGATCCACCCAAATTGCACTCCCTCTCTTACATCCAATCTGCTGTTTATCTGCTGTTTTAAAATGTTTTTACGCCACAAAATAAGTGGATAAAACAGTGACAGTTATTTATCTATTTTTATATCTGGCTTGTTAAAGTGCAGCTATCACTTACACACAATGGGAGCAACCATAACAGTGCAGTCAATCAGATTGTTAAGGAAATCGGCAACACTGTATCATTACCCCGTACTTCAGTGACTTCTGTGGTTCCAAGTGAACTGAAAGGCCGCAGTCTTGTAATGGTGATGTAGCCCGCAACATATCTACCATTACTGTGAGGAGTATCTTTTGGAATATTGTTCACTAAGGGCTACCATGATTGGTATTCCATGTCAACCAATCAGACATTCACTTTGATCACACAGGTGCACGTCAGATAAATAAAAGCAAAGATATGATTGGTTGTAACAATTTCTATATTTTCTCATATACGGGTATGGGTCGTTGAGTTGACCCAACTTAGGCCAACAGTCATTAGGTCGACAGGGAAACTAGGTCGACATGGTCATTAGGTCAAAAGGTCGACATGTTTTTTTTTTACTTTTTTTGTGTCGTTTTCGTTGTAAAGTGACGGGGAACCCCAATTAGTGCACCTTGTCCCCTCGCATGGCTCGCTTTGCTCGCCATGCTTCGGGCAGGGTGCCTCGCTGCGCTTGGCACAGGTTACCATTCCCAATTGTGGTCCACGTGGATCATAAAGTATGAAAAAGTCCAACAATTTAAAAAAAAATTGCAAAAACTCATGTGACCTTTTGACCTGTCGACCTAGTACATGTCAACCTAATGGCCATATCGACCTAGTGTCCCTGTCGACCTAATGCATGTCGCCCTAACGACTGTCGACTAAAGTGGTGTCTACCTAACTACCGTATCCCCCACAGCTATGGAAACGTTGAAGTTAACCATCCGCTTCTGTGCCTTTTATTGAAACTATGCGGTTATGTTATGACAGGTATTCATGATTATACAGCCCTGGTATATCATGCATTTTTATATATCATTAATTTATTATGAATGTGACAATGCTTTTGCTCTTGGAAGCATGACTGTCCTCCTGATTGCACTCGGTTGTACGCCATGTCAAAAGTGCAAATTTCAGTACTGTCTCAGGGACTTTACTGATGAGTCAGTCCATTTTCTGGGCACAGAGGGACTTACGTTGAGTTGGGTACATATTGGATGTAATTTATGTAAAAGGCAAACAGCCACACATAAAAATAACTTATCTATGCCCATCTACTGAGGAACATGCATCCTGTGAGATAAGCATTTGCTAACGGAGTTCCATAATATGTAATAAACCTAATACAGCAGCAACAACTCCCCATAAACATAATAAATGCACAAACCACAGAGAAAACACCTATCAAGTTCAGAGATGAATTTGCAATCGGCCAATCAGAAGGGAGTGGGTAGTGCTTTTGACCATCAGCACCAGGGTAAATTTGCACCTGTGTCACTTTGTATCTATTTGCAATTCTGCACATGGCCTTAGTGTACCCAACCCACGCTACAACGCCACACCTTACCTCTGCAGGCGCAAGCAGGTGCAAGTGTCAGCATACAGAAATCTGCATACACGCACATATGTGCAGTCTCTTCTCTGAGGCATACAATTATTTTTATGGTTAGCATTACAGCCTCACAGCACTGAGGTCATGGGTTTGATTCCCACCACTTCCCAAACTGTGTGGAGCGTGTATATTCTCCTCGTGCCAGTGTGGGTTTCCTCCGTGTACTCCGGTCTCCTCCCACACTCCAAAATTTGACTGTTAGGTTAAATGGCACCCAACAAAAAATGAACCCTAGTGTGTAAGTGTGTGCATGTACATGTGTTTGGGGCAGACTAGATGGGCCATATGGTTCTACCTGCCATTAAATTCTATGGGGTCAATTTACTAAGGAAGTTCTATTTAAGATGGGATGTTGCCAATAGCAACCAATCAGATTCCAGGTAATATTGTATCTTCTAGTAAAATCTGATTGGTTGCTATGGGCAACATTCCATCTTAAATAGAACTCCCACCTTAGTAAATTTACCCCTATGTTTCTATATATTTCAGCATCAGAACAAATGTGTCACAAATGGGTGTGACCACTTTTTGGCACACTTGGTGGATGTGAGATGTCACAATTCAGAATGCTTATATCCAACTACTGTATACTCTATCCGCTTTTGGTGGGGATATCACCCTTATGTTCTCTCAGGATCTCACCAAGTGAGACTGTGAGCTTGATAGCTGTGTAAATGCTTCAACCTACACTTATGTGAAGCAGAAAAGATTTAGAATAAATTGCACAGAGAACTGTAAAGACTGTATAGACTGAACATAATGTTTTAAAAGGCAATTCAGTCAGTAGCATAGCAACATTATAAAGGACAGTCACTTCAGCATCAATTAAGTTAAACCATTTTATCTTCCTAAGTAGCCAGTATGAAACACTTTAAGAAGCAATTTCATGTTATGTTTGACCCTCTAGGATCCAGGCTGTAACATCCATAGTAATCTTATTTTTATGTAAAGGATTTTCAGCCTCCTCACAATTTAATGAAAAGAATAAACCATTGCTGTGTCTCAGATATTGGTGCCTGAGGCTTGGCAATGGGATCAAGAGCTGGAAATTGGATGGATTTCCCTGGCATGTCCTTAACATAATGGGAGATGTTTCTTTTGCCCCTATTAATTGCATCAGCTGAACATTTTGCAGGAACAGATAAGTAAGAGAAGACTGTCATATTGCACTGCGATGAGCGGACATTTAACAGATACATTGGGCCTGATTCAAAAACAAGATTCGCAGCTGCAAATGTGTGAAAATATACAGATGCCGCTAAAGTCTGGATTTGTATTGCGACAGGCATTGGCAACTTTGCAAATCCCAGCAGCTGCTAACAAATGGGGGTGATTCAGACCTGATCGCTGGGCATTGAGATGGTCGCCGCCAAAAGGGAGTGTATATTCGCCGTGCAAGTGTGCGATCTCATGTGTACCCCGAGCTGCAAAAAATCCTTCAGTCAACGGACAGCTGCAACTCCATTCGCATCTCACTCACCATTGAATGATTCTTCCACTGTCGCAGCCCAGGACTTAATCCTACAGTGTGATGAGAACAGGCTAATTGGGTCCGGAGCTGACGTCACACACCCTCCCTGAAAACCTTGGAAATGCCTGCATTTTCCCTGACAATCCTAGTAAACAGTCCGTATCCACCCACCTGTCAATCAGCTTGCGAACGCCCGTGCGATTGAAATTTTTGCACCAGCCTCTCGCTGTCCAGTGATGCCTGTTGTTGTTTGTCTATTCGCGTGCACATTGCGGTGCATACGCATGTGCAGTTTATCGCTGATCGCCCGCTGTGCGAAAACGTACAGCAGTGATCAGATCTGAATCACCCCCAAAGTCTCAGCATAGATTGCAGATTAGTCAGTTATTGAACTTCTGACTAGTCCTATATTTGCACAGCATAAGCAAGACACCAGAACCATTGTAACTGCATGAGATCGCAGTCACAGATTGAAACACGCCCCAAATGTCTGTGTTTTGATGCAACTTGCCGTAACCCCCCTAAATGGTCCCAGACTGTCAATCACTCTGCAAATACCTGCTCTCTGCAACTGCCGTAGCCAGACCATCGCATCACATGCACAGTGCCACTTAGGCGCATTCCAAAATGCCTCAACTGCCTAAAAATTGTGTTTGCATCCATCTCTGAAAAAGGCCCTTTGTTTGGAAATAATATATGTTGTGTAGATTGATTTAAACTAAAAATAAATTGAAAGTAGCCCTGTACATGAGACCTGTTTTGATGTAAATGTACTGGTAGGAAAGTCAAGTAAATGAATAAATCATTTTTCCACATAACGTGGCCACTGGGGATACTGTTATGGCTAAAACCAAGTTGGAGAAAGGACCTCCGACGTCACCAGTGGGAAGAGCCATGTCACCAGGGGGAGGAGCCACTGTTGAACAAGGTTCCCGAAATGTACCCTCACGGGCTCGCTTTGCTCGCCGCGCTTCGGGCTCAGGTTACTAAAGGGAGTAATTGGTGGCGTGGATAGTAGAAGAACTATCCCGCTGGCCTAGCTCCTCCCCCTGGTGACGTGGCTCCTGCCCCTGATGTCAAAGTTCCTTTCTCCAACTTGGTTCTAGCATCTACCCTGGGGGCACTGTCACATAGTATTTCATTTTACTTGCAAGTATTTCTTGTGTCAGAAAAAGTTGTTATGCAGATAACTATTTACTGATTGTTACTACTGAAAATGTCTAAATAAAATAATGGTAAAAATAAATATTTCTACACGCAGGTGCTGCACATGCATATCGTGCATGCTCTGGAGCCGAATGTCCACAAATATAGGCAGTATAGTGTCATACGTAACTCAGTCGCATCTCCACTTGTGGGTGAACTGGTATTATAGGGTGGTAACAGAGCCATAGGATCATTTTAACAATACTGTGTCCAGAAATTGACAATTGATCTGCCCCTTTGTGTCTAAAATGCAGTTGTAAATGCCTCAGAAAAGTAACACAATTATGTGCTTATTCTGAGTTAGATGTACTTGCTGCATGAAGATACATTTACAGCGCTTATACACTAACGATGTGATAGCCTTATCAAGTTGATGATGATGATGACTGGTGTTTAAATGTAGAATGCATAAATATGGCTAAAAGGCTTTTCCACCCAAAGTGATCTCAGCACGGCACTGTGGATGGTGTTCCCTCACTAAAGCCACGCGCAGTGTGGGGTCTCCATGTCATAATGCGATACAGTCACCAGCCTATTCAGCACTGAGACGAGTGTTGGGAAAATAAGATGTCTTTTTATGTGGCAATGTTGGTCCCATCAAGCACTGGCAGCCGGCGCTTGGGTAATCTGGCCATTGGCGTTTGTATAATGGGTGCAATGGGTACCTTTCCGTCGTCTTGCATCAGACGCAGCATCTGCAGCAAAAATCCCAGCCAGAATGGCCACCGAACATGTGCAGTAGTGGAATTAGTCTCCAGAACATGGCGGGCACCATGTTTCCGGAGACCTGTGCATGCGCAGTAGACTCCGGCACAATGCTGGAGCCTACTGTACCGTGTAGAGGAAGGGGGCCATCCGGAGTCTGCACATGGGCCCCCTCCTCTGTTAAAACACCCCTGAACCTAGCACATGAACTACAAGTGCAAGCATACTCATGGCTAACAGGGGATGCTGACGCATAAAGAAGCACAGGTACCAGCATGTTCCTACATCCAGTGTTGAATGAGATCTGTAGTTCCGCATAAGAAAATATATTGTTAAAAATACAGAAAGACCCTGAAGAAATCCTTTTTACAATGCACACTTCTGCAACAATTCCTTTTCAAATGTAATATTCCCCTTAGACACAGGGATCTTTTTCTTTCATCTTGACATGACTGAAAAGAGACCTACAAGGAATTAAACAATAAAGGAAGGCTTTGTTCTCATTGGCCAGAGCATAAAAAGGCCTTCAGATTGGTTATTATTGGTTAGGCCCCACTTGTGAACCAAATTTAATTAAGTTAATTGATACAAACATGTTCATTTGTACATTTTAGAACAATAGGAGTAGCTTTCTCATGCTCTGACCAATCAGGGCACTCTGTGAATTTTTGTAACCATGTTTCCGCTAGCCCCGCCATCCTACAACTGATGCTGGGACCGTATGACTGATATGAAGTGCAGTCTAATGGCTGTGATGAGCAGTGGTCTATCTGATCTAGCCTGGTGAGAAATTAGAATGAATTGGAGAACATTACAGGTGTGAGAGGTCTTGTTACCTTACGTATTGAACCACCCTTGTATACAGAAAGCAGTGACAGAGGCAGACTCTCCTAATATCCAGAAGTATTTTATTTCTCGCTTGTTTCTACAATGGAATTTAAACAAATTACTGTAATCATCAGATACAGATGATCTTCTCTTCCCTTCTATGGTGCCGCCTCATTCCAAATATAAATTATATACTGCAGAAAGCCATTTCTTTTTTAGCTCAGAAGTCACATAGGTGAGTAAATCACTTAACGAAATGGAATGCAGGAGGCAATTCTTTTTATTATCTGAATTGAATGTTTTACCATTATTTGTGAAACATACAAAGAAATGCATCTTTTTAATTAACCATCTCCTGGAAATATGTAATATTTAGTCCTCCCCCAATTACAGCTGATGGAATGGAAACCCTGTGGGTCCATGAGATATTCATATGCGAGTTTGTATATCCTGAAACATTGGTAGGGTTGGCGCCAGCCTGGGGAGGGGGGCTAGCCTAAGTATAGCAATACCTAACATATAATCTTCTGTTTCTAGCCACATAATGCAGACAATTTTTCTTTGCAAGCCTAACACCCTGTAAATGAATTATCAAACAACTGAATAAACCTTTTTTGTAGTTAAGACACAATTTTTACCTTTCCTTTCTGCTATTTCTGAAATAATATATTTTGAAGAGGAGTATTTAATATCCACCAACATATTCAGTGCAACTGAGTGTATTTGAGAAAGGATTGAGCATCTTATTGTGTTCATCTTTCATCTCCTGCTTGCCCATTTTTACCCTGCCTATTAACCAATCAGATCATGGGAATGTTTACTGCATGACCAATCAGATCATTGGAAAGTTGAAAGCAGTAGAAGATGAATCTGCTCATCCTGAGGGAGGCGGTGACTCAACTAATCATATGATTATGTCAGCCAGGAAAGATAGAACAGGGGCAGTGCTATGATTTAAGTATGATAACGGAGGCAAACAAATAGCCACAGATAGTGGATGGAGCAGGGTCCCTAATAGCATTACTGGGCTGCTTGCTTCACACTAATGCAGAAAGTGCCATCTTTGTACAAAAGAAGGAAGTTTGTACATGCAAAATATTTTGTTTGGATTATTATTTTTTTCTGCTTGAATCATACAAGAATTGTGCAGCTTTTTTCCAAACAATTAATTCTTAGTCCTGCTGATTAAATTCATGTTGTTTTACCTGGCAGTGCTTACAGATCATATAACTATGAGTTGGATAAAAGAAAACTGAGTGCGCTTTTTTAAAAATCTTTCTGCATACCTTATTCTTGGCGATGTTTGCATCTGTTATATTTTACAGTACATTTCTTGTGTTTGATAGGATGCTTTTGACTCGGAGACATTTAAACTTTTCTTTTTCCATTTCAGTCTTTCTTTCATACTGTTTTGGAAAACAGCCCTTATTGTGACACCATGGTTGATAATAATTTGCGAATCACTAACTGGAATCGAAAACTAGGCTGCAAATGTCAATATAAGCACATTGTTGACTGGTGTGGCTGTTCTCCAAATGACTTCAAGCCTTCTGACTTTCATCGCTTTCAGGTATGTATGTTTTCATTACAATCACTTGTTAAGAGTCATCTAACACACACATTTTTATTTCCCTATTCTAGATGCTTTGTTACAAGAATATATTTGAAATGTTAATTTTCATACATTCCTTTGACCCCTGAAATACAATGGACTAAACGGAGAAAGCCAGGTGGTCTGCAGCTCCGCTCCATTGTTTGGTTAAATGATTCTTTTCCTGTATTTGTTCCTGATGTCAAAGAAAAAGTAAACCTCCTTTCTATCGGTTTCAGTGTGACCTCAGACTATAGTTATTGTCTCCCCTTAGGGATCATGTTTCATTGCAAGTAGGAAATAACAGAGCTTAGCATTTGTCAATCACAAGTTTAAAGGTTATCAGTCTTTATAATGTTCTTTTATACATAACCATACACAAACAAATATAACGTAAATTACATTATATTACATAAAGACCCTCCAACATGGGTGGTCTTCAGTATGCCGAATGTCGGGATCCCGGCGCACAGTATACCGGCGTCGGGATCCCGGCGCACAGTATACCGACAGCTATTCTCCCTCGTGGGGGTACACGAGTTCCCTGGAGGGAGAAAAAATAGCGCGGTGCGCGTAGCGCGCCACCGTGCCCGCAGCGTGACGAGCACAGCGAGCCCGCAAGGGGCTCCTTTGCGCTCGCCACACTGTCGGTATGCCGGCGGTCGGGCTCCCTGCGCCGGTATGCTGGTCGCCGGCATACCGTACTACACCCCTCCAACATGACCCCTCCCATCAGGTACAAAATGCTCTGCTCCTGCTCCTTTGCCCTCAATTTAAGATTGCTGTTACTTGTGTTGAAACATCTTTCTCATCAATGACCTGGTTCAACCCAGGTGACAGCAATCATAAATTAAGGGGGACGTCATGAGCAGAGGATTTTGTACGTTTTTTTTAAAGGAGCAATCATTTACAAGGTAAAACCATGTCTTGTAAATGGTTGCCCCTTTAAAAAAAAACATTGGGGTTCGGACGGCATCTTGCACGTCAGCTGAACTCTGATTTCATTACATCCCACCCATGGAGTGCAAACTAACTTATGCCATCCCGTGGACCTCTTCAGTAATACCAGATGTGGGGTGCAAACTAACTGCACCTACTATCCAGTTACATACGGTTAGGTCCCAAGAAACACTTCTCTGCCTTCCCCAACACAGTCAATTTACCTTTGTACATCGTGCACTGTGTATCTCCTGGCGGCTCTCCAGCTGCAGACGGTGATTGATCAGAATAGGCAACAGGATATCCTACTCTAGCATCTTCTTCAGTGACAGTAGGGATCAGGACCAGGTTTGGCAGAGCTGGGCTGTGTCCCCCACAAGGAAATTTTAAATTGGCCATTCAAAACAGAAAGAGCGCTCCCAAAGCTCCACCTCCAATATAGAAACGGGGGTGGGTCCTCATTCAGTGTGACTATCTATTGCTACATGCAGCGTAGAAACCTCCCTCTCATCATTTACAGTGTCTAGACTCAGCCAATCCGGATCAAACTGTAGAACAGACCACAGCAACCTTAATCGCCATCGTGATCTGGAGCCCAGTATTAAATATAAGTGATTCTTCCTTTGCTTCCCATCTATGCCAAATAAAACAATGGGGCAGATGTATTAAGCCTGGAGAAGTCATAAGGAAGTGATAAACCAATGATAAGTGCAAGGTAATAATGCACCAGCCAATCAGCTCCAATATGTAAATTAACAGTTAGGAGCTGATCGGCTGGTGCGTTATCACCTTGCATTTATCACTGGTTTATCACTTTCTTATGCCTTCTCCAGGCTTAATACATCTGCCCCAATGTTCTTTATATTATGGAAAAGAAAGAAACTGGTTCTTTGTATTATAACAAGCAGTAATATCACATATATTAACAAATAATATATTTGTGAATTAAAAGATTGCAAAAAAACAGCCACTAGCTTACACACTGCCTACAGACTCTTGCTGCAATGGTGCATTCATTATACTGTATGAACTGTTTTAATGCAGGAATAGCTACGGATATTTCTATCTGAGCATTCTTAGTTCCTCCCAGTAAATTGCTTCCAGTATTGCTCAAAAGGTGCCAAATCTACCAAAAAAGACATTACAGCGCTTTTGTTTAACCAGCAAAAGACAGATAAAAACTTTTGAATTACAACGCCCTAGAGTACCTGATTGTTTTGCACGGCACCCCTAGGTCAAAACATTCTTATTGAGAAATTTAGAAGGAAATATTAAATTAAGTAAATTGCGTTTATATGTCATCCTTAGGTTCAATTGTGTAATCAGGGACAATATTTGCTTTTGTTTGTCCACATATTTTACGTCTGACAGCCACCAGCACTGGTTTTGCCTACTACAATGAGCATAAATTGTTTTAATTGGTCCTGGACCACCAATCCAAGCACCCCTACAAGTGTACTGAGGCACCCCAGGGTGCCAAGGCACCCATTTTGAGAACCACTGTGTTAGACTGTTACCTAACTATGTAGTGCTGAGTATGCATATCAGAGTTTCTGACTCCATTCCTAGTCAGCAGGAAAGGGTACTGAGCCTGTATGAAGCTGTTATGAGGATGTGGGGGAGCAACAAGGGGAACAATACACCTGCCTAAGGGCCGATGTGCACTTTGAAAGCTAGGCACACATTTGCACGATCCGGCGATCTTAGGACGGACTGAAACAATGTAACGATACATCATCAAATGATGAATTTGAGGGTAAGTAATACATGATGGTCCCGGATCGCAGCATCGTCCAATATATCGTATAGTGTGTGGGTATCCAGCTTTAGCCAATGTTGCCCTTCATTGTTGAGTATTGTATTGAGAAGAATATAATCCCTTTCTTTTGTAGCCACTTTATCCAATACAATACAATACTTATCCTTTTATCAGAACTTTCTTGTGTGTGAGTTATTCCGATTCCCTCTAAATCTCCTTGTCTCTGTTAGCTAGAGGTGCCCAGAATGCTGCAAGAGCATTAAATGTATGCAAATAAACATCATTTACATTCCGCAAGCTTTGTATGTGAATGAATTTATGTTCACACTTAATGGATGTTTTGACAACTAAAGGCAAGAGTTGGACAGGTCTAGTCTACAGCATTTATCTTTCAGCTAAGATGTATCAATGTGGAATCATCTCAGCCACAACCTTGGTTTGTTCTGTATCCACTTGTGAAGGTCATGAGGAAACAGAAGCAACTCAGCTGCTGCAGCAGACACGATCTTCGTGGACATCAGCCAGCATATGGCTAACATCAAGTGGCCAATAATGGAAATCTCACTGCAGATGCCACATAATCTTTTTTTATGACCAATCTTTTATTAACTAAATGTTCTGACTAATCAGAGTATTATGTTACCATTTCTCTGCAATCTGTGTTCTATTACCGATCTGCTCACATAGGAGAAGAGGCCGCTTTTGGCCAACATGTAATTGCTGCAAACAGTATCCACTTCTCTAAAAAGTCAATAGTCCTACTACAAATCAATGCTCTCTCCTGTGATGTATTTGGCATTGTCTAGACATAATTAAAAGCTATAGGTCATGCAGAACATTTTATATTTAGATTCTTCTGCATAACATGGTACTGAAAATACTGTATATTGTATTTCCACAGCTTTCCACAAAAATGTGTGTACATGTGTATATATATATATATATATATATATATATATATATGTGTGTATATATATATATATAAAATATCTATCCATCTATATACATATATATTATATACTATCTATCTACAAATAGATAGATAGATAGATAGATAGATAGATAGATAGATAGATACTCACTGGTTGATTGATGGTTTTAGGGAGTGCCTAGTTATATAATTGGTCGAAATACCAATTGACCATTGGTGTTAGCTGTTCTTAGTTAATAACTCTGATGAAAGGGTTGACTGTTGTTTCAAGAACAAGAATAGAATCCTGAGTTCACCCAAAGTACAGTTTCAGATTAAAATAATTTGCAATTCACTTCTTATTTATTAATATAATTTTTAATCTAAAACTCACATATAAACAATTAGAATCTTCTCACACACATATATAACCTGTCAGAGACAAATGTCTAATATCTTTATGTCGCCCTTATGGCATGTGAGCCCCTTAACAGCTCACTTAGCCCACTTGAGACTGTGGTAGCATGTCACCCAATGTGATGATATAAATCATTAAATTAAGTCGGCAAGATAGAAACAATTACTAACGCATCATAAGCCTGAAAATGCCACCATAATTACCATCTACCCTATGAGAGTTGCCATCTACCCTATGATAATCCGCTTGATAAACAGGGAAATTAAAGAACAGCAAATATATACTGTAACAGATGTGGGTCATTGGGTCGACATGAGAAAAAGGTTGACATGGAAAAGGTAGACACAGGAAAAGGTCAACATGAGTTTTTTTGGTGTCATTTTCTCCATAAAATGAATGGGAACCTCAGTTAGTGTAAGACGTCCCCTTGCATGGCTCGTGCTGAGGGCAAGGTTACTATTCACAGTAATAGTCCATGTGCATGGTAAAGTATGAAAAAGTTGAAAATAAAAAATGTAAAAACACATGTCGACCATATGCTGTGTAGACCATTGCCATGTCGACCTTGTGACCATATCAAGCTAATGCGCGTCGAGCAATAGTGGGCAACCTATTGACTATCGACCTTAGTACTATCGACCTAACATCCGGATACCTACTGTAACTGCACTATTAATAAAGTGAAGGAAAACATTTTCCCCCTTCCAAAGTTTCACACAAAAAAAACCTCAGTTGAAGGATGAGCAGGCTTCCAGCTATACTAAGTACTTGGCTCTGCCCTGGCCTCCACCCAGCATGATCCATTCTGCTCCTGTGGAACAGCTCCTGCTGATAAGTAAAAATAACAACATTACTAGTAGTTTTACACATCTCGCCAAGTAATTGGAACTATAAAAATAGTAGTAAATAATATTAAAAAATCTGTAAAATACAGCTTATTCATGCTATGTAGGACTTTCAATCTATAAACTTCCTATATGCATTGGTACTACAGGAGATACAGTAGAGGCGGAGGAGAGGGGAAGGAAGTGTTGCAGGCTGGGAGCTCAGGTGAGAACGTGGTCTTTGCTGCCACTTCTTACATGTTTCTGCCTGGTTCTTTATCTCATGGCAATAGCAACCCTATTATATTAGCGGGTATGGGTCGTTGGGTCAACACAATTTAGGTTGACAGGCATTAGGTCGACCACTGAAGGGCGACATGGGCATTAGGTTGCCGTGCAGTAGGTCGACATGGGCATTAGGTTGACATGTACTAGGTCAACAGGTGAAAAGGTCGACATGAGTTTTTGGACTTTTGTCTATTAAACAGTGATGGCCCCTTTCTCTGGTGTTTTTTGCCTATTTTAACCCCTTAACTGGCATGGTCCGATCACATGCGACCGCGCTGCCCCACTGTGTCCCCAGTATTTGACACAAACTATATTAAATTTAAAAAAAAATAAAAAATAAAAATTTATGAACCATTTTGAAGGGCAAAATTGTGATGATGTTACATATAATTAGCAGTGTGGGGGCCAGCAGAGCCTTAGAGGCTTCGCTAGATCTCCTTTGGATGAAATCTCAAAACCAAATGTGCACTTTACTAGAACTCTTTGTCTGCAATGTTGGGCTGATGGTGAAGGGTAAATACTATGCTTAGGAGTGGGGCTTTCATCGCTTCTCTGAGAGAAGCCCAGGGTTGATTGATGACAACTGCATTCTGAATTGCTGCAATACAGAGTGCTACTACTGACCTCTAATGATAAATAGACTCCAATGCATGTTTGGAAAAAAACGATATGACAACCAACTTTGGGAAAGGTTTATACCTCAGGTTCTTCAACTATATGACAAGGCTAGACATCCAGACAGGCCTACCAGAAGCTAATGGTGCATCAGAAGAGTGTCCTTCAAGCAGATATCTGGAAGGAGTCTGTGGTTTTGAACCATACTGTACATTAAATAGACTTTTTTTTCCGTAGACAGTCTGTGGGTCTTTTTTTTTGTTTTGGTTTTAATCTTTACTCATTAGTAAATTATGATTTTTTTTGTGGTGAAAATATTTTTGACTGGTATCTAATGGTCATTTTCTGAAAATTCAACACTCTAAGAAACATTAGTTCCAAGTATTATAATCAATGTGTGTTTGGAAAGAAAATCCATTTTTAGTGTAGCAACATATTCTTGGAAATGTGGTAAATGAGTTACGATTTGTAATTATATAAGTACACAGAAACAATTGTGTTGGTGCATTTTAATATTATATACAGTATATTATTACTTAATACTTAATTACTTAAAAAACATTTTATTCATTGTTTGTATTAATGAATAAAAATGAGTTACAGTATGTAATAGTTACATACATTGTATCTATACAAATAATTAATGTATTTCTTAAATGAATCATGAGGTTGAGAGGACATTGCGTCCGTCTTTTACACCTGTCGCTATGGGGTTTATTTACCATTTAGAGCTTTTAAAACTTTTAAAGCTGCAGTTATTTCAAATGCAGTATTGACAACTGCTATAAATCCTGTAGCAAAACTGCCCAAAATTGTCAGTTTAAAAACCACCAATTACTTCTCATTGAGATGTACAGTAATAATTTGTTTCTAGGTAACTATTTTGCTGGAATCAAAACCAAAGTAAAACCTAATGCGGTCCACATTTAGGGGTCAGTTCAATTAGGAGTAAGTCGGGCCCTGCAAGCCGACTTTATGGCAAAGTCACACCATGCTTCCATCTGTAATTCAATTCCAAATTTGCATTGCTTTTATTTTCCCAGCAAACTCGCATTTTTTGTGTGCACCCCCTGAGCAGGTGAAAAGGTCATAAAAATCTTAAAATGTCGGAACACAGTGCAGAACCTCTGATGCCCCCCTCTCAAGGAATACTTATGCACTTGGAGCAGTTTAAATGTTAGAATTTGACCAATAAACACATAAACAATACCAATAAACACATAATTTTTCAGGTGATTTTCTGTAAAAAGCTCAGTAATGGGGGTTAAATGCGGGACAGGTACAGAACAGTGAGGCCCGGGCACTCGTGAACGTGTGCGCTTGTCACGGGGGGGGGGGGGGGGCACATTACAGGGGGCGCATCATTACGTAATATGGGGGCGTGCTGCGAGTCATGGGGGAGTGGACTTGTGGCACACCCCCATTAAAATGGCAACGCTTGCTGGGGGCAGCGGGCATGCCGCGAGTCCGGGGGAGTGGACGTGCAGAACGCTCCCATTTCCGTCTCTCTGAAGGGCCAGACCGGCCCACCTGCCCATCGGCCCTTCTGGTATATGCCAGAAGTGCCAGATGGCCAGTCTGGCCCTGGAACTTACTGATGGTAGCTATAATTGTTTTTAAACATTTGACTTTAATTTATTGAACACACTTGCTGGCTATCATCTCTCCATCATTGCTATGAAAATGGAAGAATCATCCATTTGACACATTTTAGGAACCTTTAACACTTTGCTTTACGGCCACTGATAGCCTTCTACGCTGTTCAACTATTACCTTAGTTGCCCCTTTTTTTAGGGTCTAGGATGATTTCACCACTTTTTTTCATGCACCTCTACCAGATTGCTTTTCTTAGACATCGCTGCAAGTCCTGCGGATCGCGATTACTAGTTGAATCTTGCATTTCTTGGGTGTTTACATTGCCGGAATATAATCAAGCTTTATGCTGTGCATTCTCTTTCACATAATTACATCTAATTTAATTGACCCCTTAAAGGTAAGAGTAAATAAATTGCTACATTTGTTTACTGCAGTTCTAGCTATTCCCAGATTCTTCAGTTCCCCTGACACCTATAGCGACACATGAGACCTACTGCTCAGACGACCCTTCTCCAAACTGAGTGTCTAGCCACTGTTCCATAAACCTGCCATTGCCATAATAGGATGTTTATGGAAGTGGGTATTGACGATACCACTGCCTCCCAGATATACAGTAACTGGGTAGAGAGTCTCCTGCATTGCAGCATTACAGGAGACTAACTAAAGCAGGATATCGCTGAATACTTGGGTTTCAATACATATACTGTATACTTACAACAAGCTATGACTATAATTATTTTTGCTTTGTGTTGTATCTTTATAGCAAACAGCAAGGCCTACCTTTTTCGCCCGAAAATTTGAAGCTGCGGTGAACCAAGAAATTATCGGGCAGTTAGACTATTATTTGTACGGTAACTACCCATCCGGCACACCTGGCCTGAGATCATACTGGGAGAATCTGTATGATGAACCTGATGGCATTCACAGTATCAGTGATGTCATGCTGACTATGTTCCATTCGTTTTCCCGCATGGGACTCAAAAGGGCCGAGGCATCTTTGCATACCAATGGAGAAAACAGTTGCCGGTAAGTAAAAAGTTGTATCTGCTTGTAGACGTTCCACTACTGATCTTATTGCCCTAGATTCCCTAGCATTAACAGCCACATGGTATTATTATTAGTTTTCTTACTATCTTGTCTTAGAGCCTTGTCTGACATAGTCTGACATAGCTATGCTGGTTTACATGTGCGCAGTGAACTGGAAGTGAGGCAGTTACGTGGGGCTGAGGAGCACGAGACAAGAGTCAGGACAGGTTGTACGTAGGGGAGGTGTTTTTCCCACCTGGGACTGCCAGTCTGTACTGAAATTATCAGAGAGGGAGCTTCTAGTGGGAAGCCACTTCCCTGATATAATGGCAGCTCTACCTGGCTACCAGGCGTTGCAGCCGATGCAGTCCCTAAAAGCCTGGACTGTCAATTTGTGCACATGTGCGGGATCTCCGCAGAGGTAGGAGCCGCTGCTGGTCATAATGCCTAAAACATTTTAATAAAAAACTCCATAAAAGTGAAATCAACATTTAAAGTTTATAAAGTTTGCACCCTGGAGTTTTTAGAACTATAAATCCAAGATGGCTGTCAAAGTTTTCACCATGTTATAGACCTTCCTAAGAATAGGTAGAACTTGCATATTAAATAATGAAATGATGCTAGTAATCTGTACAGTCATGCTTAGATTGCTATTTTCATTGTACGCTAGCAGGAACTTTCTAACAAATTACAAGAACCATCAACAAAATCAGCACAATGCTCTAAACCAAATGGCAGATATGTACTGTAAGTCCTTTGACAATATTGCCAAGAACAGCAATTATGAGACAATCTGAGACTCTTCATCTTCACATCAACAGCCCTATTGTCTGTGTGCATATTTAAAGAGTATCTCAATGAGAGTCAATACTCCATTTTTGTCCTGATCAAATTCCTCCTCAGACTGTGGAGTCTAACACACAATCGATTCCGCATCAGCATGTTGATGTGCATTTCTCAGTTTATTTTGTCCATATGGCAAAAAGACAAGCAGAAAATAAAATCTGCTATTAAATTATTGGTTTATTTCCATCATGAATTTTCCTAGAACTGCCAAGACTGACACTTGCTCAGACTATTCCATGAGTAAATGTTTACTGCTATACATGCTAATAAAGAACAAGGCACTTTAGTATTCAGTGCAGAAGGTGGGTTCCTGCTTATATTGGCTGCTGTGATTTGTTTGCAGTGTCTTTGCGGAGTCCATCAATGTCAGCCTTGTATATATTCAGACTGCTCTGTATTGTTTACACACTGCAAAGAAAAAAAATCATCCAGATGTTCTATATTTTTATAACATTTATTTATAAACTAATGAAACATTGTGATTTTTTTTTTGTGAGCTTCTATACTTACAGTACATTTATGTAGTTATCAATTTTTTAGTTACTTTCTTTGACAGTGTGTACCACATCTGCGCATAATCTGGTCCACACATTACATTACAAAGCAGGCGGAGGGCAGGATTTACTGGATAGAAATGGATCATTATCAAAAGTGAACATAAAACATACATTTTAGTATAAGTAAACCTCCTGGATGAGGCACTGACACAAGAGGTAGTGGTCTTGGGTACAATTGGACATTATGGGCCTGATTGGTTTGCCTTAAAACAGTACCACCTGTCTGCATGATGCACATCCTTCTTTTCTTGCCCTACTTCATGTCTGTATAATGCACATCCTCCTTTTCTTGCACTATTCCATGTCTTCATGATGCACGTCCTTCTTTTCTTGCACTACTCCTTGTCTGTATGATGTACATTCTATTTTTCTTGCACTACTCCATGTCTTCATGATGCATGTTCTCCTTTTCTTGCGCTACTCCATTTCTGCTTAATGCACGTCCTCTTTTTTTTGCACTACTCCTTGTCTGTATGATGTACATCCTCTTTTTCTTGCACTACTCCATGTCTGCATGATGCATGTCCTCCTTTTTTTGCACTACTCCTTGTCTGTATGATGTACATCCTCTTTTTCTTGCACTACTCCATGTCTGCATGATGCATGTTCTCCTTTTCTTGCACTACTCCATGTCTGCATAATGCACAGCCTCCTTTTTTTGCACTACTCCTTGTCTGTATGATGTACAGCCTCTTTTTCTTGCACTACTCCGTGTTTGCATGATGCAAGTCCTCCTTTTTTTGCACTACTTCTTGTCTGTATGATGTACATCCTCTTTTTCTTGCACTACTCCATGTCTGCATGATGAACGTCCTCCTTTTCTTGCCCTACTCCATGTCTGCATGATGCATGTTCTCCTTTTCTTGCACTACTCCATGTCTGCATAATGCACAGCCTCCTTTTTTTGCACTACTCCTTGTCTGTATGATGTACAGCCTCTTTTTCTTGCACTACTCCATGTCTGCATGATGCATGTCCTCCTTTTTTTGCACTACTTCTTGTCTGTATGATGTACATCCTCTTTTTCTTGCACTACTCCATGTCTGCATGATGAACGTCCTCCTTTTCTTGCACTACTCCATGTCTACATAATGCACATCCTCCTTTTCTTGCACTACTCCATGTCTGCATGATGCACGTCCTCCTTTTCTTGCACTACTCCATGTCTGCATGATGCATGTCCTCCTTTTCTTGCACTACTCCATGTCTACATGATGCACGTCCTCCTTTTCTTGCACTACTCCATGTCTGCATGATGCATGTCCTCCTTTTCTTGCACTACACCATATGTCTGCATGATGCATGGCCTCCATATGTCTGCATGATGCACATCCTCCTTTTCTTGCACTACTCCATATGTCTGCATGATGTATGGCCCCCTTATCTTGCACTACTCCATGGGCATAATTCAGAGTTGATTGCTGCAGCAAATTTGTTAGCAGTTGGGCAAAACCATGTGCACTGCAGGGGGGGGAGCATATATAACATGTGCAGAGAGAGTTAGATTTGGGTGTGGTGTGTTCAAAATTAAATCTAGATTGCAGTGTGAAAATAAAGCAGCCAATATTTACTCTGCACTGAAACAAAATAACCCACCCAAATCTAGCTCTCTCTGCAATTGTTATATCTGCCCCACCTGCAGTGCACATGGCTTTACCCAACTGCTAACAAATTTTCTGCTGCGATTAACTCTGAATTACCCCTTACCCCCCTCCCCCCCCCCCCATGATGCATGGCCTCCTTTTCTTGCACTACACCATATCCCTGCATGATGCATGGCCTCCATATGTCTGAATGGGATACGGTCATTAGGTTGACACCACTTAGGTCGACAGTCATTAGGTCAACAGGGTCACTATGTCGACATGGTCATTAAGTCGACATGTAATAGATCGACTGTACAAAAGGTTGACATGAGTTTTTCATATTTTTTTTAAAATGTTGAACTTTTTCACACTTTATGATCCACATGGTCTATAATTAGGAACGGTAACATGTGCAGAGCGCAGCACCTTGCCCTTTGTTCGCCATGCGAGGGGACACGGTGCACTAATTGGAGTTCCCCGTCACTTTACGAAGAAAACGACACCAAAATAAGTATGAAAACTCATGTCAACCTTTTCACCTGTCGACCTAGTACATGTTGACCTAATGACCATGTTGACCTAATGACCCTGTAGACCTAATGCATGTCAACCAATAGTGGTCAACCTAATGCCTGTTGACCTAAGTTGTGTCGACCCAACGACTCATAACCATCTGAATGATGCATGGCTTCCTTTTCTTACACTACTCCATATGTCTGAATGATGCATGGCTTCCTTTTCTTACACTACTCCATATGTCTGAATGATGCATGGCTTCCTTTTCTTACACTACTCCATATGTCTGAATGATGCATGGCTTCCTTTTCTTACACTACTCCATATGTCTGAATGATGCATGGCCTTCTTTTCTTGCACTGCTCCATGGGAGCAATTCAAAGGTTAATGTACGCCTGATCTCCCATCTAAAGTGATGGGAGATCGGGGCGCAATATTCAAATGGAGGATTTTTATCACATATGTTGCGCCAAAATAGACTGCAATTAGCTACGTAATGCAAATCTGTCTAAAGTAATTGGTGCAATGTAATAACTGCTGTTTGGGCACCTACTTTCAGCCTACTTTTCGCACATTTCAGCTTGCCACCACCGGGGGCTGTCGAGCTGGAATGTGTCCCCCTGCGGCTAATCGTGCCCGAAAAGAGCAATTATTAAATTAAATCTAATGGCAGTCACGGGGAAAAACATTTGAATTATCCCCCACGTTTGCGTGATGCACGTCCTCCTTTCATGCACTACTCCATGCCTGCATGATGCATCTTTTCTTACTGTACTCCATGATATACAGCAGCTCCTTCATTTTTTGAACTACTGTATCTCACCACAAGTAGTATAACACAAAAGTCATTACTAAATTAATCCAACCAATCGGTCCTACATGTTTCTCTATGGGATAATATAGACAGGAATGTAATATATTCACTAAGCGATCATATCAAGAATATTATTCATTGCTTCCTCATCTACATGTAGGGGCCAGTGTATAGGAGTAACAATGCAATCTGTTCCTGTCTTTGGGAACATTAATGTCTGCTAACAAAAGGGCCTAAATCTCTTTCTCTATTTTCCTCACTCTCAGTTTCACTTCAATCTCTTTTTCCAGGTACTATCCCATGGGCCACCCTGTGTCAGTCCATCTTTATTTCCTCGCTGACCGCTTCCAGGGCTTTCTTATTAGACATCATGCCACTAATCTTGCAGTCAGTAAGCTCGAGACGTTGGAGACCTGGGTAATGCCAAAGAAGGTTTTTAAAATTGCCAATCCCACTAGTGATTTTGGAAGGCTGCAGTTTTCTGAGGTAGGTCAAAGTGGGTAGAAAGAAATACACTCCAAATCTTTACCTTGTCAGAAAGCAAAATTGTATACACTTTGATGTATTGTATGTCCTTACTCTTTCTCTGTCATATATAATTATGTATGTATGCATGTATGTATAATATATATATATATATAATTATTATTAACAGTCTCTTATACAGCGCAGCATATTCCTTTGCGCTTTACAATTATTAATTAACAGTAATAGAACAAAACTGGTATATATATATATATATATATATATATATACACTGCTCAAAAAAAATAAAGGGAACACTAAAATAACACATCCTAGATCAAAATGATGTCGGACTGAGATGCGGACCCAGAGGAGGCGAGGGGGGAGCCACAGGGAGACGGGGGGACAGCCGGCGGGCATACAGGGAGATCAGCGCTACAGTAACGCTGCAGCTGGATGTCACTCACCCGCCTGACCTCATGCCAGCTTCCACCTGGCTCCAGCACGCTCCGTAGCGCTGATCTCCCTGGATATGGGATACTCTACCTGTATGTATATATATGGGATGATGCAGCGGTGACGAAGGGGTTCACAACCCCGAAACATTGGTACTTATGAGATTCTTCAATACACTTTACCTTTTCAAAAGGCTCTAAGTACCGCTGCATCATTCCATTATTCTGCATTTCCAATCCAGGGGGCACCGGAGCATCTAATAGCGCAGTGGAGTGCCGGGCTGATTCTACATTATAGATGTGTGTGTGTGTGTGTGACTGTGTGTGTGTGTGTGTGTGTGTGTGTGTGTGTGTGTGTGTGTGTGTGTGTGTGTGTAAAAGAGCAGTATTTGGCACTCAGTCAATAGTATACTTGCGGGGTGTCTTCTTATCGAGGGTACATAATATCCAAGTGTTTCACATAAGTTGAGCCACCATGATTCTAAAATATCGGAGAATGCTGCCTGTGGAGTCAGAGGTGGCTAAACTTAGGTGAAACACTTGAAATGAAACGTTGGTTTGTTTTACTACATGCTACAATATATTTGATTGCTTGCAAGACTCTGAGTGCCGCTGTATCTGTTCATTATTATATATACATACACACACACAAATATATATACACTGCTCAAAAAAATAAAGGGAACACAAAAATAACACATCCTAGATCTGAATATATGAAATATTCTTATTAAATACTTTGTTCTTTACATAGTTGAATGTGCTGACAACAAAATTACACAAAAACTATCAATGGAAATCAAATTTATTAACCCATGGAGGTCTGGATTTGGAGTCACCCTCAAAATTAAAGTGGAAAAACACACTACAGGCTGATCCAACTTTGATTTAATGTCCTTAAAACAAGTCAAAATGAGGCTCAGTAGTGTGTGTGGCCTCCACGTGCCTGTATGACCTCCCTACAACCCACACAAGTGGCTCAGGGAGTGCAGCACATCCAGGATGGCACATCAATGCGAGCTGTGGCAAGAAGGTTTGCTGTGTCTGTCAGCGTAGTGTCCAGAGCATGGAGGCGCTACCAGGAGACTACTCAAACGATCAGAAACAGACTCCATGAGGGTGGTATGAGGGCCTGACGCCCACAGGTGGGGGTTGTGCTTACAGCCCAACACCGTGCAGGACGTTTGGTATTTGCCAGAGAACACCAAGATTGGCAAATTCGCCACTGGTGCCCTCTGCTCTTCACAGATGAAAGCAGGTTCTCACTGAGCACATGTGACAGACGAGTCTGGAGACGCCAAGGAGAATGTTCTGCTGCCTGCAACATCCTCCAGCATGACCGGTTTAGCAGTGGGTCAGTAATGGTGTGGGGTGGCATTTCTTTGGGGGGCCACACAGCCCTCCATGTGCTCGCCAGAGGTAGCCTGACTGCCATTAGGTACCGAGATGAGATCCTCAGACCCCTTGTGAGACCATATGTTGGTGCGGTTGGCCCTGGGTTCCTCCTAATGCAAGACAATGCTAGACCTTATGTGGCTGGAGTGTGTCAGCAGTTCCTGCAAGACAAAGGCATTGATGCTATGGACTGGCCCGCCCGTTCCCCAGACCTGAATCCAATTGAACACATCTGGGACATCATGTCTCGCTCCATCCACCAATGCCACGTTGCACCACAGACTGTCCAGGAGTTGGCGGATGCTGTAGTCCAGGTCTGGGAGGAGATCCCTCAGGAGACCATCCGCCACCTCATCAGGAGCATGCCCAGGCGTTGTAGGGAGGTCATACAGGCACGTTATTAATGAGGATTCGACCTTAAAAAGTCGAAAACTGCCGTCTTTTCGACAGACGGCAGTTTTCGACTTCAATTGAATATACCCCTATGTGTATAAGGTGTATATGGAACATAAATGAATTGTGTGTAAGTACACAAACTTTGTTTAATGCACAAAGTTATTAAAAATATTTGCTAAAATGACCTTCAGGCTGTGTGTATAAGGTGTATATGAAACATAAATGCATTCTGTGCTTAGACTTGGGTCCCATCACCATGATATCTTATTATGGTATACAATTACCAATACCATCCCTGTATGCCCGCCGGCTGTCCCCCCGTGGCTCGCCCCCCCTCTTCTCCTCCTCTGCGTCCCATCTAAATTCGACTTGAAAAAGTCGAATTAAGATGGGATTGACTAGGGGTTGTCGGATCCATTCCGACAAATACATGTCGGAATGGATCCGACTTTAATTGAATATACCCCATAACCTGAAGGTCATTTAATACAATATTTCTCTAACGTCCTAGTGGATGCTGGGGACTCCGTCAGGACCATGGGGAATAGCGGCTCCGCAGGAGACAGGGCACAAAAAGTAAGCTTTTAGGATCACATGGTGTGTACTGGCTCCTCCCCCTATGACCCTCCTCCAAGCCTCAGTTAGGTTTTTGTGCCCGTCCGAGCAGGGTGCAATCTAGGTGGCTCTCATAAAGAGCTGCTTAGAAAAAGTTTTTTAGGTTTCTTATTTTCAGTGAGTCCTGCTGGCAACAGGCTCACTGCTACGAGGGACTTAGGGGAGAGAAGTGAACTCACCTGTGTGCAGGATGGATTGGCTTCTTAGGCTACTGGACACCATTAGCTCCAGAGGGATCGAACACAGGCCCAGCCATGGAGTCCGGTCCCGGAGCCGTGCCGCCGACCCCCCTTGCAGATGCCGAAGTTGAAGAGGTCCGGAAACAGGCGGCAGAAGACTTTCAGTCTTCATAAGGTAGCGCACAGCACTGCAGCTGTGCGCCATTGTTGTCGGCACACTTCACACCAGCGGTCACTGAGGGTGCAGGGCGCTGGGGGGGGGGCGCCCTGGGCAGCAATGTATAATACCTTTTTCTATGGCTAAAATACATCACATATAGCCCTTGAGGCTATATGGATGTATTTAACCCCTGCCATATATCGCAAACTCCGGGAGAAGAGCCCGCCGTTTTAGGGGGCGGGGCCTATTCTCCTCAGCACACAGCGCCATTTTCCTGCTCAGCTCCGCTGTGAGGAAGGCTCCCAGGACTCTCCCCTGCACTACACTACAGAAACAGGGTAAAACAGAGAAGGGGGGCATATTTTGGCGATATTTTTATATATTAAGCGCATATAACAGAAACAACACCTTTTAGGTTTGTTTATATACATTTTTATAGCGCTTTGGTGTGTGCTGGCAAACTCTCCCTCTGTCTCCCCAAAGGGCTAGGGGGGTCCTGTCTTCGATAAGAGCATTCCCTGTGTGTCTGCTGTGTGTCGGTACGTGTGTGTCGACATGTATGAGGACGATGTTGGTGTGGAGGCGGAGCAATTGCCGGTAATGGTGATGTCACCCCCTAGGGAGTCGACACCGGAATGGATGGCTTTAATTATGGAATTACGTGATAATGTTAGCACGCTGCAAAAGTCAGTTGACGACATGAGACGGCCGGAAAACCAGTTAGTACCTGTCCAGGCGTCTCAGGCACCGTCAGGGGCTGTAAAACGTCCCTTACCTCAGTCAGTCGACACAGGTACCGACACAGATGAATCTAGTGTCGACGGTGAAGAAAGAAACGTATTTTCCAATAGGGCCACACGTTATATGATCACGGCAATGAAGGAGGCTTTGCATATCTCTGATACTGCAGGTACCTCAAAGGGGGGTATTATGTGGGGTGTGAAAAAACTACCTGTAGCTTTTCCAGAATCAGAGGAATTGAATGACGTGTGTGATGAAGCGTGGGTTAACCCCGATAGAAAACTGCTAATTTCAAAGAAGTTATTGGCATTATACCCTTTCCCACCAGAGGTTAGGGCGCGCTGGGAAACACCCCCTAGGGTGGATAAGGCGCTCACACGCTTATCAAAACAAGTGGCGTTACCGTCTCCTGATACGGCCGCCCTCAAGGATCCAGCTGATAGGAGGCTGGAAACTACCCTGAAGAGTATATACACACATACTGGTGTTATACTGCGACCAGCAATAGCCTCAGCCTGGATGTGCAGTGCTGGGGTGGTGTGGTCGGATTCCCTGACTGAAAATATTGATACCCTGGATAGGGACAGTATTTTATTGACTATAGAGCAATTAAAGGATGCTTTTCTTTATATGCGAGATGCTCAGAGGGATATTTGCACTCTGGCATCGAGAGTAAGTGCGATGTCCATATCTGCCAGAAGAAGTTTATGGACGCGACAGTGGTCAGGTGATGCGGATTCCAAACGGCATATGGAAGTATTGCCGTATAAAGGAGAGGAATTATTTGGGGTCGGTCTATCGGATCTGGTGGCCACGGCAACAGCCGGAAAATCCACTTTTTTACCTCAGGTCACCTCCCAACAGAAAAAGACACCGTCTTTTCAGCCGCAGTCCTTTCGTTCCTATAAGAACAAGCTGGCAAAAGGACAGTCATATTTGCCCAGAGGCAAAGGAAGGGGTAAGAGGGTGCAGCAAGCAACTACTTCCCACGAACAGAAGCCCTCCCCGGCTTCTACAAAGCCCTCAGCATGACGCTGGGGCTGTGCAAGCGGACTCAGGGGCGGTGGGGGTTCGACTAAAGATTTTCAGCACACAGTGGGCGCGCTCACAGGTGGACCCTTGGATCCTGCAGGTAGTATCTCAGGGTTACAAGTTGGAATTCGAAAAGTCTCCCCCTCGCCGGTTCCTAAAGTCTGCTTTACCAACGTCTCCCTTAGAAAGGGCGACGGTATTGGAAGCCATTCACAAGCTGTATTCTCAGCAGGTGATAGTCAAGGTACCCCTCCTACAACAGGGAAAGGGGTATTATTCCACACTATTTGTGGTACCGAAGCCGGACGGTTCGGTAAGACCTATTCTAAATCTGAAATCCTTGAACCTGTACATACAGAAATTCAAGTTCAAGATGGAGTCACTCAGAGCAGTGATAGCGAATCTGGAAGAAGGGGACTTCATGGTGTCCCTGGACATAAAAGATGCTTATCTGCATGTCCCAATTTACCCTTCACACCAAGGGTATCTCAGGTTCGTGATACAAAACTGTCATTATCAGTTTCAAACGCTGCCGTTTGGTTTGTCCACGGCACCTCGGGTCTTTACCAAAGTAATGGCCGAAATGATGGTTCTTCTACGAAGAAAAGGCGTATTAATTATCCCTTACTTGGACGATCTCCTGATAAGGGCAAGGTCCAGAGAACAGCTGGAAGTCGGAGTAGCACTAACCCAAGTAGTGCTTCAACAACACGGGTGGATTCTGAATCTTCCAAAATCTCAATTGACCCCGACGACACGTCTGCTGTTCCTGGGAATGATTCTGGACACTGTTCAGAAAAAGGTGTTTCTCCCGGAGGAGAAAGCAAGGGAGTTATCCGAACTTGTCAGGAACCTCCTAAAACCAGGAAATGTGTCAGTACATCAATGCACAAGAGTCCTGGGAAAGATGGTGGCTTCTTACGAAGCAATTCCATTCGGCAGATTCCACGCACGAATATTTCAGTGGGATCTGCTGGACAAATGGTCCTGATCGCATCTGCACATGCATCAGCGGATAACACTGTCACCAAGAACAAGGGTGTCTCTTCTGTGGTGGTTGCAGAGTGCCCATCTGTTAGAGGGCCGCAGATTCGGCATACAGGACTGGGTCCTGGTGACTACGGATGCCAGCCTACGAGGCTGGGGAGCAGTCACACAGGGAAGAAACTTCCAGGGTGTGTGGTCAAACCTGGAGACGTCTCTTCACATAAATATACTGGAGCTAAGAGCGATTTACAATGCTCTAAGCCTGGCAAAACCGCTGCTTCAGGGTCAGCCGGTGTTGATCCAGTCGGACAACATCACGGCAGTCGCCCACGTAAACAGACAGGGCGGCACGAGAAGCAGAAGAGCAATGACAGAAGCTGCAAGGATTCTTCGCTGGGCGGAAAATCATGTCATAGCACTGTCAGCAGTGTTCATTCCGGGAGTGGACAACTGGGAAGCAGACTTCCTCAGCAGACACGACCTCCACCCGGGAGAGTGGGGACTTCATCCAGAAGTCTTCCACATGATTGTGAACCGTTGGGAAAAACCAAAGGTGGACATGATGGCGTCCCGCCTCAACAAGAAACTGGACAGATATTGCGCCAGGTCAAGAGACCCTCAGGCAATAGCTGTGGACGCTCTGGTAACACCGTGGGTGTACCAGTCCGTGTATGTGTTTCCTCCTCTGCCTCTCATACCAAAGGTACTGAGAATTATACGGCTACGGGGAGTAAGAACAATACTCGTGGCTCCGGATTGGCCGAGAAGGACTTGGTACCCGGAACTTCAAGAGATGCTCACGGAAGAGCCGTGGCCTCTACCGTTAAGAAGGGATCTGCTTCAGCAGGGACCTTGTATGTTCCAAGACTTACCGCGACTGCGTTTGACGGCATGGCGGTTGAACGCCGGATTCTAAAAGAAAAGGGCATTCCAGAGGAAGTTATTCCTACCTTGATTAAAGCCAGGAAGGAAGTGACCGCACAACATTATCACCGCATTTGGAGAAAATATGTTGCGTGGTGTGAGGCCAAGAAGGCCCCAACGGAGGAATTTCAATTGGGTCGATTCCTACATTTCCTGCAGGCAGGATTGTCTATGGGCCTCAAATTGGGGTCTATTAAGGTTCAAATTTCGGCCTTATCGATTTTCTTCCAGAAAGAATTGGCTTCAGTGCCTGAAGTACAAACCTTTGTCAAAGGTGTACTACATATACAGCCCCCGATTGTGCCTCCAGTGGCACCGTGGGATCTCAACGTAGTTTTGGATTTTCTCAAATCCCATTGGTTTGAGCCGCTCAAATCGGTAGATTTGAAGTATCTTACATGGAAAGTAACCATGCTACTGGCCCTGGCTTCAGCCAGGAGAGTATCAGAGTTGGCGGCTTTATCGTACAAAAGCCCATATCTGATTTTCCATTCGGACAGGGCAGAACTGCGGACGCGTCCTCAGTTTCTGCCTAATGTGGTTTCGGCTTTTCACTTGAACCAGCCTATTGTGGTGCCTGCGGCTACTAGCGACTTGGAGGTCTCCAAGTTGCTGGACGTTGTCAGAGCATTGAAAATATATATTTCAAGGACGGCTGGAGTCAGAAAATCTGACTCGCTGTTTATCCTGTATGCACCCAACAAGATGGGTGCTCCTGCGTCTAAGCAGACGATTGCTCGTTGGATCTGTAGCACAATCCAACTTGCACATTCTGTGGCAGGCCTGCCACAGCCTAAATCTGTAAATGCCCACTCCACAAGGAAGGTGGGCTCATCTTGGGCGGCTGCCCGAGGGGTCTCGGCATTACAACTTTGCCGAGCAGCTACGTGGTCAGGGGAGAACACGTTTGTAAAATTTTACAAATTTGATACTCTGGCTAAGGAGGACCTGGAGTTCTCTCATTCGGTGCTGCAGAGTCATCCGCACTCTCCCGCCCGTTTGGGAGCTTTGGTATAATCCCCATGGTCCTGACGGAGTCCCCAGCATCCACTAGGACGTTAGAGAAAATAAGAATTTACTTACCGATAATTCTATTTCTCATAGTCCGTAGTGGATGCTGGGCGCCCATCCCAAGTGCGGATTGTCTGCAATACTTGTACATAGTTATTGTTACAAAAATCGGGTTATTATTGTTGTGAGCCATCTTTTCAGAGGCTTCTTCGTTGTTATCATACTGTTAACTGGGTTCAAATCACAAGTTGTACGGTGTGATTGGTGTGGCTGGTATGAGTCTTACCCGGGATTCAAGATCCTTCCTTATTGTGTACGCTCGTCCGGGCACAGTACCTAACTGAGGCTTGGAGGAGGGTCATAGGGGGAGGAGCCAGTACACACCATGTGATCCTAAAAGCTTACTTTTTGTGCCCTGTCTCCTGCGGAGCCGCTATTCCCCATGGTCCTGACGGAGTCCCCAGCATCCACTACGGACTATGAGAAATAGAATTATCGGTAAGTAAATTCTTATTTTTTAATAACTTTGTGTATTAAACAAAGTTTGTGCACATTGAGCCATCAGAAAACAAAGGTTTCACTATCTCAGTCTCGCTCAAGAAATTCCGTATTTCGAATATTCTGTATTATGGAATATTTGGATATGGGATAATCAACCTGTATATGTACATGCAGGTTCACATTTTGTGAACTATGTTACTGATTTCTATAGTGTTATGGCTCCCACTGTAATTTATATCTGTCACATACATTTTTCGAATACAGGACCAATATGAGTATTGGAGAGCAAGCAGAATGCTCAACAAACCTACACATTGCAGTAGTTTGGTGCCTGCCTAGAGCCCTTAACACCAACAGAAGCAATGTGCAGATTCTGTCTGTGCATTTTCAGATAAAGGTACAGCTGTGGGGGATGTGGGACACTCCATGCCTCAGTAGCTGTGCAGAACTCATTTAAGTCACACCTTCTAAACACGGTGTTGGCTCTACCAATATTCATAGGACACTGACTTGTGTTGGTATCCAGTTAGATCACTAGTTACTAGTGTACTGACAGGCTACATTCTTATAAATATTAAGCCACATAAAATAGCTGCATTTCTTGCTTGTATACTGAGCCAGATTAAGGCCCAGATTTATCAAGCCTTGGCTGGTACTTTATCACCTTGCTGTTTATCACTCTTCAAGGCTTGATAAATCTGGGCCTAAGGCCACATGGTGTCCTAGGCAAGATATAGGTTCGGAGTCCCACACACACACACACACACGTGAGCTGATAGAAAAAAAGTAAATAGTCACAGGCCTCTTACATCTACACACTTACCATAAACTCTCCCCATGCAAACACACACCATAAACCCTCCACATTATGTACCCATTAGACACCATCAAGCCTTGCCATTTGCCCCTAAAATGCAATCAGACATCTCTTACTTGCCCATCAGATACACCCACATGCACCAAAGCTTCCCACATGCCTATCAGACTTTTCTACCTGCTCATCACACCACCCAACTTATCCCTTAGATGCCCATCAGACCCCGTAACCAGTCATCAGATGTCCCTTATAGTGTATGCTCTTCACATTTTCCCCCATGCCCCTTATATGTCCATCAGATGTCCCCACATAACCTTATATGTCATAGAAGATCTTAGCTTGTGTTGCTGGATCCTGTGCAGAGAGTAGGGAGAGCACAATCTACTCCTAGTGGTGCTCCGATTAGAGGAGCTCTGTGACCGCTTTGTTGGGACCTCCACTGATGTCTTCTGTCACTGCAATGCTTCATAGATCATTGCAATGCTCCTCGCGCACCTCTGTCCCCCTATTGTAATCGTGCAATGGTACACATTACAGTGTAGCAATGGGCAACATGGCCTTGATCAAACCAGATATTTTAACATAAAGGCAGGGGGTAGCAGGCAATTCCCCTGGGTTCCACTAGGAACTATGCGGTGTCTGGTGTCGGTAATGCGGCCCTGTCTGTAGACATTGTTTGCACATTAAGGAAAATTAAAAACAAATAAACATTAGACCCATAGAAGTGAAGTTTTCCAAGAGTGGAGCTTTAATCAATTCTGTACTTTATTTTCCCATTGCTGTTTGAAGGCAAAGCCACAGAATGATGCACACTGTAGAGTGCTATAATATAACATACGTATTTAGTATTCTGTGCCAGCCTGAAATTAATTGGGCACATTCTTTTTCTATCAATGTGGCCAACATAACAAATGGCGATCGTGATTGGGCAATTAAGAAAGACCAATGTAGAACTCACTCTTTAGGTGTGTGTGGCAAATCCCAGACATTAATGTCCCATTAAG
The DNA here is from genome assembly GCF_028390025.1 of Pseudophryne corroboree. Lineage (NCBI taxonomy): Eukaryota > Metazoa > Chordata > Amphibia > Anura > Myobatrachidae > Pseudophryne > Pseudophryne corroboree. The sequence goes on from NC_086450.1 coordinate 341,326,170, forward strand.
TAGATTAATGCTTTGTTAGTGCTGTTTATCAAAGTGTCTGCGGGTTGACTTTTAATTCCCTGAAGTGATAAGTTAGCACCGCTATAATTTTTCCCATTTTTTTCTTTCACTTGTTTGTTATCTTTGTGTATACTTCACCTCCCCATGCAGCAGAATTATATAAATCATTATTATTTGCCCTACAAACAAATGTTCATTTTCTAATTGATTTTTTTTAAGTTCTGCAACTGCAAGAACTTATTTTCAAATATTAATAAAATGAATATCCTATGAACAGCGCAATCCACCATTGCCACACATTCCTACAGTACGGATGGTGTAATGGTTAGCATTACTTCCTCACAGCACTGAGGTCATGGGTTCCATTACCACCATTGCCCTAACTGTGCGGAGTTTGTATAATCTTCCCGTACTTGCATGGGTTTTCTCCGGGTACTCCGGTTTTCTCCCACAATCCAAAAATATACTGGTAGGTTAATTGGATCCTACAAAATTAACCCTAGCGTGAATGTGTCTGTGTGCACATGGTAGGAAATATAGATTGTAAGCTCCACTGGGGCAGGGACTGATGTGAATGGCTGAATATTCTCTGCAAAGCACTGCGGAATATGTGTGCGCTATATAAAAATAACTGGTAATAATAATTAACAAAAAAAAAAAAGAGGAAGTATTCCTACACGGGGCACTCACGGACTAATAGAATATACTCTCTTCAATAGAGATTATCTCATTCAGTGACTCAAGAAAATATTAAAACATAAGTTTTATTGATTACAATTACCGTATATACTCGAGTATAAGTCGACCCGAATATAAGCCGAGGCACCTAATTTTACCCCAAAAACCTGGGAAAACTTATTGACTCGAGTATAAGCCTAGGGTGGGAAATGCAGCTCTAGCCGTACACAGCCCTCAGTGCCAGATATGCCCTCATACTGCCAGATATGCCTCCACAGTGCCAGATATGCCCCACAGTGCCAGATGTGCCAAATATGCCCCACAGTGCCAGATATGCCCCACAGTGCCAGATGTGCCCGATATGCCCCACAGTGCCAGATATGCCCCACAGTGCCAGATGTGCCAGATATGCCCCACAGTGCCAGATGTGCCCCACAGTGCCAGATATGCCCCACAGTGCCAGATGTGCCAGATATGCCCCACAGTGCCAGATGTGCCAGATATGCCCCACAGTGCGAGATGTGCCTGATATGCCCCACAGTGCCAGATATGCCCAAAGTGCCAGATGTGCCAGATATGCCCCACAGTGCCAGATGTGCCTGATATGCCCCACAGTGCCAGATGTGCCAGATATGCCCCACAGTGCCAGATGTGCGCCACAGTGCTAGATATGCCCCACAGTGTCAGATATGCCCCACAGTTGCAGATGTGCCAGATATGCCCCACAGTGCCAGATATGCCCCACAGTGCCAGATGTGCCAGATATGCCCCACAGTGCCAGATGTGCCTGATATGCCCCACAGTGCCAGATATGCCCCACAGTGCCAGATGTGCCCCACAGTGCCAGATATGCCCCACAGTGTTAGATACTTACCCTCCGTCGCTCCCGCGCTGTCTTCTGAAGAAGGGACATGGAGAGCGCAGTGCGCGGCTCTCCTGTGTCCCTCCTGCATCTCCGGCGGCAGCGGCGTGTGTTAAAGGAAGTGCCGGTTCGTGCACTTCCTTTAACACACACACCGCCGGAGATGCAGGAGGGACACAGGAGAGCCGCGCACTGCGCTCCCCGTGTCCCTCCTAACGCTGACTCAAGTATAAGCCGAGGTGGCTTTTTCAGCACAAAAAAACGTGCTGAAAAAGTCGGCTTATAATCGAGTATATACGGTATATTGTTAGACCAGCGAAATATCAAGAATTATGTGAATGTGCCACAATAAGTGAATATAAAATATTAAGGGGGGTATCCAATCAGAGGTGAAATAACATTCGCACTTTTTTCCTGATGTTTCACCGATATTTTTTTTTAGAGGCTATCCAATTTGGGTCGTCAATAAAAATTAGCTTTCCTCCCAAAAACAGTGGGAACCTGTGTGTTTTCGGCAGAAACAGTCCCGTTTTCGTTTCCGTGGATTTGGTTTCGCCTGCCTGATGCAGGTGAAACAAAATCCCTGATAAGCCGGCGTAAGACGCGGTTTATCTGGGCTAATTGGATAGCCAGCTTGTACATGAAGTGTTTAATACAGTAGTACTTCAGAGATGCACTTTTATTAAGGGACAAATCCCATATTAACCGCCACATTTTGATAGAGTATTTCACTCTTACTTGTAACTCACACACTATTATGGGATATTACTAATAATATCTATAATTCAAATAATAATATTCCTAATGATATCCCTTGGTGGATTCAGAGTATTCACCACCTACTGTATACTTGACTGTATTATCTACGTATATTTAACTGTGTTCATTCCTGGAGGATGTGCAATTCTGCCTGATAAATATAGTCTGCAGTCAGTTACAGGGCTAAAACTACCCTAATTACGGATTATATACTCCAACCAATGTATGTATAAGTAATAGTTCTTTCCGGAGTCAGTTAAATACAGTGCTGTTTCTTATGCCCCTTTATGCACTCATTAATATTAGTGTGTCCTACTTTTTAACTGATATACTGCAGTTATTTAATTATGTTCACTATTTTCAATACAATTAGGTAAGTCCTATTAATTATATCATACATTGATTTATGTATACTCCTGAACCAACCACTTTATTGTATATAGATACTCCAATAAGCTATTTATTTGTAATTATTCAATATGTACCCATATATTATGTTAACCAAAGTGATCAGTTCTCCACATTAATCGAATTAGTTCCACTCACATGTTGTTCACAGTGAACTAGGACTCTACAGCCGGCAGCCTTATTATGTCTGATATTACTGCCGCGTTCGCAGTCTGCGCTTATGCCTCGATGTGTGCGTGTATTAGTCTCAGTGAACTGAAATGTATTTTTGGCTGCAAAACTCTCTCACACTTGGTTCCACACTCTGTCAGCCTAAGACATAATCTCTGGAGATAGTACATAGATTGTGGATAATAGGTTAAAACATAACACACTAAACATGTGTATCTCACTTTCCCATCCTACCGCTCGTTTCGCTCATGCTTACTCATAGAGGTAAATTTACTAAAGCTTCTAAAACAGAGAATTGGTGATGTTGCTCATAGCAACCAATCAGATGCTGTCTATCATTTTCTAAAAGGCAATAGAGAAATGATAGACGGCATCTGATTGGTTGCTATTGGCAACATCACCAATTCTCTGTTTTAGAAGCTTCAGTAAATTTACCCCATAGAACCTACAGCTGTGTCCACATACATCTTTTCTGTTTCTCAATTTGGCACGCCATGGCACACCATGCACAGCATGGCTAAGCTTTTTTCTATGGGTAGCGAGTAGATGGATTTAAAAATTTTTGTTTGCTACTGTATAATAGAGTATGACTAAAGTAGCATATATAGGAAGCAAATTTAAAAAATCACAAAGTATGGCTAAATCTCTGAGTCTATGGCATGCCAAGCCATGCCACACATGGCAGGATAATGGAAAGGTGTATGTGAACACATCTGTATGTCTTAGGCTAACCGGGAGTGTGGCAGCAGGTATGAGAGATAGTTGTGCTGCCAAAAGCACACATATATATATATATATATATATATATATATATATATATATATATATATATCAGAGTAGAGGGGTACTCACCAGAAATTTGCACTTATAAGAATATTTGAATTCATACTTAGCAGTTTACAGATCCAATCTCCTCAACGTTTCGATCCATTCCGGATCTTCCTCAGGATTTAAATCGCCCATACTACAATATAGCCATTCAATCTTGAACAGGATTAAATTTGATGGCTTGGTGAAATTATTTTTCAAAATTTAGAGCAGGTCAAGAAGCAAACCTCAAATGTCATCTTTAAGTTTCATCACTGCCAATGTCTCAAGTGTTATCATGTTTTGTTTTCAATCCTTTTCTTTAAAATGAACTAACAGATACATTGTAGAGATAATTTAGTGCATCACACTGTGTATACTGACCTGTATTGACTATGTTTAACAGGTCAGTGCATAATCAATGCTAGCCAAGGTTAAACTTCATCACAATATTCATTCTACTGACGGCTTGCATCAAACAATGGGGGTAATTCCAAGTTGATTGCAGCAGGATTTTTGATAGCAATTGGGCAAAACCATGTGCAACTGTAGGGGAGGCAGATATAACATGTGCAGAGAGAGTTAGATTTGGGTGGGGTGTGTTCAATCTGCAATCTAATTTGCAGTGTAAAAATAAAGCAGCCAATATTTACCCTGCACAGAAACAAAATAACCCACCCAAATCTAACTCTTTCTGCACATGTTATATCTGCCTCCCCTGCACTGCACATGGTTTTGCCCAATTGCTAAAAAAAAATCCTGCTGCGATCAACTTGGAATTACCCCCTATATGTAGACCACTCACTGCAGATTACCATAGGGACCACAAGTGTTTATGTACGCTATATCCATTCCCAGGTTTTCAATGCTCTTAGCATCCATCATCATATTTAGCTGCAATTCTAAGTAATAAAAATAATATTCTGAATCTCCTGACTACTTGTTTCATAGACAAGTGATTGACAAAGACACAGGATTGGATACAAACTCTGCACTGCAGGCGCTTTTGAAATTGGTACTCCCACTGAGTGGCTGGCAGTCATGTGAATATAGACATCATATCTGCCTACAGTCTAGATTTCTGGCAATCAGAAAACAGGTTCTATTGCAAAAGAGAGAGTTCATGAGCACAGTGGTGGCATTGGGGTCGGTGACACCCGGTACGGCCAAGAAACCCCCTGCGCGCGCCTAAGGTGTACGCATTCAAAAAGCAGGCGTGGCTTCACAGAAAGGAGACGTGACCTCGCAGGAACCCCGCTGATGTCCCTAAAGGGGGTGTGGCCTTGCGGGATTACCTCATTTATTTTTATTATTATTTCTATTATTAACTGTAGGGGAGGCAGATATAACATGTGCAGAGAGAGTTAGATTTGGGTGGGGTGTGTTCAATCTGCAATCTAATTTGCAGTGTAAAAATAAAGCAGCCAATATTTACTCTGCACAGAAACAAAATAACCCACCCAAATCTAACTCTTTCTGCACATGTTATATCTGCCTCCCCTGCACTGCACATGGTTTTGCCCAATTGCTAAGAAAAAATCCTGCTGCGATCAACTTGGAATTACCCCCTATATGTAGACCACTCACTGCAGATTACCATAGGGACCACAAGTGTTTATGTACGCTATATCCATTCCCAGGTTTTCAATGCTCTTAGCATCCATCATCATATTTAGCTGCAATTCTAAGTAATAAAAATAATATTCTGAATCTCCTGACTACTTGTTTCATAGACAAGTGATTGACAAAGACACAGGATTGGATACAAACTCTGCACTGCAGGCGCTTTTGAAATTGGTACTCCCACTGAGTGGCTGGCAGTCATGTGAATATAGACATCATATCTGCCTACAGTCTAGATTTCTGGCAATCAGAAAACAGGTTCTATTGCAAAAGAGAGAGTTCATGAGCACAGTGGTGGCATTGGGGTCAGTGACACCCGGTACGGCCAAGAAACCCCCTGCGCGCGCCTAAGGTGTACGCATTCAAAAAGCAGGCGTGGCTTCACAGAAAGGAGACGTGACCTCGCAGGAACCCCGCTGATGTCCCTAAAGGGGGTGTGGCCTTGCGGGATTACCTCATTTATTTTTATTATTATTTCTCAAACTCTGTCTTAAGGAAACCAAACTGCTCACATTTTCCAGGTCACCTAGCACCTAACAGGTGCACAGGTGCAGTCAGTACTCATTGACACATTTGAAAAGATTCACAGGTGGAGCTAATTATTTCACTTGTGATTCTGTGAGGAGATATGGAAAACATGAACTGTTTGGGGTCCAGAGGATAGACTATGAAAACTTTATTATTATTAAAGGGCCTGATTCAGACAGGTACAATATTGCACAGCCGCAATACTATACAGCTAATATGCTAATGCAAGCAGGAGGCGTCTGATGTAAATAGACACCTCCTGCCTGCTTCTGTAATCCACTGTTGTGTCTCAAGACACACCATTGGATCCCTATGTGGGACCTTTGATCATCTGAGTAACCTTCAGATTACTCAGACTTCCATCTCCGGTCCGCAGCCAAGGCCAGTCAGACACTTACTTCGGCACACTCACAAAACAGAGGCGACATGCCTCCGTTTTGAGGTACAAGCGCAGTCACCGCTCCTTCCCCTCCCCAAATGATAACCAACGGGTTAGTGTACAAGTCTGAATTAGGCCCATAATGCTTTGTGGTGTGCCAGAATAATATGCTGTGCTTTACATAGATTTTTCACATCAGTCCCTTTTTCTTTGGAGGTTAGTCTAAGGAGTCTATTTAAGAAGCTGAGTAAAGCCCTTCTGTTCCGTTTTCATTGTAGAAAGCGATTTTCTCAGCTTCTCTCAGTTTATCAAAAGGTTAAGACCACATACTCATGTCCTCATAGCCTTCTATGGGGACATTGTAATTGTGAAATGGTGTTACCAATGCCCAGAAATGGGTGACCAGAGAAGCTGGAGAGACTTCAATGGATTCCATCTGATCCAAACTACTCTGCGCATGCACATGTTAATTTGGGGTCTATTCATGAAGCAGTGAAAAGAGTGGAGAAGTTGCCCATAGCAACCAATCAGCTGCTCCCTACAGTTGTATAGTATGCAAATTATAAATGTTACTTCAATGCTGATTGGTTGCCATGGGCAACTTCTCCTCTGGCTCACTTCTCCAAGGTTTCCGCTGCTTCATAAATAGACCCCTATATCTGCTGCTGGCACCAAGGAGAAAACAAGCAGAGGGCCAGGATTTTCACTGAGGCCTCAGCATGGTAAACCCCTGCAGAACTATAATCTGTGCAGCAACAGAGATTGATATTTAGCTCTGGATATTGATACATAGACCATTTAATTTTACAGTATATTATGTCATTTTTCATAATAATCTACAATACACTAGTGTTCATTTCATCCAAAAATCTAGCAGAGGAAACACAGGGAGAACATACAAACTCCACATATATAATATTCGGGTTGGAATAAAATACATGTCCCCAACTATGGCAGCTATGCCAAGCACTGTGTCATTATAATGGGACCTGTGTTATAAACTGTACCCATGACTGCAACTAATAATCAGGTAATATTTCTATGATAGCTCCTACTGTGTGTCACTTACATACTAGAACACATGCTGGTAGGAAGAACTTCATTATTTTGCACAAATGAACCGATTTGAGAACTGCACAATATCTGCTGCATTTCCCCTCACTATTATAGCTTATGCTGTCTAACACTGTATTTACTGACTTCATAATTTTCCACAGAAAAATATAAAACAATGTTCTCTTGTTGTAAACGGCTATAAATCATTTTTTATCAATAAAAAACAGAGGAGAGTAACATTTCTTATCTTATGGATGGGGCACATTTGCGATTTAAATGTTTTCTTTCAACTTGTGTTCACTGTGTATAATTTACAGTGTGCTGCATCAGTCATCTGTGCAAGTACTGAAAATTAATTATATTTATTACATTTTCCACTGTCTGCATTTTAGGTGGGAACTGAGTGGGATGCCAAAGAAAGAATATTCCGGAACTTTGGCAGCGTTATGGGGCCTATGGACGAGCCAATCGCAATGCAGAAATGGGGGAAAGGCCCAAATATAACAGTCACTGTTGTGTGGATCGATCCTATAAATGTCATTGCTGCCACCTACGATATTCTTATTGAATCCACTGCGGAATATACGCATTACAAGCCACCCCTGAACGTGCCTCTCCGACCGGGAGTCTGGACTATTCGGGTACTACATCACTGGGTCCCTGTAGCCGAAACTCGATTTCTAATAACGCCACTTACATTTTCCAACCGGCAGCCCATTAAGAGCGGTAAGTGTAACATGTCTTACAAATTATGAAAGTCATTTATATAGTATTCATTTAGTGACATTACAGAGTCATGTAATGTACCATCATTTACTAATGTACTAGTGTAATAAATGAGAAAATGCGGCAAACTCTGTACTGTAGAGAAGATACCCAGTAGACAGAGGCTTCTCCTGAAACACATTCAGAGCACTATAACATGTTATTTGTTTGTGGTGCAATAAAACAAGAAATAGGCAATCTACTGTCACCCACTTTCCACAAACAATTATCTGTCCGGAAACTGAGTAGTGCTAAAAAGATGAATCCCCAAACCACACTTCTATCTGGACAACATTTGACATGTTTGTGGCTTTTGTCATTGATGGTTTAAACATTCCAACCACAGTATTATTTTTGTTTGTCCTCTTTTTTTTTTTTTGGATGCCTGTGTATGTTGATTTGACCTTGTAAGTTGTTAAAAGTGTCGTTTCGGACCATATGATATTAGACGTAGCCAGCAAAATTACATGAACTTACTACAACTTTTAATCACATTACAATAGTGCTGTCATTATGTCCTGAATATCAAACAGCAACACAAAACTTTGTAAACCTTGGAAAAAACTGCCCAACAAATGTGTAGTATGAGACATGATGGTAAAGTAGGCAGTTTAGACAAGCAGCCACCATCAGGAAGTACTGCCATTACATACGTAAAATCTGCTATCAACAATAAAGTGCAAGTGCTATGTTATAGACAGAAAAATAAATGAAGCACACAGTTACATAAAGCCATACACTAAAGAACTCTCCTCTAACCCCCCCACACACACACACACACAAACACACACACACTATATGTATGCCCCAACATCAGCATACCTTATAAAACACAAACAGGCAACTCCCCACCTCTACTTAGGCAAAAACAACCCCCTTTGTATCTTCAACCCCTCCTCCCACCCCGAACATATAAAATGGAAAAAAAAAACAGAAAACACACACAAATAAATACAGATACGGGGGAAGGGGGGGAAGCGGCGGATGACCCGCATAACTACAGGCTGGGCAATAATTAGGATAGTACAGACAGCAGTAGTTGTAATTACCTCACCACAGGATAATGGGCCTTCCAGCCTGGCGTTAGTCCACTACACACAGAGCAAATAAAAAGCAATTAGATGAAATTCAGGACTTTGAAAACAGGGATAAACTGGTGGGTGCCACCACAAGGACGGGATAAGGAAAGGAGGTCTACAACAGCACAAACCTTAAAACAATAACTATAATTGCACAATTCTATCTAGTATCATCCAGGGGACAAAATAAAACATCAGAAGGTCCACAGTCCAGGCCCCTTTGCAGGCTCTGCCAGGCCCACCAAGGACAACAAAATAACAGAATAGAGAAATAAAATAACAGACTAGCAGGACTAGGTAAGCACGAAGGGATAACCCACAATACAGCAGAGTGGACACATAAAACTGTGCTAATAGCTAAGTAGAATTAACATTAAGACATACTTATAGCAGAGCTGCAGTCCGAGGAAAATGTACTAAAAGTATAAAAACATATTACTCAAATAATCTGGAACATATAGAGAAGGCAGTCTCAACAAACAGCAGAGTTACACCTAAACCCAATAGTACCAGAGTCACTCAGGAAGGATGAGTCCATCTTGGGGTCAAATGTTCCATCCAGGTTGCAACCTTTTGGGAGGTATCAAAAGGATGAGAGGGACCACCAGCTCCCACACGGGAAGAACATGGTGCATGGAGGCTGGAAATCATGGAGACGAGGGTTAACTGGAGTAAGCTGGGACAAGAACCTCCGTCCATATGGTATGAGCAACAAATTAAAAGAAATACTTTGTGGTAGAAGCCAACCGCCATCTTTGGTAGTCCAGCAAACTGCAAGTTGTTACAGCACAATTCTCCCTCCATGATGGATAAGTTACTTTACACAGTAGAAATGCAGGATTTCAGCTCACCAAGTTGGGTTTTAATAAGGGACCAGTGTCTGTATGTGGCCATCACTTTCCCACAATGTTCCCACGCTCCATCATCGATTGCAGATTGTGATGTACGTGGGAAAAATCATCCCGCATAGGTGTGATTATATTTCCCCATTGATACATCTCAGAAAATCCATTAGAGGCAGTTCAAAGCACAGAAATATATATAGGGAGGTTTGGATTCCCCAGGTAATAAATAAAAACTGCAGTCAGAGGAGCACAGCACAGGTCAGACCAGTCCAGGGGAATATTGTCCACAAACGAGTGCACTCACACAAATTCAGTATATAGGAGGAATTGGGTATGAAATCCTGGCAGTCAGGAACCCGACGGTCAAGATGCCGATGGTGGCATCCCGATGTATTGCGGTAATTATTTTCCCCTAACCAACCCCTCCTGCAGCCTATACTTACCTTCCCCTCCAGCAGCCTAACTCTAACAGTCCCCTCCCACAATCTAACCCTAACCTGCCCCCTAAGGCCTAACCCTAACCTCAAGCCCAGTACTTACTGGCAGGATTCATTGTACTTCTGACAGCATCCTGATAGGAGATAAGGAATCCAGCAGGAAAATACACAAATGTCAGACAATGTTACTCACAGATGGGGATAACTGCAGGATAATTAGGTAACAGGGTGCACCCCTTGCGTAGCACACAATGACAGGCTGGAGCCAGCAGCATTCTGCCAGAGAGACATGCCCGGACAGGAGGAAAAACAGTCCCAAATCAACAGGAGGACTAAGCAGACAGGGGCCTTCTCCAGGATAACAGCCATCGGGGAGTTTCGCAAGCAATCCAAATTTCCTATACACCACCAGCAAGCAGGTTCCCACTGCCCAGGCCCTGCAGAGTGTGCAGTGAATACGGCAGAGGTACACACCCATAATGGCAGCTTTTCACTCCACACTGCCAAGAGTAATGGGGAGGGGGGTGGAGGAGAGCGCTAGCTGGTCCTGGGTGTGAAAATGGAGGATGCAGCCAACAGATGAGGATACTGCTGCAGGAGCCTATCAGTGGAGAAAAATTACGAGCAACAGTCACTTGCATCATCAGAGGCCACGGAGGATACTGCCTGATGGACCCACAGCAGAGCAGGCAGCACCAGCAGAAGACACCGCTTAAGAATGCAGATGGGCCACAGAGGCCAGGAGTAGAGATGCAGCTGGTCAGTCGCCAAGATGGGTATGTCTGCGGAACAAGATAAATTGAATGGATGATACAGGAGAGCCGGGAACACATGTCCTACTCAATGCTACTCCAGGTCATACCCCCTTTTAAATCATATTTTGACAAAATAACATTCAATCATTATATAGACAATACACAATATTTCTTCTTCTTGACTTAAATTTACAACAATACGCCACAAAAATCGAATTTTTTGTTAGGAGGATGAAATTTGTTTAAATTCAGCCTCCGTAAAAGGAATAAATATGACATTTTAGTTGAGAAATGTGTGGCGTTTAGCAGAACAGATTATTTTATTAGATTTGGAAATTTGCATATGTGCCAGTAGAAATTAAATGTTGTTTATTTCTATATTGGTGCCATCTAACGAATTAGCCATTTGTTTATCTTTTCTTGCTTTCCGTCATTAAACTTGGCACAGGACCCTCCAATCCCTCTGTAATACAATATTTTAGTTGATAATTGATCTCGGACAAGGTGTTTTGCATAAAACATGTTCTGGTCGGGGAGGTGGCGGGGGGATGGCGGGGTGCTGGTGGCACGGCAAACATTGACCATGATTGTATTTGACTTGACTTTTATTCTCACATAGTGTATGTTTGTGGATAAAGGTGTGCTTTACACCATTATTGTGACATTATATCATTCAATGGTATGATGATGACTTATACTTTGTATTATTGTATGTTGATTGATTTAACCCTCGAAAATTTTATTACTGCTTGTCACAGTGATGTTGAACTGACATAATGATGCTTCAATAAAAAAAATGTGGGAAAAAAAAAAAACTTGGCACAGGCAAGTACAGATTGGTGGACTCCGATCTTGGCAGCGGTATACATTATATACTACTGACAGATAATACTTATTTTATATTTACACTAATATATGTATTATGTATGTGTATATACTGTACAATACCCCTGTGTCAGTGTAGGCACAGTGTCCTTTGTCTTTGTATACACCATGTTCATTGTCTGTGTATTCATAGTATTCTTTGTCTGTGAATGCAGAATGTTCTGTGTGTTGGGTAAGTGTAATTTCCTGTGTCTGTATATGAACAATGTTCTGTCTGTGTATATACAGTGTCTAAGCAACAGGTATTATCCATGCTATAGTTATCCTGTCATCTGTGCTATTTGTCCACCCGCTATTTAGTGGCCTTTTCTCTAGACTAGCCCTATCTGCTACTTCCCCTCACTTTCATCTTTTATCATGGATTGGAATCGGGCTACCTAACCTCTGACCTGTCCTTTTTACTAATTTTTTTCATGTGACTTTAAATTTGGTCCATCCTGTGCCATCTAAAGTGTAGTGGGGCAAACCTGTGGGTCTCTAGGAGTCTCTAGCCTCTGTGTTGGGTCCCTATTAAACACGGAATAATCACTTATACTCCTCACGCCAATTTGTATGGTCAGTGCCATAACTGGACATTTCAGGGACCTGGGCAGGTTGGGCAGCACATACACCTACTCCTGTTCTCTCTCGCACCACTGCATCCACCACTCCCTGTACTCACCAGCACTTAAACTGCCCCCTAGATTCTTACCAGCACTCCATCTTCATGTGAGTGGCACTACAAGGAGCAAAGAGCTAGAAGCCTCTTCAGAGACTGGTATGGCCTGGGCAAGTAATTGCACCTGTATTAAAAACGGAGTATGAGCCCTGCTATCATTGATTGGTTTTGTTGTAAGTGGTGGTTTTGCTTGAAAAGTGATGTTTTACATATATCACACACTTTTTATTCTGGTCTGTATACAGACTTTTGGCCTAATTCAGACCTGATCGCAGCAGCAAAATTGTTCTCTAATGGGCAAAACCATGTGCAGTGCAGGTGGGGCAGATAAAACATGTGCAGAGAGAGTTACATCTGGGCTACCCGACTCTCTTCCCATCTGGTAACAAAAATTGCATCCCAGGTGGTGCCCCTTACCAGCCCTGGTGCCCAGAGCATGAGCTGTGCCCCTGGTTAAATGTGTGTTGTATCTGTGGGACTCTGTAAAAATTACAGATGATCAAGGCGCTAACATTATGAATTAAAATCTTTTTTTAAGCTACTGTATATATTACTTAGGTATATTATAGCTCTCTCTGATGTATGTATTGTATTTCTATTCTATAGTGATTACTGTTTTGTCTGGGGACATTTGATTTATTTGAAGTGCATTTTTCCAATGGCATTATGTAAATTATGCTAGAGGTGTTTTGCTGAATCTCAACAAAAGGGCGGGGCTTACATTAAGCAGGCGGAGTTTCTCCAGAAAGGGTGGGGGGTTTTTAGGGGTGGGGGATTGAGTGGATCAGGATTGGGGAGTATTTTAACCCAATTTAGCATTTATAAATGTTGAGACATATGAAACGACTTGTGTGCTATTTGGTCTTATAATTCTATTCAGTAACAATCAATTTGTTCTTACTGGGCTCATTTTTATGTATTAATACAGACTGTTTGTAAATGTGAACAAGTTTGGCTAACTGCTGTGTGCTAATGCAACACTAATCTTCCTTACCAGGAGAAGCTGCTGGCGGATATCCTATAATGACAATAGAGCTAAAGATTTTTTTCTTTTGTTTTGACCATTTTATTATTTTCAAAACCAACTGTTTATGAGCCTTGTTTTTTATAGAAGGTACTTAATGAAAGCAATCTTCCATAGTGATATGTATGCAAGAATAAAAGAACTGTTATACAATTGTGAGGCTGTGTTGTAACAAATACAAGTGTAGCCACGCTCTTCCGTGCTGTGGTGCGTACACATTGCGGCATGGATGGCGCGACTATTGTGCCCTTGAATGAGCCGCGCGTGCGTACGCATGCACGTGCCTATGTAAACATATGTTTTTATCAAGTTGGCAGCACATTAACTAACACCAAGATGTCATTAACTAACACCTCCCATTCGTCCCTGTCTTCTGCTGTTCATTGGATCGGTTATTAAGTGGAAAGGAATGTATGTTTAGTAGCAGCTCCGATCTTCTGAGGAATGCGTTGATCTTATGGGGAGACAGTGATCTGTACACTGACAGCTACAGTACACCCTCCTGATCTATCCTCATTTTCTATCATGGACCCCCTGCTGAAGGATACATAGGGGGCCACAGTATTTTACCTAGTGGTGGCTATCACTGCGTATCACTAGCAGTAGCTGAAGCTCTCTGGTTAATGCTTCCCCATGCCAAGCAAGTGCCGCTGTTGTCCACCTAATCACTATGGCTCTCTCAGGATTGCGATAACTGCGCCAGAGCACAAGAAGGAATCCGCCACCCCCCACCCTGCATTCACATGCGCTGGGGCTCTTCTCGATGCACTGGAGTGTGATAGCCATGATTTAGCTGAATAAAAGACTCCCCAAACTCTTCATTACTTTATTTACTATACTGTAAAATACAATATTTTCTTTTTCTTGATCAATAATCCAAGAGGAAATAAATAATTTTCTTCATTATTTATCCATCGTAATCCGATTTAGAAAAACAAATCAGGAAAAATACTCTTAAAAATCACCAGTTGCTATGAACGGCCACCTTTAAATTACTATGACCATGAGCAACCAGGTCTCACATTTAAATGCCAGTGGCCAGCGTAAGAACTCTTTTTTTGATTGGCTGTCATGGAAGGCATATCTTACATACATGTACTGAAAGCCCTAACTTGGCCCCACAGGTTCCATGTAGTAAAAAAAAATAATTATATATATATATATATATTGTCCATAGCAGCCGGCACTCCTACTCTTGGGAAACAGCGGGTCCCCGTGCCAGTGTAATCCAGCATATATTTCTCAAAAATCATGGCACTGGAGACTAGTTGAATGAAGCAACATAGCTTGTATTACAGGTAGACGCACGTTTCGGAAGCTACAGCTCCATCCTCAATATGGTATATCTTGTATGGTATTGAGGACGGAGCTGTAGCTCCGAAACGTGCGTCTACCTGTAATACAAGCTATGTTGCTTCATTCAACTAGTCTCCAGTGCCGTTATTTTTGAGATATATATATATATATATATATATATATGCCTGCAGTTAGAATACCGACAGCAGCATCACGTCCATCAGAATCCCGACAGCCCTCCATAAGCCCCCTAACCCTCCTCTGCCCCCTACCCTAACCCTCCCCGCTCTGTGCCTAACCCTCCCTTCCCCGCTGCCTAAACCTAACCCTCCCCGCTTGATGCCTAACCCTAACCTCCCCTTCTATGTGCCTAACCCTCCCTCCCCGGTCTCTAACCCTAACCTTCCCGGCCCTGCAGCCTATCCCTAACCCCCTACTTCTGCCTAAACTCCCTCCCGCGGCAGTACGCCAGCACGTCCTGCTGTCCGGACGATCGGGATGCCGGCTGTCGGTAATGTGACGCCAGCTTCCTGTGCAGCGTCGGTATCTCGATGCCAGCATTGCCTCCTACTTCGGGATCCCGGCGTCGGTATATCGACCACCGGGATCCCATCTGTCGGGAAGCTAACTGCTTCCCATTATCGCCAGCCATGAGGCTTTATAAAAAATATGGCTTGTGTTGGAGATGTGCTGATGCTATATGTCATTTGTCCACCTGGAAACAACTGGTTTGCAGCCGATTACTTAGAATGTGGGGCCTATTTATGATTGTTTCCCACATTTAATGTATGGAAAAAACAAAGACCCTCATAAGCATTATGCATAATATATAACTTATTTGTTAATGTAAATGAATAAACATTTTTCATTCTACTAATTAAATTTAATTAAAGAGAACTGCAGGAAACATGTTTACTATAGAAAAGAGACTGTTTTACTTTTTTTACTCTAGTAGCTGAGTTGTTTTTACCGGACCAATAATTGCAGCAGCATATGTACCACTCCAATACTTATGCTTATGCGGGTTGTAACCTCTTTGGTGTACAGTATACGGTGATGCAATAAAAAGCTCTACAGCCAGCCAAAACTCACATTTACACATGTTCATACCCTTTGGTAAATACAGTTCTGTGAAGCAGATTTAATATCATTGTCCAATGTGCAAAACATTAACTGTAACCCATGCAATATTTGCTTTCAATTTCTAAACTGCACTAAGAGAATCACAGCTAGAATCTGATTGGTTGGTTTCTAAGGGTTGTGTTTACTGCATCTTGTGATTAAATAAGGCAGCACCGACTGTGTAATGGTTAGCATTAGTGCCTCACAGCACTGAGGTCATGGGTTTCTCGTGAATCACTCCTGTGTAGGTGGATGAATGTACGGATGGTGTAATGGTTAGCATTAGTGCCTCACAGCACTGAGGTCATGGGTTTCTCGTGAATCACTGCTGTGTAGGTGGATGAATGTATGGATGGTGTAATGGTTAGCATTAGTGCCTCACAGCACTGAGGTCATGAGTTTCTCGTGAATCACTCCTGTGTAGGTGGATGAATGTACGGATGGTGTAATGGTTAGCATTAGTGCCTCACAGCACTGAGGTCATGGGTTTCCCGTGAATCACTGCTGTGTAGGTGGATGAATGTATGGATGGTGTAATGGTTAACATTACTACCTCACAGCACTGAGGTCATGAGTTCGATTCCCATCATGACCCTAACGGTGTGGCATTCCTATATTCTCCCCGTACTTGTGTGGGTTTCCTCAGGGTACTCCGGTTTCCTCCCACAGTCCAAAAATATACTGGTAGGTTAATTGGCTCCCAACAAAAAATGAACCCTAGCATGAATGTGTGTGCATGTACATGTGGTAAGGAATATAGATTGTAAGCTCCACTGAGGCAGGGACTGATGTGACTGGCCAAAATATTTTATATAAAGCGCTGCGGAATATGTGGGAGCTATATGAATACCTGGTAAAAATATACTCTGTAAAGCACTGCGGAATGTGTGCGGTATATAAATAAGTGATAATAGTAATAATAATAATAATAATATAAGCCCAAATGTCTTTACGATCCAATATTTTCACACACATCCTTGCCATTGTCCTACAAAAATGAAACTACAAGTTGAAGCTGACATCTGTTATATATCCATGGATTTTGTTGCAAATCTGCTCCTTTCCGAGGCAGTATCTCTGCATCCTTCACAAACACAGCACACAACTGTTTTAATAGCTGCACAGGCCAATGAATGATGTCTCTATTCCCACTTTGCCCAATTAGTGCCAATAAGAAAGCCCCAGTGTCACTGGATGGCTGTGTGGCAATGCCTGCTTGACAGATGCATTGGAATACTTGGCCACATAGCGTTATCGCAAGTAAAACAACACTTATCCTTTCTAGTTTTAAAGATGCTGAATAAGTCCCTTCTATGTCCGAGATGATGTTTACCTTGGATAACTTGCAAATTTGTCAGTTTAATGTTGACCAAAAAATGAATAGGGGATTGAAAGAACTTGCAAACCGTCTGTGAGAAAGCACACGTCAGAAAAGTTTGTAGAAATATGTGAATGGTTACGTCTATGTGCCATGTTGAGATTTGACAGTGTGTCTCTATTTCAGCATGAGCGTACATTATGTTGCACTTAGTTAAGTCACTACATTTGAATGGTTCTTTGAATAAGGAAAATAACTAGTCCATACATAAAAGGAGTTATAAATATTCCAGTCCAACGGAACATCTGCAAATAGTTGTTTAGTAATCCCTGCAACATCCTGACGCCAAAATGGTAAGATTTCAAATTCGCTGTACTGTAAATCTTCTAAATCAATTAAATAGCATTTATTTTGAAATTATAGAAAAATACACCCTTCCTCTGTATGGCACATTTATTGAATCCAGGTCAAAATAAATGCTTCTTCCATCCTGGCCTGAAATTCTAGCTGTTCACAGCATAATTATTAACTTCAGATAGATAGATGTGTGTGTGTGTGTGTGTGTGTGTGTGTGTGTGTGTGTGTGTGTATATATATATATATATATATATATATATAGATAATGTAAAATTCTCCATGGCATACATGGTAATAGTAATGTAGAGATCTCATTTGCAAACATATGGAAAGGCTACTCTGGTGGTACTGCACTACATAAAATGACCAACTTCCATTCTGTATACTTAGTGCATCCGGAAAGTATTCACAGCGCTTCACTTTTTCCACATTTTGTTATGTTACAGCCTTATTCCAAACTGGAATAAATTCATTTTTCCCCTCAAAATTCTACACACTATACCCCATAATGACAATGTGAAAATAGTGTTTTTGAGATTTTTGAAAATTTATTAAAAATAAAAAACTAAGAAATCACATGTACATAAGTATTCACAGCCTTTGCTCAATACTTTGTTGAAGCACCTTTGGCTGAAATTACAGCCTCAAGTCTTTTTGAATATGATGCCACATGCATGGCACACCTATCTTTGGGCAGTTTCGCCCATTCCTCTTTGCAGCTCCTCTCAAGCTCCATCAGGTTCGATTGGGAAGCGTCATTGCACAGCCATTTTCAGTTGTCTGCAGAGATATCAATCGGATTCAAGTCTGGCCTCTGGCTGGGCCACTCAAGAACATTCACAGAGTTGTCCTGAAGCCACTCCTTTGCTATCTTGACTGTGTGCTTAGGGTCGTTGTCCTGCTGAAAGATAAACCGTTGCCCCAGTCTGCGGTCAAGAGCACTCTGTAGCAGGTTTTCATCCAGGATGTTTCTGTACATTGCTGCATTTATCTTTCCCTGCTTCACTGTAGGGATGGTATTGGCCTGGTACCTGGTTTCCCCCAAACAAATCTTTGTCTCATCAGACCAGAGAATTTTGTTTCTCATGGTCTGAAAGTCCTTCAGGTGCATTTTTGCAAACTCCAGGTGGTCTGCCATGTGCTTTTTACTAAGGAGTGGCTTCCGCCTGGCCACTCTACCATACAGTCCTGATTGGTGGATTGCTGCAGAGATGTTAGTCCTTCTGTAAGATTTTCCTCTCTCCACAGAGAAATGCTGTAGCTCTGACAGAGTGACCATCGGGTTCTTGGTCACCACCCTGACTAGGGCCCTTCTCCCCCAATTGCTCAGTTTAGACTGCCGACCAGCTCTAGGAAGAGTCCTGGTGGTTCTGAACTTCTTCAATTTATGGATGATGGAGGCCACTGTGCTCATTGGGACCTTCAAAGCAGCAGATATTTTTCTGTACCCTTCCCCAGATTTGTGTCTCGAGACAATCCTGTCTCGGAGGTCTACAGACAATTCCTTTGACTTCATGCTTGGGTTGTGCTCAGACATGCACTGTCAAGTGTGGGACCTTATATAGACAGGTGTGTGCCTCTCCAAATCATGTCCAATCAACCGAATTTACCACAGGTGTACTCCAGTTAAACTGTAGGAACATCTCAAAGATGATCAGTGGAAACAGGAGTTCAATTTTTAGCTTCATGGCAAAGGCTGTGAATACTTATGTACATGTGATTTTTTAGTTTTTTATTTTTAATATGCAGAAATCTCAAAAAAGCTTTTATCACATTGTCATTATGGGGTATTATGTGTGGAATTTTGTGGGGAGAAAAAAAATGAATTTTATTCCAGTTTGGAATAAGGCTGTAACATAACAAAATGTGGAAAAAGTGAAGCGCTGTGAATACTTTCCGGATGCACTGTATTGTGTTTTACCTCATAAAAAAAAACTTGCAGTTTTAAAGTGCTGTGGCCTCAGATGATTTATACAATATAGCTAATAAAAGTGTCAGAAAAAAAAAAAAAGTATTTTTGCTTCAAAACTATAAAATAGTGCTAATAAGGTAATATGTCAAAGAGAGTTACATGGCACCTGTCATTTGCAAAAAGAATTGTGTTTGATGTGACGTCAACACTGGCTATTAGTGATGCAGACATAAAGAAAAAGGTCAGTTTGATTTACTTTTTCATTCATTGTTAGCTTTACCACGTGTGCCATCTAACCAAACTTTCTACTGGCTCATGCTGAGAGCAAATGTGCAGCTAATGACAGTAAAACGCTTTCTCCAGTCTTGAAAAGAGATAGAAAAAGGGTCTATTAGACACAACTCAAAGACCAATTCTAATCTGTAGTACAATCAACTGCATCTAAATCACTTGTTCCTGTCACAGAGCAAATCGACAAATATCCAAGAAAGTCCATAGATTTATTCCCAGAAAATCCAGGTAAAATTCAATATGGTGAGTAAAGAAAAAGAGAGAGAGAACTTTGAGGCAGATGTATTAACCTGGAGAAGGCATAAGGAAGTGATAAACCAGTGATAAATGCAAGGCGATAAACACACCAGCCAATCAGCTCCCATATGTAAATTAACAGTTAGAAGATGATTGGCTGGTGCATTATCACCTTGCACTTAACACTGCTTTATCACTGGTTTATCACTTTCTTATGCCTTCTCCAGGTTAATACATCTACCCCTTTATCCAGTCTGTTTGCCTTATGTCCCAACTCACATGGCATTCCCAATTTTATAACATAGATCCCTGTAAATGTTGGTCCATAGTTTTAATACTAATGCACAGTAACACATTGTTCTCTATGCTTATTATTGGGACTTCTTGTTATAATTTGCAGTGTCCCTGTGGAAATCATGGCTCAGATTTATCAAACCTTGGAGAGTGATAAATCGCACAGTGATACAGTAGCAACCAACCAATTCCTAACTGCCCTGTTACAGGCTGTGTTTGAAAAATGATAGTTAGGACAGAGGTTCCCAAACGCGGTCCTCAAGGCACCCAAACGGTCCAGGTTTTAGGTATATCCATGCTTGGCCATAGGTGACTTAATTAGCACCTAAGTCAATTTGATTTAACCATCTGTGCTGAGCCATGGCTATACCTAAATCCTGGACTATTGGGGTGCCTTGAGGACTGCATTTGGGAACCTCTGAGTTAGGAGCTTATTGGTTGTGGTACTTTATTACCGTGCAATTTATCACACTCCAAGGCTTGATCAGTGTGGGCCCATGTTTCTAATTTATCACCAGTGTACCAGCGCAGTTCAGTATTGCTCTGGTGCGGTGACAGCTCATTTTGATAAGCAGCTGTCCCCTGAGCCCTACCACAACTACTTTCAATGCTAACTAGTAACAATGAAAGTTTACACTTCTGAACACATGTGTATGTACACTTAGGTCACACAGGTGCTCAGTGAGGGCTGGAGGTGGCGGAGGTATTCCTCTCCACACTCCGGATCTGCTTCCAATACAAAGGAACAGGGTCCAGCTTGCTGAAGATGTATTAGTTCCCACAGTCAAATTCTAAAAACTCAGTTTTTCGGAGCTTGATGAATTTATAGCCAGCACATTGGGGCTTTAATGGTTAATGAGTCTATTACGTGCTTGCGTGGGTTTCCTTCGGGTATTCCGGTTTCCTCCCACAATCCAAAAATATACTGGTAGGTTATTTGGCTTCCAATAAATTAACCCTAGCGTGAATGTGTGTGTGTACATGTGATAGGGAATATAGATTGTAAGCTCCCCTGGGGCAGGGACTGATGTGAATGGCTAAGTATTCTCTGTAAAGCGCTGCGGAATATGTGTGCACTATATAAATAACTGGTAATAAATAAATATTACATAAAACATGTGGAAAATACTGTTTCCACATGTGTGACAGACCCTTTCACCTTGATGCATAGGCCCCTATAAATGTTAA
The DNA here is from genome assembly GCF_028390025.1 of Pseudophryne corroboree. NCBI lineage: Eukaryota > Metazoa > Chordata > Amphibia > Anura > Myobatrachidae > Pseudophryne > Pseudophryne corroboree. Next base: position 341,347,904 of record NC_086450.1, read on the forward strand.
TTTCTATTAATATTCAGAAAGCTGTATGGGATGAGATGCATTTAAAAAACAAAAACACTTCTTATTTTTCTCCACATAACATAAATGTCTACCTGCAGATTGATCCTGGAAATGTTCAAACTCTGGGATAAGGGAATCTAAAATCAATATAAACAAAAATATGCAAATTTTCTATCATTATTATAGTTTATGGGGGAAATAAAATAAACTGCGGTAAATTACCGGTAAACACATGGATCTTGGAACTTATCCTGGATCCTGTGTTTTTCACGCTAAAAATAATTGGCACAACTGTATTGCCCGATAAAACCACAGGGCAAGAAATTGCAGTAAAGTCATGTTTTTTGCGTACAAATGTTTCATGATCAATTGAATTCCCCCCTTTGAGTGGGACAGTTATTCTATACTAGTATAAAACATCTGCCGTAATACACTTATTCTGTCTTTTCTGTATGTACAATTATTCAGTTCCCACAATTAAGTCTCTCTTATGGCTCTAAATTACCTTTTTTTTGTTTTTCAAATCCTCCCTTTTGGGTGTAAGGAATAACCATGATATTCCCAGAAGAGGAAATGTAGTGTCTAAATGTAATATTATAAAATACACCTTTAATTGTTGATTTCAGTGTTTACAATTATCTCCAGTATGCTGTGTTTATGTCATGTAGTATCCAAACGTCTGCATATATGCCTCCGTGTGTTTACCGGTGCAAGCAGAGCTGGGGCATTCTTTCCCCTTATGCTGCTCACACTCACTGATTGTAAGTACAGGTACAAGAGGTGACCTGGGCTTCCTCCAGCAGCCGCTGTATTAGCAATGCACTGACTGACTGGCACTGTGCTTGTAGCGCTACTAGCACAATGACATGTCAAGGGAACCAAGGTAATTGATGTTACACTCAGCTCTCGCCTTAAATCAGGATGTCACTAACAGATATCCATCACATGTACAGGAGTAGGCTGGTTCCCAAGAGGTGACAACCTCATCTTCTGCCTCTGGAATATTGCCACCTAAGACAAGATTTCACCTCATGGGCAGAATGGCCGTGAGCAAAAGCCTTTCTGTTTCTCTAACCTAAAGCATAGCTGGTTTTAAAGCAAGCAGTAATGGTGTATAACCTGCATTCAGTTTCAACTGGGTGTCATGAATGTTGCATTGACTTGTTGTTTTATTTTTTTAATGCCATAGTTAACACTTAGGATCAGAGGTTCCCCTGGAATGCTCAGTCGAATGCTCACAGCCAGACATTGTTGTTATGTGATCTTTACTGTAGCCTTGTCCCCTCTACCGCCCCCCCCCCCCCTCCCCACCAACCTTCCTCCCAATATTGTGTCTTGTGCCCATGAGCCTCACATTTCTACCTTAATCGGGGCCGGATTGAGGGCCATGTGGGCCTGGATCTGAAAATTATGGAGGGCCTATTGTAAGAAGGGGCAGAGCTGTGTCCAGTGTTGTGTAGGTGTGGCCAGTTATGTGGGCGTGTACGCGGTTGCCCCTACACTATCAGCCGCAATGTCTTCCTGAATTCGTAAAAATATAAAAATGCCATCAATCTGTGTGGAAAATACAAATGCTATTGTAATACTTGCCAGCTGGATGGCTGGTTTCCATTATGCTGTCATGATGACAGGTTTTTTTTTAATGTGATGACCTGGAGCTGTCATACCATCCATCCCATTGTGAATTTAGCTCTGGCCTTAATCCTGTGGTCATTTCACTAGAGCAAGATTTGCAGCTAATTACTCCTTGTATACAGCACATTAGTGACATAACATGAGTAAAGAGTCACAAGTGTTCTGCCCATATCTAAGAACTTTTTAAATTGAAAAATGAGAAAATATTTAACTGAAATCAAAGACTAACATGATATTTTTTTCATTTTAGATGAAGTGGCCAAGTTCCATGGAGGCCCACCAAAAAATGCATACATGGAGCAGAGTTTCCAAGGATTGAATCCAGTATTAAATATACCAATTAACTCTGTGCAAGTGGAACATGCAAAGAGGAATGCAGCACTTGTAGGGGCCAAACTGGAAAGCTGGGTTGACAGTTCAGCAAGTAACATCTGGTCAGCAGTGGACATATGCACCATGGGACCTTCCTCCTGTCCAGTCATGCAGTCTTGTTCTCAGACAGCATGGAGTTCTCTCAGCCCCGACCCCAAATCAGAACTTGGACTTGTCAAACACGATGGGCGGTTGAGGTAGCATCCGGTGCACCCTACAATGTTATGGGATTTAAAAGGGAAATTAACCGTTTGCCACCACAAAAAATAAACAACTTCCTGAGCAAATGAAAGGGTTTACTTTAAGAATTGCCCACCAGAATAGGTGTTTCAGAAGTCCTTCCTCTTCGCCATTGTAGGTTTTTATGTTCAGACTGACATTAATAGCACTTCCCTACAATTGGCAGAGCACTAACAACAGACGCTGACCAAGGGCTCAAATGCGCAAAGATTCCTTTATTATTGAGTCATGATAAGTCCCTTTCTTCATTTGCACAAATGTCCTATTTTTCTACTTCTGTGTATGTTGGTGTGTGTCAGTGTTACAAAGAAGCATTCTAAAAAGGAGTATGTCATATGTCATTTAATGAACATGGTTTCTTTCATCACATGTAAGAAATTATAGCAAAAGGTGGCCTTTTAATGACTCCTGTGTTGCCAAAGAAGTCCCAAATGGCATTGCAGACAACTCTGGCAGCCAAAGGGTTATAGGATGGATATATTCTTATATTCACGTTTTTAAGGCACATGTGTACCTAGTGCCAACCAATTAGTTGTTCGCTTTCATTAATATTACACTGAAATTATCAAAGCTGACATGTGATTGACTAGCAGCAGTACAGCACATTTGTGTGTCTGCAACATGATATTCAATAAACCATAACATGCTGTGATGTAGTTAAGGTCAGAAAGTAAACATTAACCCCTCCCTTGCAGGAATCCAACCACCACCACCAAGTTTGGGAAAAACTTTAAGGAGCAACCATTGTTTGTGCACAGTGGAAGCAGTGTCACTGGCTCCTATGTCCTGACCGTAAGGCTGCTTTCCCTGTCTCAGTGACCGGTGCTCATTATTGTGCCCTAACATTTTGCACACACTAAAAATATTTAGAGTCTCCCAGTGGTTAAATGTGTGCAGTGGAAGCCCTTTGTAATGACCCTGATGATTGATTGGCTGTGAAATTCTGCAAGTACACTGCAAGTTGACGTGCAAAATTTAGATTTCAGCATCATCTTGTAAATGGGGACATCGTTTATGTTGGAGACACAAGGTTAACACATTATATACTACATTAGTGGGTTTACTTAATAAGAACCAAAGAGAGAAAAGTCTTCCTGCACCCCTATGCGACATCTCCACCACCATGGAATGGGCGAGTCTGCTTTTAGATCAGTAAGAGCTTCCAGCACTTAAGCATTTAACCCTTCACTGCCAGAAGCACATTCCCCCTGTTCCATTAGCTCTTTGGCAGCCATTGTTTTCATATGCATCTATTGATAGCAGAAGTCTATAAATTGTCTTCTTCACGTTATAGGAAAGTCTGTAACTTCAGAATGGATGTTTCAGTTGTGAATATAAAACAGATTATGCGTTATGTGTAATCTCATGCAAACACCCTTTCATCTAATTTGTATAATTCCATCTGTGGAGGTCTGTGTTCCCAGATGTACCAATTATATTGTTATCAGCACTTTATTTGATTATACTCTCTTTGATTTGATGATATATTCTTAACTCGGTTGAATTCCCTTTTAAATGTAACTTTCCCTGATGGCAAGGTTGTAATACTGTTCAATCAGTGATTCATATGACCAGTTTAACCCTTGCAGTGTGTGCTGTGGAAAGTTTTGCTACAGTCATATGACTCTCACAGATGGACCAGGAAGTTCTATGGTAGGGTTAGCTGTGCTAACATCATGTTCTTAGAAGCCAGAACATTGCAAGTGTGCAGTACTGCCACCTCTGGCAAGATAGTAACCTATAGGTAGAAAAATATATATTCTAGTTATTTATTATTTATATTTTTAGTCAATGACTAATTAGCAAGTGCTGCTTTTGCAGCTTGAAGTTTATCTTACTAACTACAGCTGCCTTTCTTCAGTAAAGGCCTGGCGCTTCGCATTTTATTGTGTTACAACCAAGAATAGACCTGGCGGTAATGTTTAGGTTTCTACTACCCATTTATTTGTATATTTTTTTATTTTTACTGTACTGTATCTTTTGAAACCATAGTTTTAAATGGTAACTTATTGACACATCTCTTCAGGCATTTTTTGTTTCATGTTTTAGCTAATTTGGACTTTTTATGTTTTTGTCAACTCTTTTATTTATACAACTTAAAGATAGAGGCAGCCATTTTGTATGCTCAGCCAATAGTCAGCATAGCAGCTAGTGACATCACTGAGGTGTAAAGTTTGAAGTGTCTCATGTCTCATTTGTGTGACTAGATCCTCAAAATTACATTCTTATTAATATTAGTTTAGACTGTGAAATGACTGCATCCATGAAACGTTGGTGGGGCACTTTAAAGCCGGGTACACATTAGAACGATATGATTCTGGGTGAGGTATCGTATTGCCCATACACACTAAAATAATTTAATGAACAACATAACAATCCCTCAGTCCGTCCTTCATTAAAATACACTGGGTCGCATAATTGGCCATGCAGCACGCAACCAGAAGATATTGCATGTGACCCACAAGACTGTGCAAAAGGGCATACTTAGTGCCCAATATGCACGATATGGTTTTCTGATTTGGTCGGAAACAACATTGTGCCGATATTGTCATAGTGTGTACCCACCCTGTGGCTGCCCAAAGACGTGTTGAGAGATTGCACCAGTCCAGTTTCTCAGGAGTCATCCTCACATTGGACTCATGCATTTTCTAGTTAATTAATGACTGTTCTCCATGACACGTGATTTCCTGTCACATCATTGAATCTTCTTTAAATCATGCGTGAAAAGGCAACAAATAGTAACATTTCTGGTCAGTTTTGTAAATTGACCAATCAAAACTGCACAGTATGTCGGCAGCTTATACACTTTACCTTTTAACTATTGATTTTTTTTCTTTTACCCATCGTAGATGGACGTATTACAGATTGAAATGAATACTTTGCAGTTTGTGAGCATATTAAGTGATGTTCTATGAGTAGAACATGCCATATTATCGGGATAGTAGTTGGGCATTTTTAACTCCTTCACTGCCTGTGTTTCAGCATCCCATCGAAGCTCCCATGAGAAGTTAATTGATTCCTCTGATAATATTGTGCAGAAATCTGTGTTCCCTTAGTTCACAGAGTAAATACAAATGCTCATATTAATAAAATGGACAGCTAAACTAACAAAGTTGATATGCGGAAGACATTGTAAACGCGGTCCAGCCAACCTCCCTCTGCCTAACCCTGGCCACCACCCAACACACACAGCTTAATCATAACCCTAGTACTCACCGCTTGGATTTTGACCAGTGGAATATCGCTTCCTGGATTGTGACCATCGGGATGGTGACCGCTGGAATTTTAAGTACACCCCCTGTAAATATAGTACAATGCAATCTTTTCACATAACACATAGATTAATACCATGAAATCTTGTGTGATCTTTGGAAAGTCTGTTTATCCCTGTATCTCAGGTACCCAAAGAACATTTATGTAAAGTACCAAGTAATGTTCCTATAGTTGTATCCTCTAGTTCTACCAGTGCGGACTATTTAAGCATTGTCTTCCTCCAGGCATTGGTGTCCATACATACGTTCATTCATTTTCACCGGTATCATGGTTACAGAAGATGAAGCTCTGGCTGCTTTTAGAATCCTATAACTACACATGGCCTGGACATGGCTCCAAATGGGATTATTATAGAGTGCAAGTACAGGTATGACATTCGTTAATACTGTGGCTTTAGGTTACGGGTGAGCCTATTTCTCTTATCTGCTTTGGTATAATGTACATCTAAAGGTAGCTCAGAGCTTTTGTCAGCAACAAAGGAATGGGCACAATACAGCCGTTCTCCAGCCTCTTTCATGCTAAATTAAGGTAATTTAGCACAAAACATATAGGGCTAAATATAATTCCATGCGGGACTTTGTGTGAGTCTGCCCATATTTTTAAAGTGCCAGTCACTTACAAGGCAAAACCAACCTGGATTTGCCTGGTAAGTGATTGTGCTAGTCTGCCCGTATTTTTAAAGTGCCAATCGCTTACAAAGAAAAAGCCGCACCTAGTCTGCGCTGTAAAGACCAAAATGTATGTGATCTCAGAAGGATTCATCAAACACTTTTCTGTCATTAACATTGAGTTTCACAATGTAGAGTAGGAGTGACCGATATCTCCAGTCTCTTATTTATTCAGACAACCTAATAGATAAACAATACATTATGTGTGAGGTCATAATCTTTGTAATGAACCTCGCAGCAAAGCTCTGATGTACAAACAAAAAATCTGCCGCTATTGCCGCCTGTATCCGTTCAACTGTACCTTATAAAGTACCATGTTAAATAAACCTTGCCATTACCACATACCAAACTCATGCCATTTGTGACGGCTGCTTTGAGTTGGCACAGTATTTTGCTTCTGGTTAATAGATGACTACAGTACATCTGAAATGTAAAAAAAGCTTTATCTACAATACAAGGGCCATTAATGCCATTGTCAAATATATATGTGAAGATGCTCATTCATGTATACAGTATGTTCATGTAAGGAAGATAAGGCCATCTGGTGACTGGGCACAGTTCTTGCAGCTGGATGGTGACTGCCCCACAATCGGATTGTACACATCATCTGATGGCCTTTTTCCATCTGTCCCTATCATCATCTGATCGCATAAAGTGTTTTGCGTCCAATAAGGTCTACACTTGGCCTGACAGTTGGAATTTCAGTCTCCGAGATTTGAGTGATGCAATCAGACTTCCTGTTAGTAATGGTACAATAGAACAGAGCAGGGGAGCTTGGGGTACCTAAAATGACAAAATACTGGGCCTGACTCAGAGGTGCGACGCAGTTGCGAAAATATGCTAATGACTTAGTTGCTGTCTGGTGTACAGAGATGCCCATTGTCGGCATCTCATATTCACTGCTTACATACAAATCACGCAACATCGGTGGCACATCGGTCACACCATTGAACGTCTGAACAACCGTATGGTGTCTCAGAATGGTCGGGGCCAGTCCATCTGCGCACAAATTTGCAGTGGCTGACTAGGACAAGCCCAGAAAACGGTAGTCACACACCTGCCATTTTGCAGCCACCACTGTTACCTTCCCCAAACAATCACTACCATCACCAATCACAGGACGTGCGTCTGTAATGCATGCGTAGTGGCAAAAATTGCTCCACTGCATCCGACATCTACATGTACCCACCTCTGCATCAGGCGCACTGTCGCAGCAGTGAGGTGGATAACAATGTGAACTTATTAGGGCCTGTTTGTAAATGTTTACTTCTACACATTTCTAATTATTTGTTAATGTGTCAGCTTGTATTTATAGGTTTTAGTGGTTCTGCTGTAACACTTTGGTTTACTGAATTCATTCCCCCAAGGGTGCTACCACCGGTGCTACCTCTCAGCGTTCACACAGTTACCTGACGGAACAGTCTCCTTTAGTAACATACAATAATTTGAATGTATAAACTATGCAAACCATGTCTTATTTTATTTTATTTTATTTCACCTTCATCAAGCTTGGAAGATTAAATGTTACCTTGCCTTATAATCAGCAAGAAACTGTACAGGCTTCTCTGATAACAGAGCAAAAATGTTTGGCGCTGTTCACAGTGCTGTATTTGTAATAATGTCAATTTTGTCTATGTTGTAAAACTTGCTGTTTATTTACCTTGACTGTCCAGTGGTTATACTACAATTACCATCATCCTCTAGTAAGATGCTTGTGAGTTATATTAATGGAATTATAGACAAACAACTAAGGCTTAAAACTGCTGTTGTAAAACTTCCTGCCAACTAAATCATTGAAAAAAATATTCAGTTTTACCATTTGTACAGTAGATATTCCCTCTCTCTCTCTCTATATATATATATATATACAGTATGTTCCCGCGTTTCGACTTAGATAGATTTTGTCACAGAGGAGGAATATTTCCACCAAACCTCTAGTCAGAGCATCACAAAAGCAGCCAGCCAGTGGGGTTATTTACAATACTGGAAATGAATACACTTCTCAATATGGACCTGTAGCATAGTATGTTTCGCTTTTCGGATACTGGGTGGATTGAAGCAGATACTGTAGGTGCATTATGTATTAGTAGTTCCAACTGAGTGTTTGCCACCAAAGCAGTGTCGGACTGGGGCATGTAGGGCCCACCGGAAGGATGAAGTGGTAGGGATCCATGTTTAGGGTGTGGCCAGTCTGCAGAGGGGGTGTGGCCTACCACCTCATTGGTTTGACTAACCATTAGAGAGCGCAACGTCTGGGCCCCTTCATAAATATATACAGTAAATTCAGCTACTGCATGCAAGATAATGTTCCAGATTAATAACACCATGCTGTGTATAAGGGCTGTCACGTACATTTGCTGAAGAGGCCGCCAGTGACTGACCACACAACTGCAGATCACCTGTAAATGCCCACCCAGTTGTGACGTCCGGCACAACACATTGGGGTCGATGATAGCTAAGTGTGTATGCACTTACCAATCACCACATAGGTCAGCCTAGTGTGTACCCAGCATAAGCCATATCAAGCGTATAATTCAACACATAAACAAATGTAACAAAAAAAATAATCAGAACACTTGATATAGCAACAGTCTAAAATCACCTTATGATGTCTAAAATATTAATGGTAGAAGTCTATACAAGTGGCAGAAGTCAATGTTTTGCTACTCCACCAACATTGACGTCATAATAGATCAAACTTACTGTATTGTGTTTTGCTTGGGCATGACTAGGGTGGCGCAGATACAGCTGCAGAAGGGCTAAGCTGTGTTTTCATAAATTACACTCTCTTTATGGTCTTCTAAGTTTGGTCATCCACAGTTTTAAACATGACCTACCAGAAACTAGTCGCCAGGTTCGTTATAAATGCTATTTGTTATGTGAAATCTGGGTTGAACCATTGGGGGCTTATTCACAGTTCCAAAAAATGTCCAACTCTTCTCCAAATGAACACTGTTCCATAGAAAAGTCTGATTTCTGTTTTTGACACATCCAGTACGATGATGGACTAACTCTAATGCACCCCCACTAGGTTTCCATTTGTGAAGTGCAACGGAATTTGCTGCACTTTATAATAAACTACAAATATAACAGACTTATAAGGCTTCTAATAGAAATTTAAGTTTTGATTATTATTGAAACGTATTACAAAGACAAATGTGTCATTACTGTTATTTGTTTTACATTATAGTACGCTTGCCTTGATGTTTATAGTATAGTGTGGTGTTGTGCTGTGTTAGGAAAAGCCTTATGTTGTATACTTTAAGGAGTGGCCTTAAGTTGGACTGGGATAATGGCTGCAATTCTCTTTTTGTGTGTAGAAAAAGACTCTGTCATTTTACAGGCTGTTTCTGAAAAATGAAAACTAGCAGATTGGTTGGTAATTTATCTCTCTCCACGCTTTGATAAATATCCCGATTAATCTTTAAGTCAAGGAATGAAAAGAACAGTTGATATTATTTGTTGAGCTTTGCTAAAATTATAAAGCATACATAGACCTCTATTTCAATACTCTTCAATATACAGGTGCGATATTCGACTGCGCATATCACTGTAGAATACTGTAGCCCAACATTGCCAAATTTCCTGCGCCCCTCTATGTGGAACAAAGGAAATCTGGCAATGTTGCTAGTTACTAAGTACCACCGTTCCAATGGAACTTCAAAATTGAAAGTTAGCGTTACAGTAGGATACCAGTAGCTCATCATTGCATCCAGTTGAAAATGGCATTGGTGGCTTGCTTATCTACCATTTAATTATTTACATGGTGATTGTTCACTATAATCCCTAAGAGTTCATCCAAACAGAATACAAATTGAGAAAACTACATGGTACTGGTGTACAGTATATTAAATGATGGGAGAAACAAATTGAACCCCAAGTTGCATTATTACAGTTGTCATTTGGTCATTTTTTGCCCCTGGATATAAGAACTATGTCCTGTGCACTAAAATTACTTTTAAATTCAGGTTCTGTTGGCTGCAATTTAAGGATTTGCTGTCTTGCTAAAAGTATTGGACAGCAGGGTAAGCGGAATCCCGGATTTGATGCGTCCTTAGTGCATACAGATACATGTCTCAGAGCTTCAATAGCCCCATTGCTGTGGTGTTTGTTGATGAAGCTTTTTTGCTCTGGCAGTGAATTGGTCAGACAAATTATTTCTACTTGTGTTAGTTGTGTAATAGGTTCAGCTAAACTGTGGCTCATTGGAGAAAGTAGATATGCTTCCAGTTTGGATGTTTTTCAGTGAAGCCTCAAGTTTATAAAATAGAAACTTACAGGACCACTTAACCTAAAATGCAAGATGCCTTACATAAAACAACTACTAATAACATTAATACTATTATATATTGAGGCTAACATAACATAAGATATTTCACCTTCTTTACATTTGAAGCTTAAGGAGTATTCTCTCACATAAAACACAATGTACTAAAAGGAAAACTGCAGTTTTCAGAATTTGCCCGCATTTCCTATATGTACCAAGCTCCAGAATATGATACTTTCCTTAGCTTGGAACCAGTGGGGCGTTGCCCCATAGAAGCCTATGTGTTTCTTTCTGCTTTCCTGAGAGGATCCTAAATGTGATGTATAGGACATTCTGCCCGTATAGTGTAGCTAAAAGTAATGGACTTCAGAGTATTTCATACTTGAACTGTCCAGGAGACCCCCAAATTTTAGTGATTTCTTCCAGGAGAGTAGGCTGGACCCTCTTTCTCAAACACGCCACCATGGCCCCAGTGCGCAAATTGCAACATCCCACAGTGTGGTATGGGACAACTTCCCACCCCTTTCTCCCTTCTAGGATCTCCCGGAGGGCATGATACAAAAGTGGGGAAGTATAGTGTAGTTCAGTGCGATTACTGACAGGAAGTCATCTGTGTATAGAAAACTATTCTCCTGATCACAACAAGAAGCATCTTTGGTTCTGATAAGCTCCTAAAAATGTCAATTTGTGAGGTTGGTTAGTAACTGTTATATAATCCAACTTGTATTTTGGATATAAAGGTCCATTAACACACACTCTTATCTATAGGAAATACAGACACAAAAATTTACCTTATGGAAAGAAATATTTTTTTAAGTGGTCTCTATCAGTATATTTCCCAACAAACTGTACAAGAAGTGGTTTACAATGGAAATGCATTCAAGTTATTAGAGTGTTGTTTATTTATAATTTTTTTAAAAATGACCATATTTCTTTTTACAGATATCTTGTTTGTTGTATTCAACCATCAAACATCTTTTTTTCAATCTGGTGGTGATGTACTTTAAAAAATACTATTTTGTTACAAATCATATTGTGCATTAAACTGTACAGTAATATTTTGTATTTCTATTGATTACAAATGTAAATAGGAGTGTTGTCAACAACAGGAAAAAAATAAAATAAAGTAAGTGGCACACACTGAAAGATGTAGATATTTTGTTATTTATTTAAAGGAGTATTTTATGAATTGAACAACAAATGTCTTAAATTTGACCAGTCTTAAAAACGTCAAAAAGTCTGAATTATTTCCTTGTAGTAGAATGTGATTTTTTAATACTTATTGCACTACCCTGTTTTTCTTTTAGCCTAACAAATTGTGCCTTAGCTGTAATTTTTTTTTTGTCTAGGGAATTTTTTTTGTCCAATAAGATATTTTTCAGAAAAACAGTGGATGTACGGTAAAATTGTATTATACCAAAAAATAAAAAAAAAACACAAAAAATTAACACCCAGCTGCGGTTGTACATAAGTGCTTTCTGTCATATTGTGTTTTCAAATGCGAAATTTTCTCAAAATAAATAAATAAAAAATAAAAAAACAACAACATAGTCTGACTGTGTTTTGTTTATTTCGCTAGACAAATAGCCCTGGGTAATCTGTCATTGTTACATCATCCCTCTGCTGAAAATATATGATTTCAGCTTTGATTTCTGCCTTCCTGAATGGCAAGAAGGCAAAGTACTGCCAAATAAGATTGATGTGACATTTTAGACGTTAATACAGTTTTATTTTATTTGTTTCAATATTTGAAAATGAAAAACACATTCTGCTTTGCCTGGGTAAAAAAAAAAAATCCTCCCATGCGTATATTGTGCTGAAATGTCATTATAGAAGTTATTTATGAAGCACCTTGCACATGATAAAGTTTGGATTGCACGTTTTTTTTCTGTAGTGATATCTGTTATCCTGTACAATCAGTGGCGTATTTATATTGGGTGCAGAGTGTGCGAGGCACACAGGTCCCTGGTTCCAGAGGGGCCCACACCGTCTCCACAGGTAGGTCTTCTGTGCAGTCCAAAATTCAAATAGGGGAGCCACACCAACTGCCATTGGGTCCCAGCCGGCGATGTTGGGCAGCGTTTGGAGTGGCAGTAGGTGTGGCTTCCCTATTTGGATTTTGGACTGCACTGCACCCCAACCTCCTGAGCTGCCTCTGATTGCACCCATTTTTTTCAATACTTACCTCTCCAGAGTCCCGCGACAGTGACAGTGATTGAGCCCAGGGTGATGCGCAGGTCTCCAGGAAAATATTGCGATAGCCATTTTCCCGACATTTTGCACATGAGTAGTAGGGGAAATTACCAGGAAAACACCCGCTGCACAATTTCCCGGAGACCTGCGCACTACCTAGTGCTCAGAGTCACCGCCGCTGCCTGCTAGAGAGGAGTTGTCTGTACGGAGCCTACCCTATATGGGAAAACATATTGTCACTATTAACCAATAAAATAGAGCTAAACAAATATCTATAGGTAAATAAAAGCGCTTTGGTGCCATGCTCAGTGGAACACAGTTAATCCTTCAGGGACAATTGCTACAACGTTACAATATTCCCATCTCCAACATCACAACCAGAATTGGAATCAGGTTAGCCATTCTCAGCCTTAAATACACAAAACCTTCATTTTTCCTCCACATGTCTCTATCATTACATTACAAACACACATTAAACCATACCATATGCAATGACTTCTCATCTGCCAATCCCAGCGAATGATGTTAAATCATGCAATTGGATGACTCAATCCTGTCGGTTCCAGATATGCAACATGGTCTCGGATTATGCAGTTCCTCTCCCAGAGTGCGACTAATCTTATTATCCACTCACTGGTCATATCACGGCTCAACTATTGCAACATTCTCCTCACTGGCCTCCCATGCTCCCATCTCGCTCCACTCCAATCTGTTCTCAACTTCCTCTCCCGTCGCTCCACATCGGTCACTCCCCTTCGACAAAACCTGCACCGGCTCCCATTCCCCTACAGAATCCTCTTCAAACTCCTCATCCTCATATACAAGGCCCTCTTTAATTCCATTTCTCCCTACATCTCCAACCTCATCTCCCTATATACCACCTCTCGACCACTCCGGTCAGCTAATGACCTTCACCTCTCCTCTTCCTTGGTCACTGCATCCCATGCGCGAATCCAAGATTTTACCCACGCTGCCCCTTCACTGGAAAGAGCTCCCTTGCTCTATTAGACTCTCCCCAACCTTGCAAAGCTTCAAACGGGCACTGAAAACCCACCTGTTCATCAAAGTGTACCGTTCTGCCAGTGACCAGCAGTGAGGTGAGACAGAGCCATTCCTGTTATACTAACGTTTGCACTAGAGTTTTGACTGTATAAAGTATATGAAAAATACAAAGAATGTGTTAGAAATATCTTCTTTGTATTATTCTAATCATTTTTATAGTCAAAACTCTGGAGTAAAAAGTCTATGGCAGGCCTATGTTTTCCGCACAGCTCTGATCAAAACTCACCAAATTTCTAGCAATTTATACTGCTGTACCTGTGTATAATGTCCACGTGAACCCTTTAGCTCATATATTGTGTGCAAATCTGGCTCTGTACTAGCCAGTGCCTCCTGAGACATTTACCTCACCACACGTCCCTGCCTTCTGCATAACCTAGTCTCGAGGCCACTCTCCCAACCCTCTGCTTCATGCTTTGGCCATCTATGCCTCGCTTACTACCTACCATCAGGCTTGCACCTCATGTCACCTGTCTCCCCTCACCTCTAGATTGTGAGCTCCTTGGAGCAGGGCCCTCTTCCCTTCTGTTTTCATAACACTATTCTCTCACACTTCAATTACAGCTCTCTTCTACATACAGTAGCGAATATCTATACCTGCATCTCCTCTCGTTTGTCACTGTTCATCTCTTATAGTGACTGCCTGCTCATAGTAGTATGCCGCCAATGTTAGCTGAGCGCAGCAGGCTCCTCCTCTTCCCACTGACACAGCCAGTTATACACCTTCTGCCTCCTAGGCTGTACAAGAAGAATGAGGAACTATATGAGCAGCAAGAGTGAGACAGGTAAGGGGATTTTTTAATGGCTTCTTGGTGTGTAATTGAGGTTAACGGGTGCTGAGAGCAAATGTATTAATAGGTGCTGTGAGGGGGGTTAATAAGTACTGATAATGAATGGATTATTAAGTGCAGGGTGGGGGAGAGAGGATTATATGTGCTGTGAGTTAATGAGTGCTTGTGAATGGATTAATAGGAGATGTATGGAGGTTAATGGGTGCTGACTGGGTGGACAAATGCATTAATGGGTTATTAGTGGGTGAACTGATTAGTGTGTTCTTGGAGAGGAATGAGTGAATGGGAGAAGTAAATGGATGCTGAATGGAGGGTGAATAGATAAATGGGGTTGTTAGGAGCAAAGGTGAATTGGCATATTGGGTGCGTTGGTTCTGCAACAAAGTGTAATACATTAACAGACAAGATGTGCATATGAAAAATGACTCATCCCAGTGACATAGACTTTGGTAAACACATAAGTGTTTTATGTAAATAGATTAAGTGTATTGGGGTATTAGGGGCAGTAATGTGAATCTTTGCCTAGGGCACTTAGACACCTCACATCGACCCTGACTAGGAGGGGCATGGCCAAGTCTGTGGGGGTGTAGCCATGTATCACTGTGAATTTTGGGGCCTTTTTACATACTGCGCTGCTGAAGAGGGCATTCTTGTGACATTGTGGAGACATGGCGGCACCTTCCCCCAGACCTGCCTAGCCCTTGTTCTTTGTACCCGCAACCTTCTCGGTGTCGCTAAAAAGATAAAACTGGATGAAAACGTTTATACATCAAAGTCTAACTGCATGTTTCATTAGATCTAGAAGTAAAAAAAAAAATCAGTACAACTTCAGCATGATGCAAATTAGAAGTGACATGTTGGTGCAGTTTAATGCACAATTACTTTTTATTTGCTGTATTTAACAGATACAAAAATTGCAACAAGTTCGATCTCCATTCTATTTCACCCATACAGTCCTTTTTAAGGCTTCACAATTTAGGGGCAGATGTACTAAGCCTTGGAGACGGATAACGTGAAGAGAGAGAAATTATCAGCCAATCAGTTCTTTTTTAAAACCAGCCTGTAACATGGTAGTTAGGAGCTGATTTGCTGGTACTTAATGTCTCTTCACTTTACCACTCTCTAAGGCTTAGTCTTCCCCTTAATTATTATTATTATTATTATTATCCTTTATTTATATGGCGCCACAAGGGTTCCACAGCGCCCCATTACAGAGTACATATGCACATAATCAAAACAGGAAAACAGTGACTTACAGTTGAAGACAATATCGGACAAGTACAGGGTAAATAAGCATAACTACACCAGTAAATGACAGAGATAAGTTCCAGGTGGCCAAAAAACTGCGTGATTTGGGCAGTTGAGGATTATTAAAGTAAGAAAAGGATAAGCACATGAGGGAAGAGGGCCCTACTCGTGAGAGCTTCCATTCTAAGGGGAGGGGTAGACAGACAGGGGTGACACAGATGGGGTACATAGAGAGCGTGGAACAGAGGGTTAGGATGAGATTTGGCTGGGTTTGGTAAAGAAATGGGTCTTAAGAGCCCGTTTGAAGTTTTGTAGAGAGGTGGAGAGTCTGAGGGGGAGAGGTAAAGAATTCCAGAGGAAGGGAGCAGCACATGAAAAATCTTGGAGAAAGGAGTGGGAGGAAGTAATCAGAAAACAGGAGAGTTGGCGTGCATTAGCAGAGTGAACAGGACGGGTGGGAGAGTAAAGGGAGATAAGGTCAGAGATGTAAATGGGAGAGGAGTGGGTGAGTGCTTTGTAAGTGAGAGTGAGAAGTTTGAATTGGATTCTGAAAGGGAAGGGAAGCCAGTGAAGGGCTTGTAGGAGAGGGGAGGTGGACGTAGTGCGTTTGGTGAGGAAGATAAGCCGGGCAGCAGCATTGAGGATAGATTGGAGTGGAGAGAGGTAATTGTCAGGGAGGCCAGTTAGGAGGAGATTACAGTAGTCCAGTCTGGAAATAATCAGTGAGTGAATAATGATCTTAGTGGCATCCTGGGTGAGAAAGGGTCTGATCCTGGAAATGTTTTTGAGATGAAAATGACAGGTTTGTGAGAGGTGCTGAATGTGTGGTTTGAAGAAGAGGGAGGAGTCAAGGATTACACCAAGACAGCGTACTTGGGGGCTAGAGGAGATAGTCATGCCATCAATGGATAGTAAGATTGTGGGAGGTGAGGTTGTGCGGGAGGGTGGGAAGATTATCAGCTCAGTCTTAGACATGTTGAGTTTAAGAAATCGCTGGGACATCCAGGAAGAGATAGCAGAAAGACAGAGGTACGAGTGAGGAGAGCCGTGGAGAGATCAGGGGAGGAGAGGTAGATTTGAGTGTCATCAGCATAGAGGTGATACTGGAAGTTAAAAGAACTAATGAGTTCACCTAAAGAGGACGTATAGAGAGAGAAAAGGAGAGGAGCAAGAACAGAACCTTGGGGGACACCAACAGTTAGTGGAAGTGGGGGCGAGGTAGCATCATGAGATGAGACAGAGAAGGAACGATCAGAGTGGTAGGAGGACAGCCAGGAGAGGGCAGTATCACACAGACCAAGAGAGTGAAGGATTTGCAGTAGGAGAGGGTGGTCCACAGTGTAAAAAGCAGCAGAGAGGTCAAGAAGAATAAGCAGAGAGTAGTGGCCCTTAGATTTGGCTGCATGGAGGTCATTGCAGACTTTTGTGAGGGCAGTTTCAGTGGAGTGGAGAGAGCGGAAACCAGACTGGAATGGGTCAAGCAGTGAGTGAGAGGAAAGAAAGGCAGTGAGGCGATTATAGACAATATGCTCAAGAAGTTTGGAGGCAAAGGGGAGGAGAGAGATGGGTCGATAGTTGGAGAGAGTGTTAGGATCAAGGGTAGGTTTTTTAAGACTAGGGGAGACAAGAGCATGCTTGAAGGCAGAGGGGACAGTGCCTGATGAGAGGGAGAGATTGAAAAAATGGGCAAGATGGGAACAGGCAGAAGGAGAGAGGTAACGGAGGAGGTGGGAGGGGATAGGGTCGAGTGGGGAGATTTTTTTGGGGGGAGGAATGTATGAGGGCCATGACTTCCTCGCCATATACATGGGAGAAAGATGTCAGAATTGGTAAGAGGGAAGAGGGAGGGGTGGCACAGGATGGGTGGTGGCTGGTTGCTATGTATGGAGTCAATCTTGGATGTAAAATAAGTGGCAAAGTCAAGAGCAGACAATGAGGAAGGGAGAGGAGGTGGTGGTGGGCAGAGGAGGGAGTTAACAGTGGCAAAGAGGCGCCGGGGGTTGGAAGACTGGGTAGAGATGAGGATTTTGAAGTATGATTGTTTAGCGAGGGAAAGGGCAGCACTGAAGGATGAGAGCATGAATTTGAAATGAAGGAAGTCTGCTTTAGAGCGTGATTACCTCCACTGTCGCTCGGCAGTACGTGACCATTTTTGTAGATATCTGGTGCATTTGGTGTGCCAGGGTTGAGGTGTTGATCTGCGAAGGTGAATAGTGGTTGGCGGAGCAACAGGGTCAAGGGCTGAAGTAAGAGATGCATTGTATAGGGATGTGGCTTGTTCAGGGCATGTGAGAGAGAGAAGAGGAGAGAGAAGTGAGTCAAACAGGGAGGATAGGGATGAGGTGTCAATAGCCTCAATGTTACGCTTAGTGATGGTAGCCTTAGGAGGGAGAGATGGGGGAGCAGAGATAGATAAGTTGAATGAGAGCAAGTGGTGGTCAGAGAGGGGAAAAGGGGAATTGGAGAAATCAGAAATATCACAGCGGTGAGTGAAAACCAGATCCAGTGAGCTCCCGTTCACATGGGAGGGTGAGGTGGTCCACTGGAAGAGACCAAGTGAAGAGGTGAGGTTAAGGAGTTTAGAGGCAGGTGGTTTTGTGGGGTTATCGATAGGGATGTTGAAATCACCTAGGATAATGGAGGGAATGTCAGAAGAGAGGAAGTGAGGTAGCCAGGAAGCAAAGTTGTCAAAGAATTTGGAGGAAATGTCAGGTGGACGGTAAATGACAGCAACTCGAAGATTAGTAGGTTGGTAGAGGCGTATTGCATGGACCTCAAATGTAGAGAATGTAAGAGATGTTTCTGGAGGTATAAGTTGGTATGTGTAGCTTGAGGGTAAAAGGATCCCAACACCACCCCCTTGACGACCCCCAGGTCGGGGTGTGTGTGAGAATGTGAGGCCCCCAGCAGAGAGAGAAGCAGGAGAAGTGGTGTCATAGGGAGTAATCCAGGTTTCAGTAATGGCCAGGAGGTGCAGGGAGTTGGAAATGAAAAGGTCATGAGTGGGGGCCAGTTTGTTGCAAACAGATCTGGCATTCCAGAGTGCACAGGATAGGGGGTAGGAGTTTGTGGGAGAGATGTAAATGAGATTATCAGGATTGCTGTAGCGTTGAGGTAAGATTAATGTGGAAGGAAGGGATAAAGAGGGTGTATTGATGGTGCTGGGGCCTTGGCTAGGAAGGGAGACTGCAGGAGTGAGGCAGGGAGGGAGTGCAGTATGATACTGGTGTAGG
Source organism: Pseudophryne corroboree (assembly GCF_028390025.1). Lineage (NCBI taxonomy): Eukaryota > Metazoa > Chordata > Amphibia > Anura > Myobatrachidae > Pseudophryne > Pseudophryne corroboree. The sequence continues at coordinate 341,366,883 of NC_086450.1, forward strand.
AGAGGTGAGGTGACAGGCAAAGGAGGGAGAGAGCAGGATTGAGTGGTGGGGTATACATGGTGTTAAGGGGCAGAAGTGAATTGCAATGGGGAAACAGAAGAGGAGGGGAAGGGAGGCAGACAGAGGAGAGGAGAGAGCATGAGATGTAGGAGACTGGGAGAGAGGGATAGAGGTGGTAGCAGGGGACAGAAAAAAGGAATAGGAAGACAAGGATTAATGGGGGATGTTGCCAGCCTGGCCATAGTGTGGATGGGGTAAATAGTGGTAGCAAAATGAGAATAGGAGGAGGAGTGGTGGCTGAATAAGAGAGCAGTAAAGTTTGCAGAAATAAATTAAATTTTTTAAACTGTTGTTAGTATTGGGTCTTCTATTAAACAGTAATGACAATCCCAGTAATGTTTCACAGCACAGCAGCACCATGGGCCTGATTCAGAGGTGGACGGAAATGTCGCTACCGACAAATCTTTGTACACAGCGCCTGTGCAACAATTTGCAAAAGCCGCCCGAGTCATCTTGTACAAAAAGTCGCCCATTGTTTCTAAGATCCGCTACCAACATTTTAAGATGCAGCATCGGATCCACAGTGCTAACATCGGCCATCCAATCGAATATAAGGTTACTCAAGATGTCCAGCAAAACTGCGCTGCAGGGGCCAGCAAAATTGCATCCGAGGACACAGCCACTTGCTTCAGTATGCTCAGAATATGGGGCCAACACCCTAATTTTTGGGAATACTGTACCTCTCCGCCCCCAAGGTTGCACACTGCCACTCACCCAGTGTCTGCAGCCGCACTGCATCCAATGGCATAGTGCCAGATAAGCACATACTCATATTAGAACACATCGGACAGTTGCGTTAAAAAAAATAAGCATCTACCTATGAATCTGCCTCTATGTCCTGTATTCCAGGTTTGTGTCCTTAGGATTTTAACCTTTTACACTTAGAGATTAAGCAAAATGTAGAATTTCATCCAAGACCCCAGAATGTATGACTATTTCATTGAGGAGGATGTAGTAAAGAAACCCATTATAATTTAAAAAAACAAAAAAACAGAAACTTCATTGTACAGTAATGTAGGTAATTTAATTAAAGTTATTCATAGAGATTTTGTTGATTTTATAATAAGTAAATGCAATTAATTATCAAACATGACAATAACTGTCAGTCCATGGGCAACGTCCATCAACTTTATTACATGGCAAAGCATTTCCTCATGGTATTTGACTTGCCACCAGGTACCTTTAGTATATATACTTCTTTTCATACTCATACTTAGGAGGAAATATATTAAGCTGCTTTTGGTTTGTCAGTTTAGAAATCGCTGATCATTGCTAGCCCTTGTAAAAGATAAGAAACTGCTCCCGATTGGCTGGCTGGGTTATTGGTCATTAGCTAATGTCACAGCAGGAACTCTGTGTGAGCAGTCTATATTGCTTCTATGTTTGTTTTTTCTCCCAATGGATTACAGCAAATCGAGAAAAAATTAGGTTTTATGTAAGTAATTATAAAAGTCATTACACTAGAGCAAATATTAAGGGGACAATAACATTCAAAATAATCCTTTTAGCAAAACAATTATATCTTAATTCAATTAAGGATGCATTATTAGTTAAAATTAAATATGCAAGGCTTTATTGTTAATAAAAAAATCTACAGGGGCTCTCTAACTGTATTTAATAACACTTATATAGGGCACAAGCATGTAAATCATACAGGGCCCTATTATATATTTATTACTTTATTTACTCACTGGTCAGAGATACAATGATTGGCCCAGAGCTACTGAGCAGACAAATGCTAAATATGGCGGGCCAAGATGACCTACAGTAAGTAAAGCAGCCTGTTAATGAAGGAGATGTTTATTTTATTTTCCTTCACTAAGAGGCAAGATAGCCTATGTTAGTCACCCTGATCTGCTATGTATACCTCAAATACTAGAAATCTTTGGCGATTTTCTGTGAGGTTGTGACCAGAGGCGCCGTCACTGACCATGCCAAGCAATTACAGATTGGTCTTGGGTCTCACAGGACCTTGGCCAATAGGGGATTGCCTCTTACCGTCAGTCACCACCTGTTACTGACTCCGCCCACTGCACAAATGGCGGGTATGTTGCTGCTACCACCAGGCTCCTACCATGTGGCACCTAGAACCACGTTTATCCTCAGGTGCTTAATTCTGTGCATGCAGGGCTGACTCCAGGCCTACTGGCACCCTGAGCGAGAATTTTTGAAGCAAAGGTGTGCATGCTCCACTTTACATTATGTTATTAAACTATAAATATATAATCACACTCCCTCCACACACACACACACACACACACACACACACACACACACACACACACACACACACACACACTTAGCACCTTGCCCCCAGTAATGCCCCTTACACATAATACCTACAGTAGTGCCAGATACACATAATGTCCACAGTTAGTGGCAGTTACACATAATGTCCCCAGTATAGCATCAGATACACATAATGCACACAGTATAGTGCCAGTTACACATAATGTTCCAATATAGTGCCAAATACACATAATGCCCCAGTATAGTGCCATATACACACAATACCCCAAGTATAGTGCCAGTTACACATAATACCCCAGTATAGAGTCAGATACACATAATGTCTCCAGTATAGTGCCTAGATACACATAATGCCTCTGTATAGTGCCAGATACACATAATGCCTCTGTATAGTGCCAGTTTCACATAATACCCCCAGTATAGTGCCAGTTACACATAATACCACCAGTATAGAGTCAGATACAGATAATGCCCCCAGTATAGAGTCAGATACACATGTCCTCAGTATAGAGTCAGATACACATGTCCTCAGTATAGTGCCAGGTACACATAATGCCCCCAGTAGTGTCAGTTACACATAATGCGCCCAGCATGCTATTGGCTGGGGATGAAGAGGAAGAATAGCACCATACAGATGAAGGGATATTGTTATCAGGGCAAGCAACATCCCTTCCTCCCCTTGGGGGCTGCTGGGTGCATGTGTAGCAGCTTTGGACAGAGTTATTCCACAGGGAAGCAGAGACAGAGGCAGGCAGGGGGCAGCTACCAGTGCAGCTTCCTCCTTTCCTCCACAAGTCTTCCTCTTCCCTCACTCAGGGACTATAGGAGTCCCCCTCACACACACAGTCATTGTCCCTGCCATAGGCAGTGCCAAGTGGCAGCCACTCTCATACCCCAAACCTTACCTGGAGGAGAAGAAGCCAAGCAGATTGTTGCTTCCTTGTTACTTTGTATTATTTGCAACTGCCAGCATAGGAGAGTTGAAGGGAGAGGAGCACACCCTGGATCCAATCACCTTGTCATGGAAGATGACAGTGGGAGCACCACAGCTGGCACCTCAACTTCATCCCATTGTTTCCTGGGCTGCCCCCTTACCCTAGTCAGTGTCCCCCCTTCCCATCTGCTGCTGCTGGGTGGTTGTTACCATCCAGGGTACCTGGACCCCCTGCAGTCTCTGATCCTTCCCGGCCGTCATCTATACTCTATCTCCTGCCAGGAAATAGCAGAGGGCAGAGGCAGTCGTGCACAAACAGCCTGCTCTGCCCCGGCTGGAGTTCTCCTACGGGAGATCCGCTAGCGCAAAAGAAGCAGCTGGGTAGAGGAGAGCACACAGAGGCATGGGAGCAGCATGAAGGAGGAGACCCTGAGCAGCGGCAAGGAAAAGACAGAAAGTACCAAAGGTTTCAGTTTACCACTTGAATGTGTACCTTTGTTTTGTTTTTTAATAATTAAGGAAATTAAAGTTTTTCTCTTTTGGAGGGATAATTTTTACCCTGAATCCTAAGGCATAGAGTGGAGCAAACCATGTTACCATAATACTATGTTTGCTATTGTTGTTGTTGTTTTTTTTTTTTTATTATGACCGTTGTACAAACAGTATGTATATATTTTTAAACTCTTTGATGTATGAATAAACTGATCTGGGGCCTCTCCTTTTCTTAATCTGTATGTCCTGAGCTCTTTAGGCTTCCAATATAACCCTTATGCTGATTACACTTGGAATTCACTCTTTATCAGTCTCTCCACCTCTATTCAAAACTTCAAAACAGGCTCTCAAGACCCACTTGTTCATTAATGCCATCCAGCTCTCATCCTCTGCTCCTTCCTCACTGTCTATGCCATTTGTGTCACCTCTGTCGGTCTACTCCTCCCCTTTATAATGTAAGCTCTTACGAGCAGGGCCCTCTTCCCTCATGGGCTTCCCCTTTCCTTATTTATACTATAATCTACTCCATCCGCCATGCAACGTCACCTAACCCTCTGGTTTCTGCCACCCTGCTGCTTATTTGTGTGTTATGACCGCTGATGCAGCAATATTTATAAACCATGCACTAGTTTTGTACTGTAAGGGTGGTTACACATTAAACCATGTGTACCCAGCCCGTCATCGTGACATTGTATACACTCATTCCCAGAAGAAGGCCCAATCAGGGCTGAAACGTGTTGGGACTACAGCAGACAACAGACAGAGGGGGTGTACACTGACAGATGCAGACAGCTTCTCCGCGCCAATTTCTCCCAGTCTCCTCTACAGGCAGCAGAGTCGAGAAACCAGAAAGTGCTGTGCAGCTCTGGGAGCCGTGCACTCTTATGAGCACGCCGCCACCCAGAAACTTCACAGCCACCGGTGGTCCCAGTCTGCAGAGCCGTCGGTGTGTAGGTTGCACACATCAATGTCTTTCTGCGGAGACCGGGACGGGGACACACGAGGATGCAGCTGGCGGCATTGGATCCGAACACCGCCGGGGAAAAGGAAAGGGTAAGTTTATGCACCTGAAGTTGACGGGATGCGCACCTCCAGAACGTAGATCCTCCATCAGTTTTTTTTTTTATATTTTATTAGAGAACTGTACAACAGAAAATGTATGCCATACAGAAAATAGTAACAGTAGTAAGATAAAGCATGAGGTTAATTTAAGATGTATTGCAAATAACAAAATTCACTTCACATAGCGCAAGACCAGGAATTCATATATGCAGAGAAATAAAAAGAAAAACAAAACAAACATGGGAAGCAGTAAGCAATTGCATAGTGGATATACAGTTACAAAGGAGGGCTACCGGAGTTAAGTATTTCCAAGTTATAGCAAGATGTCAATGAGATAGCTGTTCTCAATGGATCCTTGACAGGCAGGGGCAGGGAATGGATATGAGGTAACCAGACACTAAAAAAATTTTCAGCTCGCGTCTCTTTATTGAGAGATATTTCGAGCCAATCCATTGAGAAAAGGTAAGATACCCTAGGCAGGAGTAGAGATAACACCAGTGGGTCTGGTGAAATCCATTGAGATAATATTGTTTTCCTTATGGCCGCTGCTAATTTGGCTAGAAACAACCTTTGTCCCTAAAATGGTCTATTCCTAACAGAGGACGTTTATATGTCCCACAATGCCCATTCAGGAGTTAGCGTAATAACAATGTCGTATGTTTCCTTGATATAATGACCTACCAACACCCAAAATGTATGCACTTCTGGGCAGCTCCACATGCAGTGAAATAAATCTGCATCTGGTGCTGCACATTTGAAGCAGTTTGAATCGGTAGAGGCGCCCATTAATAAACTAGTTTCGGGGTGTAATACGCTCGGTGTAATAGTTTGTATTGCATTTCCATGTAAGATGACATGTAAAAGCTTCAAGAAGTGTCACAATGGGAACATCAGGTAAATCAACGACCCATTTTGCCATTCCCGTCTGCAGACCTTCCAAATTAATCAATCGTTTAATATGCATATATAACAAGGAAGTTGAGCACCCGTTATTAATAGTATTTTTGACCATAACATCTAACCCATTAGAGTTACCCTTGTCAGTCAGCTTAGAAAGCACACTGCAGGTGAAGCTGCGGAGTTGGTAATAAACAAACAATGGTATAGACAAGTCTGGGTATTTATCACGTAGTAGGGGAAGTGGTAGTAATGTCAAACTATTTCCTTGTAAAGTATGGAAAATTAAACGAAGGCCTCTCTTGTGCCAAGACAGCGATAATGGAGAACCCCACATCAAAGGAGTACCCACAGTATCAGTGGGGTAAAGGGAGCGAAAAATCGTGTTGCAGGCTGAGAGTCTCAAACCAGATCTAGATAATCGCATGAAATGAAGATGAGATGAAAGTACATTAACAGAGGAGAAGGTCCTAACAGAACTTTCAAAATTAAAAGTGGATAAATCAATGGGACCAGATGGGATACACCAAAGGATACTCAAAGAGTTAAAAGATGTGCTGGTTACACCTTTAACAGAATTATTTAACCAGTCACTAAATACAGGTGCTATTCCAGAGGACTGGAAAAGAGCAAATGTAGTTCCACTGCACAAAAGTGGAAGCAAGGAAGAAGCAAGTAACTACAGACCAGTAAGCCTTATATCAGTAGTAGGGAAAGTAATGGAAAAAAACTATTAAAAGAAAGAGTTGTGGAATATCTTAAATCAAACAACTTACAGGATCCAAAACAGCATGGATTTACTGGTGGAAGATCATGCCAAACAAATCTTATTGACTTTTTTGACTCTGTGACAAAAATAATAGATCAAGGGGGAGCTGTAGTTGTAGCATGTCTAGACTTTAGTAAGGCATTTGACACTGTCCCACATCGCAGACTGCTAAATAAACTTGAAAGCGTGGGGGTGGATTATAAAACAGTTAAATGGATAAGAACCTGGTTGCAGGATAGGAAACAGACAGTTGTAGTTAATGGAGTGCAATCTATGGAGGGAAATGTTGCCAGTGGAGTACCCCAGGGATCTGTACTTGGTCCAATTCTCTTTAATATCTTTCTTGGTGACATTGCAGATGGTATTGAAGGGAAGGTATGCCTTTTTGCAGATGATACAAAGATATGCAACAGGGTAGACACACAGAGAGGGGTAAAACAAATGATTGATGACCTAGGTAGGCTTGAGAAATGGTCAAGAACGTGGCAACTACAGTTTAATGCTAAAAAATGCAAAATTATGCACTTGGGTCTCAAAAACCCAAAGGCTAAATATAGTTTCAAGGGTACTATAATGTAAACTACTGAGGAGGAAAGGGATTTAGGAGTCACTATTTCAAGTGACTTGAAGGCAGGAAAGCAATGCAACAAAGCAATGAGAAAGGCAAGTCAGATGCTTGGCTGCATAGGGAGAGGAATCAGTAGCAGGAAAAAATAAGTGATAATGCCACTGTATAGGTCATTGGTGCGGCCCCATCTGGAATACTGTGTCCAGTTCTGGAGACCAGGGCCCTCATCCCGAGTTGTTCGCTCGCTAGCTGCTTTTAGCAGCATTGCACACGCTAGGCCGCCGCCCTCTGGGAGTATATCTTAGCTTAGCAGAATAGCGAACGAAACATTAGCAGAATTGCAACTAAATATTTTCTTGCTGTTTCTGAGTAGCTTCAGACCTACTCCTAGATTCCTATCAGCTCGGTCCGTTTAGTTCCTGGTTTGACGTCACAAACACACGTCAGGCAGCCACTCCCCCGTTTCTCCAGACACTCCCGTGTTTTTCCCTGACACGCCTGCGTTTTTTTAGCACACTCCCGGAAAACGCTCAGTTACCACCCAGAAACGCCCCTTTCCTGTCAATCACTCACTGATCAGCAGTGCGACTGAAAAGCGCTGCAGGATCAACAGCAAAACTGCTAAGTTTTTAGTAAAATAGCTAAGCGCATGCGCTCTGCATACAATGCGCATGCGTATTTAGTAACAAATCGCAGCATAGCGAAAATCGGCAACGAGCGAACAACTCGGAATGACCACCCATATCTCCAGAAGGATATAAATAAATTAGAGAGTGTACAAAGAAGGGCAACTAAAATGGTGCATGGCCTACATCACAAAACATACCCGTAAAGGCTAAAAGATCTTAACATGTATAGTTTGGAGGAGAGAAGGGAAAGGGGGGACATGATAGAAACTTTCAAATATATCAAGGGGCTTAACAAAGTTCAGGAGGGAAACATTCTTCAAAGGAAGAGAAGTATTAGAACTCGAGGACATACACTGAGACTGGAGGAGGGGAGGTTCAGGGGTAATTTAAAGAAAAATTACTTCACAGAAAGGGTAGTGGATAAGTGGAATAGCCTCCCATCAGAGGTGGTAGAGGCTAAGACTGTAGAGTAATTTAAACATGCTTGGGATAGGCATATGAATATCCTTACAAAGAATTAAGGTTCAAAAAGGGTTGAGATTGCCTAAAGGATAAAAAAAAGGGGCAGACTAGATGGGCCAAGTGGTTCTTATCTGCCGTCAAATTCTATGTTTCTATGTAATCGGCAGGCGGCACAAGTAGTAGCAAGTAAAAGATTACCAGATACATTAGAGGGGTGGTCTGAAGGTCTCATGTGTAACAGACTAGGTAAAGCCATATCTGGACAAAAGGCCTGCTCCAAGATAGTACATACATAGTTCCTGGTGTTGTGATGCCAATCTACCGCAAATCGGTAATTCGCTGCCAAGGTGTAACTATGTATGTAGGGGAGATTTATACCCTCCAAAGAGGGAGACTGACTCAATTTAAACAGTGATATTCTAGGCTTCTTCCCCGCCCAGATAAATGTACTAATAGCCTTGTTTATCATTTTTAAATCTGAGTCTTATAGTAAAATGGGAAGCATTTGTATGGCATATAACAGCCTAGGAAATGATACCATCTTAATTAAGTAACATCTGCCTATATAAGATAGTGGTAAATGATGCCAGCGTTTAAATCTAACATAGTACGAGCTATCAACCCAGGGAAGTTCGCCATGTATAAATCAGCTGGTTTTATAGTTATATTTAAACCAAGATATTTAATGGAGGTATCTGCCCAAAGAAATGGAAAGCCCTCTGTCCAACGTTCTTTTGCGCCTGGTCGTAAGGCTAGTGCATGGGTTTTTATTTTATTTATTATAAAACCTGAAATTTGCTTGAAATCATCCAATATTTGTAAGAAGCCTGGGAATGCCTCCTGGGGTTTGTAAAATATAGGAGGAGATCATCTGCACAGGCTGAGACTTTCAGTATCTGTTGGCCCACCTCAATCCCGTGCCAAGGAGTGTACAGATGAAACAATCTAATCAAGGGATCTAACGCTAAATTAAATAATAAAGTGGATAGCGGACAGCCCTGCCGGGTACCACGTGATAAAGGAAAATTTGAAGTGTTCAGGCCGTTAATAGTCAGAAAAGCGGTAGGGGAAGCGTACAATTTACGGAATCAATTAATAAATCTTACCCCAAAATTTTGGAGATGTAGTACACGAAGCAGATGTGCCCAGGACACCCTATCAATGGCTTTGTCAGAGTCACAACTAATCAATAAAGAATTGTTTCCCGAACCAGTTAAGGATCGGGTCAGTGCGGCAACTACCTGTCAAATATTATGCACTGAGGCCTTTGACAAAGCCATTTTGGGAGGGATGGAGTATTTTTGGCAACACAGCTTGTAATCTCTGTGCTATTATAGTTGTCAATAGCTTAAGGTTTTGATTCAGGAGAGATATGGGGCGATAAGACATGACCAACAAGGGGTCTTTACAGTGGCGTAAGTTCGTCCTAGACGCCCGGAGGCAATATAAATACAGGTGCCCCCCTATATAGAGGCAAAATTTTTTTTATATATATATATATATATATATACATACACACACACCACACCAATATTGATCCTGCAGGCTATATATATATTTATATATATATATATATCCTGCCATTCTTTGCAAGCATAATGGCGTATGCATGAAGAAATTTCCAAAGGACAGCTCTTGCGGTGAGAGCTATTCTTTGCCATGATACAGTAGAACTTCCCGGTGTATGATCCGGAGTCCTATCTGTGCATGCGTGGGCTGATGCGCCCCACTAGGGGGTGCTGGGAGGGGTCCAATGGGTAATGTGATAGAAGCCCATCTAAAGATGGTGTTGCCCACCGCATCCAAGCCCTGGGGTCTAGGCTTGGTGGATAAGTAGTAAGCCGCCAAACCTCTGAAAACTGCATTTTTGGAGGTTTGGCTGCATTTTTAACCTTGTGCCAATGATACATCCCTGCAGACCAGTGCCAGTTTGGGGTCCACATGGGCCTGGAGCTGAAAGTGAGTCTATTATGTGACCGATACTGCGGGAGGGGAGGCAATCATTTTGCTGGCTGTCGGGATTCCTAGCGGTCAGGATACCGACACCAGAATACCGTCTCACAGGTCTTATTCCCATTCGTGGGTGTCCACAACACCAATAGAGTGGGATGGGAACCACCGAGACCACTGCGTTGCGAGCGCAACAAGCAAGGGCCTTCATTGCGCACGCCCCCTGCCAGAATTCTGACGGACGGGATGCTGCTGTCAGGATGCTGACAGACGGCATCCCGTCTGTCGGTAAAACATATGTATTCCCTGCGGGAGGACAATTAATTATGGGAGGAAGATGGGGAGGGATGGTCGCGGGCGGGCAGAAGGACTTGGCAAATGGGGGGGGGGGGGGGGGCAGATGGAGTAACAGAGGTCTGGAGGACGGGATGAGGCAGAATGGGGGTCATTGTATATATGACAAAAATGCAGATTCATTGAACGGGCATTGAAACGTTGCACTACTTCAATTGGTGTCAGTGTGCAAATCATTGGAGTGCCGCACCACCTCTATTTTGCTAAACTACTTTGCTGTGAGGGCACCCAATGTATTAGTCTATTATGTGGCTGTGCCAGACCCCTACCTCAATCTATATATACAAACATACATACAGTATACTGGCAGTGCACTTATGCAGGGAGAAAGGGAGCATAGATGGATACCTTGTGTAGTGAAAGAAGGCTCTTCTCTCCTCCCCAATTACCAGAGGCAGAGCGCAATAAGAAGTGTAATCCAAGGCAAGCGTGGTACCAGCTCTTAAACTCCGCCTCGCACGTGTGTCCATCCATCCCGTCCCCCCCTTCCCCACAGCAGCGGGGCAACGGTAGCAGCAGCTCCTCTCCTACCTCCCACAGCAGGCGCGCACCAGCGTACTCTCCTGGGGTTTGCGCTGTAGTGGCGGCTTACAGGAATGAGTCAGTTCAGTGACGTAACTAGAAATTTTTCTCCCCCAAGCCAAAAAATTATTCGCCCCCCCCCCCTCCATAATTGGCAGTATAGAGTGTGTGGCTTCATTGGGACGGGCGTGGCTTACCATAAAGGGGTGTAACATTGCAGGAAAAGACTGCGTTATACCCCAGTTTTCCAACCTGCACGCCCAGGCGGGAAAGAAAATTAATCCTGATTCATGCCCCTTACATTATTTGTAATTTTTCCTCCTTATAGTAATGCCCAGTATACATTATGCCACATACTGCAGTGGCCCTTAGACATTATGCCACACACAATAATGCACATGACACAATATGAACACACCATAATGCCCCCGACACATTATGCCACACACCGTAATGCCCCCGACACATTATGACAGGAATCGTAATGCCCGTTATACATTATGCTACACACTGCAATGCCCCTGATACATTATACCACACACCGTAATGCCTGTGACACATTATGACAGGAATCACAATGCCCGTTATACATTATGCTACACACTGCAATGCCCTTGATACATTATAGCACATACAATGTCTTTGACACAGTATAACACACACCACAATGAGCCTGAGACATTATACCACATATCACAATGCCCGCGATATAGTATACCATACACCGTAATGCCCGACACATTATGACACACACCGCAATGTCCGTGATACATTATGCCACACACCGTAATGCCCATTATACATTAAGTTCTACAGTAAGGCTTCTAATTACTTTTAAATTACCTGCTCGTTGCCAGGGGTTTCATGCTCTTGGTTCCATGCACGGTGCCAGGGGTTTTCATGCTCAGGTTGTCATGCTCGTTGCCAGGGGTTTCATGCACTGGTGTCATGTTCGTTGCCAGCGGTTTCATGCTCTTGGTTCCATGCACGGTGCCAGGGGTTTTCATGCTCAGGGTGTCATGCTCGTTGCCAGGGGTTTCATGCACTGGGTGTCATGCTCGTTGCCAGCGGTTCCATGCACGGTGCCAGGGGTTTCATGCTCAGGGTGTCATGCTCATTGCTAGGGGGTAGTGCGTGTTGCTAGGGCCGTGCTCCCAGTGCCACATATGCCCCCAGTGCCAGATATTCCCCCACAGTGTCAGGTATATGCCTCCAGTGCCAGGTACATGCCCCCAGTGCCAAATATACCCCCCCAGTGCCACATATGCCCCCTCAGTGCCTGCTCCCCCCCGTGCCAAATATTCCACCACAGTGCCACATATGCCCCCTCAGTGCCTACTCCCCCACAGTGCCAAATATTCCACCACAGTGCCACCTATGCCCCCTCAGTGCCAGCTATATGCCCCCAGTGCCAGATATTTCTCCACAGTGCCAGGCATATGCCCCCAATGCCAGATATTCCCCCACAGTGCCAGGTGTATGCCCCCAGTGCCAGATATTCCCCCCACAGTGCCGGGTATATGCCCCCAGTGCCAGATATTCCCCCACAGGGCCAGGTATATGCGCCCAGTGCCAGGTATATGCCCCCAGTGCCAGATATTCCCCCACAGGGCCAGGTATATGCCCCCAGTGCCAGATATTCCCCCACAGGGCCAGGTATATGCGCCCAGTGCCAGGTATATGCCCCCAGTGCCAGATCTTCCCCCATATGCCCCCAGTGCCAGATCTTCCCCCACTGTGCCAGGTATATGCCCCCAGTGCCAAATATACCCCCCTCCCCAGTGCCACATATGCCCCCCGCCCCAGTGCCAGGTCTCCTCCCCCAGTGCCAGGTATATGCCCCCCAGTGCCAGGTCTTCCCCCACAGTGCCAGGTATATGCCCCCAGTGCCAAATATACCCCCCTCCCCAGTGCCACATATGCCCCCCGTCCCAGTGCCAGGTCTTCCCCCCCAGTGCCAGGTATATGCCCCCCAGTGCCAGGTATATGCCCCACAGTGCCAGGTATATGCCCCCCAGTGCCAGGTCTTCCCCCCCAGTGCCATGTATATGCCCCCCAGTGCCAGGTCTCCCCCCCCCAGTGCCAGGTATATGCCCCCCAGTGCCAGGTATATGCCCCCCAATGCCAGGTATATGCCCCCCAGTGCCAGGTCTTCCCCCCCCAGTGCCAGGTATATACCCCACAGTGCCAGGTATATACCCCACAGTGCCAGGTATATGCCCCCCAGTGCCAGGTCTTCCCCCCCAGTGCCAGGTATATGCCCCCAAGTGCCATGTATATGCCCCCCAGTGCCAGGTCTCCTCCCCCCCCAGTGCCAGGTATATGCCCCCCAGTACCAGGTATATGCCCCCAGTGCCTGCTCCCACCTTGTGTTGGAGGGACATGGAGCGCATCGCGCGTCTCCTGTGTCCCTCCCTGGCTCTCTCCCCCGGCCGGTCTAATACAGGAAGTGCCGGTTCGTGAGCCAATCAGAGCTCACGAATGGCACTTCCTTAGACCGGCCGGGAGAGAGCCAGGGAGGGACACAGGAGACGCGCGATGCGCTCCATGTCCCTCCAACACAGCAGGGAGGGAGACATCAGATTGACATGCGGGCGCTCGTCCGCATGTCAATCTGTGTAATGTCAGAGGCGCCACTGCGAGGCGCCCTCTGCGGGTCAGGAGCCCGGCGGCAGCCGACTCCGCTGCCTCCCGGACTTCCGCCCCTGGGTCTTTATCCGGTTTAGGCAATAGAATTATCCGGGCTTGCGTGAAATCATGTCGGGGCTCCCCTCCTGAGAGGATTGAATTAAACAAATTTGGTAAATATGGTAATAAATGTGGGGACAGTAATTTGTAGTAATCAGCACTAAGGCCATCAGGACCCGGGGTTTTACCTTTGGACAGGTGACCAATATCCAATCAAAGTTCCTGTTCTGAAATAGTGTCTACCAATGCCTCACCCTCATCATCTGTCAAGGACGGTGCTCCAGCTTTTCTAATAAAGTCCATACCTAATAAAGGATTGTCAGGAGGAGCTGCATATAAGCATGTATAGTAGTCTAGAAATGAAGCAGCAATATCAGGTGCAGACAGCAGGGGGCCTATGTCTGTGACAATCTTTGGTATGTGTGTCGGTTGTCGCTGGCTTCTTATCACAGATGCCAATAGTTTGCCGGCTTTATTGCCCCATCTAAAATAGCGATTTTTCTGATAATCCAAAGAGTATTTGCGCCTTTTCAGTGCATAGGGAGTCATACATCGATTTTGTGTCAGTATACAATTGACGAGTTTCTGGAGTATTATTAGACAACATCGCAGCATAAGAGTTGGAGACCGCCAGACTAAGGTCATGCAGCCTTTTATTTAGAAATTTGCGTTTAGCTGCGACATATGCAATTATATGGACCCTCTTCACTGGTTTAGATGCAGCCCAGAACAAATTAACATCTTCTATATGTTGGATGTTATCATCAACATAATTTAAAAAATGTTGCTCCATAGATAATTTAAAGTCTGGGGACTCTGATAAATAAGAGGGAAATCTCCAATTAAAGGAGGATAGTTTTGGGGAGGGGAGTGTCAGGGTGAACCACATTGGAGCATGATCTGACACAGCAATATTTTCGATTCGGGAGCAATGGACTCTAACTAACAAAGAAGTGGGGATAAACCAAAGGTCAATCCTGGAAGAGGTATGGTGTGGATACGAGCAAAAGGTGTAGTCCATACCCACCGGGTTTTGAAACCTCCATGGGTCTGTAAGATCCAAGGAGTCAATCAGCAAGGCAAGCGCAGTTGGTGGCGTATTACGAGTGGCATTATTGGATTTGTCTAATGATTGATTAAGAGTGGCATTGAAATCTCCGCCTAGAATTATGTGTCCCATAGCCCAATCTTGCAACTTAACATACACATCAGTAAAGAAGGCGTTGTTAGGACTGGTCGGGGCATATATCGTTGCTATGGTATAAATTTCACCTTCCAATTGCATTTTCACAAATAGATATCGCCCTTCTGGACCGCTTAATTTATCCAAGACCGTGTATTGTAAAGATTTGTTAATAATGAGAACCACCCCACGTTGCTTAGTAGTATAGGAAGCTGAAATATAGTCGGAGAACCAAGTATCTGTCAAAGTGTTAGGGTCCCCATCCCACCAATGTGTTTCCTGTAACACCACTACATCCGTTTTAAACCGTTTTAGGTGCTGTAGCACTTTTTTCTGTTTAAGCAGGGTGTTAAGGCCCTCTACATTCCAGGTCAAGAACTTTATATGCTCTCGTCTCATGATCAGTGAAGTTTGTGTGTGTGTCATATTAACCAATACCTAGTTTTGGAAAGAAAAAAAATAATTCAAACAGCATGAAGGTGACCCCCTTGTCCCAGCTAGCAGGGGTGCCACCAGTAGATGTCTCCTGTATAGCACAAATAACAAAAGCAATTCAGAACAAAAAATACATGTCACAGTTCTAACTAATTTCTTAATATTTTGAACCCAAACCATAGGCCAGAAGGGCCTATTAGAAACATCAGTAACTCTATCAAAATGAAGAGGAGGGGGTGGGGAACTGGGGACAGAAAATAATACAATCGCCAGTCAGGCGATAAAGACAAGCGGTCCAAGAGAACCAATGAGACCATAATAACATGAGCTTATGGCAAAAAGTGGCAATATCTTCGTCATAAATTGTAAGTAAAAATTAAGCAACAAACTTAACCATAGAGACATTATAATTTACATAGAGGATGTTATACTTGTGAGCCAGTCCTGTTTTATTTTAGTCCGTGTCATCTGACAACATATTCGGGTGAGTGGAAAGCGAAGCAAGAAATGACTTCACAGGTTGTATAGATTCAAAGAAGTGATTTTTTTCCATTCAATTGCACCCTCAGTTTGGCCGGATAGAGGAGTGCAAGACGAAGACCAGCATCAAAGAGGGATTTACATACAGGTGTGAATTCCTTCCTTTTCATCGCAACTTGGTAGAAAAAATCCTGGAACAGTAGAAGTCTTTCGCCATGGTCCAACATGCAGATTTTATCTACGTAGTTCAAAAATTTGAAGATGACTGATCTGGGTCTGCGACGATCATTTTGTCGGTCTGGACCGATGCGATGAACTCTCTCTATGAGCATGGCGCCTGATTTTGGTAAACAACTCAATTCTGTAGGAAGCCACACTGACACCAACTCCATTAGGTCTTTTTGCTTGACCGATTCAGGTAGACCTATCAGGCGAAGGTTGTTTCAACGGTTCCTATTTTCGAGATCTTCTAACTTATCATGTATAGCAATGAGGGATGCTTCCTGGGAGGCAGTAGTGGCTTTCGCAGCAATCAGGTCATCCTCTATATTAGATATTCGTTGTTCAGCTTCGTCGAAGCGAGCACTATGTTCCTTAAGTTGGGTGACAGTAGATTCAATGGCCGCTTGTAGGCCAGCAAGCTTTTTATCCAAGAGAGGGGACAATAAATCAGATATCTTCTGAGTTTTGGCTATAGATGCCGTGCTGTAAGCAGTGGGATCTGATACACCCTGAAGAATGTCGTCGCCTGAAGGGGAGGATGGTGGGCTCGGTGCTGGCGTGGCGGTGGCTCTTGTTTCTCGAGCTTTGGTATTCGTGCCGCCCCTGCCGCCTCTTTGAGACTTAGCACCAAATTTATCCATGGTTAGGAAAGATATGAGTGGCACCAAATTATTTGAAAATATGTAGAGAAAGTGCTGACCAGCTGGAAGGCGTATAGTAGTTTGAAGCCCTGTTAATAGCGGATGAAGGAAATCAGGTACTGCAGACCAAGTGGGGGGCACCAACACGTCTCCCCCCAAACACATCACAGCATCTCAGTGGTAGAAGGGAGGGATCACCAGTTCAATGCACAGAACTGTGGAGTAATGAATCCCTGCTCCTAATGGTGCTTATGGAAGTAGGATGGCACAAAGCAGCCTGATACACAAGTGGTATCGCTGGCAGGCGGGGTATCAAGATGGTGCCTATTATGTATAGATTCCCCAGGCTTTGTAACTCCAACAGGAGTAAGGCAATCAATAGCAGGGGGGGGGGGAGAGATGGTGTAATGCTGGGAGGGTGAGACACTGGACCACTCACCTCCCATTGTTTGTCCGCACACAGAGAGAGTGTAATTCCACTCACACAGCCATATCAGAGCAGGGGGGGAATCACAGGAGCAGGGGGACAGTGTCCGCCGCAGATTTCCTCCTCTGGCACAGCAACAGCACGAGCAGGGCGTGTAGGGGGAGAGAGCGGTGGGTCAAATCTGGCAAGACGACCGCTCACTGTCTGTCTCCTGTAAACTTCCAGAAAGGGTGCAGGAACGTAGCCACAGCCAGATCAGAGCAGGAGGAGGGGTGGGCGCAGGAAGATGGTGCCTGCTGATCGGCATCTTCTCAAACGTTTCGATTCTGGTGATGGCAGGGCGGTGGGGAGCCAGGAGTAGCAGCCTCTTTACCACCACTATCTCCGGTGCCTGGTGGTACCGTCCGTGGGCACTAATCCCCGTTGTAATAGGGTGTTTGCATATTGGGGAGCGGAGAGCTCTGTAAAACGCGGCCAGTAGCTTGGTCCGCCCACCGGAAGTCACCCCATCAGTTTTTAAAGATAAAGATTTTTTTGCAACAGGAGATCATTGATTTATTTGACTGCCAGATTCATGGATTAATGCCACACACCGCTGTGTGACATTACACCATTGCATGTGACATCCGCACAAGGCTCCACTTACTTTCCCACGGACTTTGTCATAATTTTGGAACAGTAATACAGTGATCGATAATAACTATCAAGGTGTTACTATCAGGGCTTAAAGTGGTCCTGGTGAGGTGGTGGAACTCTTGGAGGAGGACCATGGAGGCACCAGGACCTGAGGAAGGTGGCTGCAGCTCATCAGCAACACTAGTGCCGCCTGTATCATCGATTGACGCAGATGATGGGGTGGGCTTTTCTGTTGGAATTACTGTGCAGGGCAATGGAGGAGGTGGAACTAGTTCCCCCTACCATTACAGGTGATGGAACTCAGTTCCACCTCGTTCCCCCCCCCCCCACTTTAACCCCTGGTTACTATGTATTTTTAGATTACAACTCATGGGTCAATCATAAACATTCTGCAAAGTGTTACTATGTTTCAGCACATTTGATTGTATCATTTATTCAAGAGCACTGTGTCTCTATACAGGAATAAATTGTATACTTTATTTAGTACCCACATGCAATACTAGAGGTATTTACTGTACATGTATCCACTGCACATTATTCAGTAGGATACAGATAAAAACTTGGACACAGTGGGCAAGGCATTATTAATTAGACAGTAAACAACTGATGATAAATATAAATAAAGATAAGATTACAGAGTATTTAACATCACATCCAATGAGAGCTGAGCGAAGTGTCCTATTGTCTCTGTAGAATCCATAAGTAGGAGAGATCACTTACTGACACAAGCAGCCCGCTCCACCCACTAGTCACAGAATCTGTAATCTGTAAACTCTTGTGGTGCCATATAAATAAAGGATACTACTACTACTACTACTACTAATAATAATAATAATAATAATAATAATAATAACAATGAAATATGCTTAAACAGCATACATTTACTGCAGCATGAACAAGTAGAAGCAGACGTGCTAGAGTATTGATGTTTGTCTCTCCCTGGCTAAACACCTATTGCTGCTAGGCCTTATTATCTTATAGGCTGTATAAATGATTGTTTACTGTGTTCTGTATTCTCTGTGGTTTTAAGGTTATAAATACAAAAAATATTTGGGATTTTCTCTTTCAATCTCAATTAAATAAAAAGCACCTCTGGCCAAAATGTCGCTGTGTCTGTACTAATTCCTCCAGCTCGTTTGATCTACATCATCAATCTGTCATTCCTTGGTTTATGGAACATGCTTTGCAGAAATGCCAACTGGTCCTTTCTGAAATATCTCAGTGTGTGGTCTGCTGAATATTAATGACTGCATCTAGGATGGAGCTGAATAGATATTTGTGCTTAGTGTAGTTGATGTTTCCAATGAAAATACATAGCGTAGCACTGTAGGGGTTTTTCTTTACCTCTAGGGCCTCATTTAGAGTTTAGAGCTATTCCTGCTAAAAGGTGTATATTTACAACTGGGCAAACGAAGCAATGGAAGCATGGTAAATACTGCTGCCTGCATGTGTATGTAACACAAATATTGGCAGAAATGTTTTTATTCTTCGATTGAAAGTCGAGCGTAACTCTAATGCCCCCCATACACTTGTGCAATGCCTCGCGACGCGACATCACGGGAAATCGCACCGGCAGTTCAGCTGCGATGAAATCGCAATTGAACTGCTAAAGTGATTACCATGCGATCATGCGAAAGATCGCATGGTAATCACGTGATGGGCATGTCACCGCCGAGTGGGGTGGGTGCCCATCACATATTGCAGTGCGATATATCGCATGTGTTTTTACAAACACATGCGATATATCGCATGTGTTTTTACAGACACATGTAATCGCACTGTGATGCGATAAATATTAGGTACAGCACATAATATCTTGAGACGCGAAATTCGACCGGCATGCCCGCGCATCACGTCACATGGTACATAAAATGTGCATACAATCCTGCAATTTATCTCACAGATGCGGTCGAAATTGAATGGTTCAACCAGATACTGTATCTCACAAGTGTATGGGCCCCCATTAGCTTCTAAAATAAATAACTGGTGATGTTGCCCATAGCAACCACTGATATGCTGTCTATCATTTCTCTATTGCCTTTTAGAAAACAATAGACAGCATCTTATTATTTGCTATGGGCAATATCACTAATTTTCTGTTTTAGAAGCTTTAGTAAATTTATCCCAAAATCTTCTGCATATATTAAATGTCTTTTCTTAGGCGCAAAGGTGCCCCTTCTAGCTGGGTTTAATCCAAACGCTAAATAAGCCTCTACTGGAAAGTCAAGAAGTTGAAGGACTTGAAGTGACTGTTTTCATTTTATTAAAATATAAATGGAAAATAAATACAAAAAACATAGATATGAGTTTGCAAAGCTATTTCTGATGAGTTCTGTTAGCGGTTTCTTGTTCGTGAATCTGACCAATACAAGATCAGATTAATTCAAGCACCAACCAGACATAAAAACAATGCATCATGGAGCACTTACACAAACAGACCACACAACACACAGATGTGGAAACAGTGTATACTCTCCGCATTGATTCATTTTATTTTGAATGTGTATTTGCACTGTGTAATGTTCACTTTGTGTTTGAATTCAGAAATTGAAAACTGAATCAAATCCACATAAGTATAAACAAACTGAAAAACTTTTTATCTATCTATCTATCTATCTATCTATCTATCTATCTATCTATCTATCTATCTATCTAGGTGCCACTCTGATATATATCAGGAACCAAAGGCAGGTATAATATCAACGTTTCAAATTTTTATTCATTCATCATCAGGATATGTGAAAAGCAATAAAAAGACTCCTTAAATACTTTACAACATCACGTGTAATCACTGCACAGCGCGGGTTCCGGTATGATGACGCCCACCAATTCCTTCTCCCGTAGCCATGGTGACCTAAAATACAAATAGCACACAATAACGAACATGACAAAAAAGAGATGCAGACACATAGTTCCTGACATACATCCAAGTGCCGCCTCAATCTGCTATAGTTGGACCTTTGCCAAAGGGACCTAGGAGGGCATCGGAGCAAGTTGATTTTTGTGAATGGGAGTGCTGCTTCAACTCTCTCTCTCTCTCTCTATCTATATCTATATATATCTCTATCTAACCAGGGACTCGGCGGCACTCAGCAGACTGGTCACGTAGTTTAAAAAATGCCTTTATTTTCCTACGTTTCGGGCATACACCCGTTGTCAGGGCAGGACTCACCTCACAAACAATAAAATACCAAACGCATATATATACACCTCCTACAACACACAATTAGAACATAAGTGCACTCACCTGCCCGGCTGCACTAGGTCCATGTGTCTAGATCCAACGTCGCAGTGCCCTGACGTCACCCAGCCCCACCTCGCAGAATGAGCCCTTAGTTATAAAGTTGCTATAAACAAACAATGACAAATACAGTTTATAAACAATTTTTGTTTTTAAACTGTATTTGTCATTATTTGTTTATAGCAACTTTGTAACTAAGGGCTCGTCAAGCTTGGCACACCTATCTTTTCCTCTTCGCAGCTCCTCTCAAGCTCCATCGGGTTCGATGGGAAGCGTTGTTGCACAGCCATTTTCAGATCTCTCCAGAGATGTTCAATCGGATTCAAGTCTGGGCTCTGGCTGGGCCACTCAAGAACATTCACAGAGTTGTCCTGAAGACACTCCTTTGATATCTTGGCTGTGTGCTTAGGGTCGTTGTCCTGCTGAAAGATGAACTGTCGCCCCAGTCTGCGGCCAAGAGCACTCTGTAGCAGGTTTTCATCCAGGATGTTTCTGTACGTTGCTGCATTTATCTTTCCCTGTATCCTGACTAGTCTCACAGTTCCTGACACTGAAAAACATCCCCACAGCATGATGCTACCGCCACCATGCTTCACTGTAGGGATGGTATTGGTCTGGTGATGAGCGGTGCCTGGTTTCCTCCAAACATGATAGCTGGCATTCACACCAAAGAGTTCAATCTTTGTCTCATCTGAGAGTCCTTCACGTGCATTTTGGCAAACTCCTGGTGGGCTGCCATGTGCTTTTTACTAAGGAGTGGCTTCTATCTGGCCAATCTACCATACAGGCCTGATTGGTGGATTCCTGCAGAGATGGTTGTCCTTCTGGAAGGTTCACCTCTCTCCACAGAGGAATGCTGTACCTCTGACAGAGTGACCATCAGTTCTTGGTCACCTCCCTGACTTGGGCCCTTCCCCCTTGATCGCTCAGCTTAGATGGCCCACCAGCTCTATGAAGAGTCATGGTGGTTCCAAACTTCTTCCATTTACGGATGATGGAGATCACTATGTGCTCATTGGGACCTTCAAAGTAGCAGATATTTTTCTGTACCCTTCCCCAGATTTGTGCCTCGAGACAATCCTGTCTCGGAAGTCTACAGACAATTCCTTTGACTTCATGTTTGACTTGTGCTCAGACATGCACTGTCAAGTGTGGGACCTTATATAGACAGTTGTGTACCTTTCCAAATCATGTCCAATCAACTGAATTTACCACAGGTGGACTCCCAGTAAGTTGTAGGAAAATCTCAAGGATGATCAGTGGAAACAGGATGCACCTGAGCTCAATTTTGAGCTTCATGGCAAAGGCTGTAAATACTTATGTACATGTGATTTCTTAGTTTTAACTTTTAATAAATTTGCAAAAATCTAAAAAAAAACTTTTTTCACGTTGTCGTTATGGGGTATTGTGTGTAGAATTTGAAGGGAAAAAATTAATCTATTCCATTTTGGAATAAGGCTGTAACATAACAAAATGTGGAAAAAGTGAAGCACTGTGAATACTTTCCGGATGTACTGTATATATACGGGTACCCAAAAGAAACATGAATCATGTTCTAGAAGGTGGGGCGCTTGTAGTATGGGCTTCTGCTGCTAGGTGTATGTTTTGCGGAACCTTTCTGAGCCAGTATCCCAACTGAAATTGCGGGGGAAGGTAGCGTTTGACTGCAGTGATTTTTTTTCCAACGAGTTATTCACTCTTTTGCCTATTTTTATGATGGCTGATTCATACGAACAATGTGCTACTGTGAAGTTTGTTTCCTTTTGGGAAAAAATGCGTCAGAGACAGTTGTTATGCTACAAAAACCTACAAAAGTTTTTATTTGGAAGTTTTGAAAAGGCTGCTTCATGATTTGAGGGAAAAACGTCCTGATTTTTGGCGAACAGGTGACTGTCATGACAATGCACCTGCCCACACAGCGCTGAGTGTTAAGCAATTTTTAACCAAAAACAACATGACACCTTTGCCTCACCCACTGTATTCACCTGATCATACCCCGTGCAATTTTTTAAAATTTCCTTGGATGAAAAGAGACCTTTCAAGAAAACATTTTGCTGATATTGAAGAGATGAAACAAAAAACGGCAAAAGCAGTAAAAGACATCAAAAATGTTTTGTGCAAAGGAAAAAACGTTTGGACAAATATATTGATTCAAGTGGAGAATACTTTGAGGGTGACTGAAGCTCCAAAGTGTACAAATAATTAATTAATAAATCATTAATTCCTGTATCTTTTGGGTACACCCTTATGTGTGTAGATATGTGTGTGTGTGTGTGTGTGTGTGTGTGTGTGTGTGTACATTTAGCATATACAGAGTGTATATCTGTGTGTATGTGTGTGTGCTCACTGTATATATGTGCACCTTGACTTGTTCAATTTCAGCCTTCGTTGGCTTGGAACTGCCCTGAAAATCCTTATCAGTGGTGCCTCACTGCAAGATTTATACAATGAAGCAAAGAAAAAACATGTTGTAAGCTCTGGACAGTCAGCGACTTCAGTAATGTGGACAAAATTATGTAAGCAGTGAGATGTGTGAATGAAGCAGATAACGAAGCACAGCAGATACAGCCATTTTCTGAACTGGTAATATATTCATAACAATACCCACTACATATTTATTAGACATTTTCAGGAATATGCAGTCTATATACAGTAGTTCACCAAGAACTAGTAATATCGTTTTGTGCCACATGCCTCAGTGACATCAGCACTTTCATGCAAAGGTCAAGACTGTATTTGTATAAATGGGGCAAATCCCACAAAATGGCTGCCTCCTCTGTGTGTGTACTAAGCTATAGGCATGCTTTAATAAATTAGCCAGAGATGTCTTATTAACCATAAAAATAGAAAAAATCCCTGTAAAACAGATCCACTTAAACTTATTAGAACACCAACTTATGCTCTCCTGACATGTCCAAGAGACTCCCTAACATACCTTCTAACATTTGAATATGCACCAGCGGGACTTGATGTGCATGCCTGAGATGCACAAGCAAAAGGGGGCATGGGGTTTTGCTTGCAGGACCATACCCCCTGGTTTATGATGTTTTGGGGGCATGACTAGGTGGGGTGTGGTTCATAGGGTCAACCACACTTAGGTCGACAGTGTCTAGGTTGACCACTATTGGTCGACAGTAACTAATTGGACACCTAAAATAGGTCGACACGTGCATTAGGTCGACGTGAGCAAGGTCAACATGACAAAAGGTCGACGTGAGGTTTTTATTTTTATTTTTTTGGTGTCGTTTTCTTCATAGAGTGACCGGGATCCCCATTTAGTGCACCGTGTCCCCTTGCTCGGCACAGGTTACCATTCCCAATTGTAGTCCATAAGGATTGTAAAGTAAAGTATGAAAGTAATCGTAAAGAATGAAAAAGTAAAAAAAATTGTGAAAAACTCATGTCGACCTTTTGTCATGTTGACCTAGAATCCATGTCGACCTAATGCATGTTGACCAATAGTGGCCGACCTAATGCATGTCGACCTCAGTGTGGTTGACCTAGAGATTGGATACCGACTGGGTGTCACCTCCCCATTCTCACCATATTCTGGAGTATTGCCCAATGCTCTGTGAGCTGTTGGGCAACCCCTAGTCTCTCCTGGCACAGTGTAGATGATGCATGCACACGTCATTTATCAATGCTGCTCTGCTAAGCAGCATGTGACAGAGTGCCCCCACCCCGGCCTCTGGATGGAATTGTCGAAGTCAAAAATATTACATACCGCATACACACATACAAACCCCACACAGAGTGGCCTCTGTGCGGGTGCGTACTCGCCATACGTGCGCATACCCGCACGCTGCGTACATTGGCTCATGAAGCCCTGCGTATTAGCGTGTGGTATGAGTAAATACGGTTACATACGCATTTGCATAGAAAAGCCACAAAGCCATATTCAATATTTTATCTATATAATGCATAATTTACACATAGTCTATACACTCTTCACCAGCAATTTACTGTGTGCATTACGGTAGAAGATGCATGTGTTAATTAAAAATCATATTGTCACAAAATAGCAAATCTCTCTTACACACACATTCAAAGGTGATACTTCCAGGAATACAATACAAACAGTGTTTTTCTTAAACGTATCAGACTGTCTTGTTTATGCAGACATTGTGATCATGGAAGATGGACCTTGGACTGAGGGAATGTGTAAGTACCGTTGTTTGCCCCAATTATTTGGGAGTGTATATTGAGTCAACAGATACTGGACTGTCATTGTTACACTAGAGGTCAGAACAAACAAGAACACAAAGGTGGTCATTCTGAGTTGATCGCTCGCTAGCAGTTTTTAGCAGCCGTGCAAACGCTATGCTGCTGCCCACTGGGAGTGTATTTTAGCTTAGCAGAAGTGCGAACGAAGGGATCGCAGAGCGGCTACAAAGTTTTTTTGCACAGTTTCAGAGTAGCTCAAAACCTATTCAGCGCTTGCAATCACTTCAGACTGTTTAGTTCCTGTTTTGACGTCACAAACACACCCTGCGTTCGCCCAGCCACGCCTGCGTTTTTGCAGGCACGCCTTCGTTTTTACAAACGCTCCCTGTAAACGGTCAGTTGACACCCAGAAACGCCCACTTCATGTCAATCACTCTGCGGCCAGCAGTGCGACTGAAAAGCTTCGCTAGACCCTGTGTGAAACTACATCGGTCGTTGTAATAGTACATCGGGCGTGCGCATTCTGCTGCATACGCATGCGCAGAAGTGCCATTTATATGATGCATAATCCATGGAAATAAATCACCCTTCTACAAAATCTCACTGGCTGGAGGAAACACATTAGTGGATGCAAACACAGTGATGAATCAACAGCAGACAAAGGCAAGTGGGAGACACACAATTTATTTATTTCTGGTGAACTTAGTCAGGGTTGTGGCCTCTCATGCTACTGACAGATAATATCAGCAGTGGCATCTGTGCAAGATTGGCAAAAGAAGTCTGTACCAAGATGGGCAGCATTAAACTTCCATATTGCATTGCTCTATGATGTTAGAAAGTGCCTGACATACTGTAGCATCAGCTCTCCAAATCTGTAGCCCAGAAAGCTATTGGAGTTGGAATAGAGACTGTAACTAACATCAAGCCTGACTACTATTTAATCCATCTGAAGCCAGACTACTATTTAATGCATCTTAAGGCAGACTACTATTTAATGCAGCCAGGCTACTATTTAACACTAGTTTCCACATTTTTTAAGTAGAGATGTGCACCGGACCATTTTTGCTGGTTTTGGATCTACTTCGTAGTCCAGGTTTGGATTTCGCCCACAATTTGAAGAAAAAAAAAGAAGCTAAAATCAAATATAGTAATTTGTCGTCCTTTTTTTGGTTCCTAGAGTACTATTAACCTCAATAACATTCATTTCCATTCATTTCCAGTCAATTTTGACCACCTTGTTTTCATCCACTTTAGGCAAAAGTCTGCAGCCAGCTGATTGGTTACCAAGCGACAGAGCAGCGGCACAAACACACAGCAGTTTATAGCACATCTAAAAACCATTGCCATACAGCAGTGGCAGAAATGAAAAGTGGTGCATGACTGGTGGCAGCAGCTGCAGTGCTAGTATTTGTTTGCTGTTCTCTAAACTGATCGTTATCCATTTTTCAATTTGCAGATTACTGCGGCACAGCGCTTATCTGCCTAGATCAAACTGCATGGAGTCACAGGGCCTATATATGCATGTGAACAAAGCACACTAGGGTAAAGCACACAAAACACTTAAAACAATAGAAGAATATCTGACAGTGAGTCATACAATACAATACACAATTGATAATTAAAAATGTTTCTTCACCTGTATACAGTATGTACCTCAGCAGCTTTGAAAAGGAAAATTAACTAATATAATAAATGTAAGATTGCAATACCAAATAAAGAAAGAGAGGAAAAAAAGGGGGGCTCAACAAAGAACTTTAAATATTTTTTACATTTACCTCCTTTATCCCCCTCCCCCCAATTTTTTCTCTTTCTTTGGGGGATATCCAATTAGCCCCATTAATTTTCCCGGGGCTAATTGTCCCGCCGGGGGATATTCTATTACCCCCGATAAGCCAACACAAGCGGTGGCTTATCGGGGGTTACCTGACACTGCACCGGGTGCCGGCTCCTGACAGCTCCCGGTGCAGCGCGCCGCCGCTGACTGCCCGTGAGACACACAGGCTTGGCGCCGAACGCAGACCCCCAGCAGTAGTCACTCAGCAGCTTCCCCCAGCCAGCGGCCACACAGCACCCACATCATCGGGACACCGCAGCTGCACACAGATCCCCAGCGGCAGCAGTCACTCGGCGGCTTCCCCCAGTCATCGGCCGCACAGCATCCCCACCGTCAGCATGAGGACGGGGACGCTGCAGGTTTTACCGGTCATCTGGGATTTGCTTTTGCCTGCCTCAGGCAGGCGAAACCAAATCCCCAGAAACAGCCCTGTTTTCGTGCGAAAACGGGTCTGTTTCTACCAAAAACACACAGGTTTCACTGAGCCTGTGTGTTTTCGGGAGAAAGGGCATTTTTTTACAGGTGATCAATCTGGATAGCCTGTAAAAAAAAAAAATCGGTGAAACATCGGGAAAATTTCGAAAAACATAAGTTTTTCGCACCCGATGTTTTACCGGGGCTAATAGGATATCCCCCTTTATGTTATTGCAATCTTACTATATTGCAATTTATTATATAGCGCTTTATTTTACCTTTACACAATATACAACGTAATGCTGCATGTGAATTTTGGATGGACAAAGCACATCCAATTTACAGCAAAGTACAGTGCAGGGAGGTCTCGGATCCCGGAATTTCGGAGCTGCTCGGATTCAAAGTAATCTGAACTGCACATCTCTAGTTTTAATTAACGGGCCCATTCATTATAAGGGCCCGATGTAGCTGCCCACATTCAGCAAACTCCTAAAACTGAAAGTTTTCTTGAGAGAACTGATGCCATCTTCAGACTTGAAGGAGTCGTGGAATGAGAAGATGGATCCATTTGGATCCCTCCATCTCCAGCAGTACTCATTATACCCTTGTGTGCCCGGCAATGTAGTATTTCACCACTTGTAGGTGGAAGAGATCATTGGAGGGGTTGAGTATGAAATCCCAGCGGTTGGGATCCCAATACTCAGAATGCCAACGGATCTTTGTGAGTATTTTAACACTTACCATTCCCTCCCGTTGCATAACCCTAACCATCTCATCCCGCAGCCTAACCTTAACAAAAAAAAGCTATTCAACAAATTAATAAAATGATTTTTGAAATATTATTATCCCTTATTTATAAAGTACCAATTTAATCTTCAGCATTGTAAATAGATCTTTTATTCAGGTACATTAGTCCGTCTGTAACCTATAGGAAATTGCACAAAAGCACCCAGAGACAGAGCCATATTTACCATAAGGCTGACTAGGGGCCCTGCAGGGACTAGGGACCCCTCAATTGTTTATTTGCTGAGGCACTTTTACCCGTGCCCTTGGGATCCAATGGTTAAAGGCACTTTGCATTCTACGCCGCAGTAAGGCACATTTATAGTCAGTTGAGGTTTGTTCTGAGGAAATTGTGTGTGTGTGTGTGGGGGGGGGGGCGGAGCAGGCCAATATTGCTAATTCATAAGAGAAAGGAGAAGGAAGAGAAGTTTCGTTGTGAGAAAATAGGTCAGCAGACTTTATTTCATCTGGGTATCGGTGTCTGTGTAAATACTGAATAAGTGTAAATTGGTGGCAAAAGCTCTGTTTTTGAAATGTCAACTGTAGTCGGGTGAGAAATTGAAGTGCTGGAGGGGGTCTGAAATACCTGAAAGCCTATAGACATGGCCATGAGTTAATACAACCCTGCCTAGAGACGATTTGGTCAGTAAAATTTTGAATTATGGGGGCAAATGGTGGAATCTCAAACAAACTTTGGAGAACATGAAAACTTCAGACAGATAATACCCTGGTCAGATTCAAGGGCCTCATTAATACTAACCAGTGAGCCATCATGCCACTATTATGCCCTTCTATATTTGCACTGCACGATTACAATTACACCTAGCATGCTTACAAAAGTCTAACTTCACAAATATAAACTGAACACTTGTTATTAATAACCAGCTCTTGGCTTCTTTAGATGCATATTGAAATATACAAAGAGTAACGGTAACACACTAAGGACACTATACCCCAAGGTACAGCAATGTGACCTCTATAGTTATATCCCAATGTGGCACAATTGTGGCTTTATTATAAGCAAAGCTTACAAAACACAAAAACTTTGGAGTCAATTGTTTTCAACTGTCATCGTCCTTTGTCAGTGACTTACAGCCCATGGGGAAAAAAACAGATGATACTTCATATAAAGAGATAAATAGATTCTTGACAAACATAAAACGTAAAACTTTTAGAGCTGCCATATGTTTAGAATTTTCTTTTAAGAAAACTTGTATAAACTGCATAATCAGCTAGTCTGTAATGATAACAAGAACCGCTAATTCTGGAATCCTATATGGAATAAGTCTATTACCATCACTGGCTGTTTATGAAAGCACTTCTCTCATTTTATTCACAGAAGGGAAAATGTAGCAGAGTATATCTCAGTGCCTTCGTAAAATTATCATATTTAGTCAACATTTCAATTAGCTATGGACTAATCTAAGTTCATTACCATTATTTCCATATGCAAAATTAAACATTTTACTGCACAGTTTGAAACCTTAATATGAAAGTTCATGCCAGAAAAATAGATCAGCTAATTATTTGCTTTGAATTGATTATAAAACATTCAGTGCATTCACTTAAAACATATATATGGCTGCGGCAGGCAGAGCGAGAGTGTATAAACGCTACAGTAAATCTTCATAGTCTATGGAAGTGTACTGTACTAAACTGAAACTAAACCCCATTTCCCAGACCCAACAAGAACCGCAGATTCGCAGATCTGTTGGGGAATCAGGGAAATACTTCATTTTAAACATCCCTGATTAGCCCATTCCGACCAAAAATGGATTGAAGAGTCGAGATTTGTTAATATTCCCGATTCCCCGACCCGGCCGTTGGGAGATCAGGACATTGTGGCAATATGTCGCTGATATATGGGGGACTTTACTAGCTTCTGCCACATACTAATCACAGTCCAAGTGGAAAATCTTGCTCCTGTGGCAGAGCTCACATTCACTTACAGTATGTCCACAGGAACCTCTGTCTGTGCTGCCCCAGCAGAAGCAAAATAATATATCATACCTACTTCGCAAATGCCCAGCTCCTCTCTTAAAGGCTGATTCTGAGTCGGGAACTGCAAACAAATGGAGTTACTTTGCACCTGGTCAATCATGCTGCAATGCAAGGGGTGCAAATGCATTTATTTTTTAAGAATGCAGGGTAAGCACAAGCTGTTTTTGCATGTAGCCCACAAATACTGGGCAGTTTTATTTTTACACTGCAATTTAGATTTGTTCTAGAACACACCACTATGAAATGTACATCACTCTGCAAATTATAAATGTGTCCCACATGGTTTTGCCAAGGTGCACAGTTACTTGCTCTTTTTTACCTTGCTTTAAACTCAGTATCAGGCCATAGGGCCTAATTCAAGGTTGATTGCAAAACAAAATTTTCCTCTAATGAGTAAAACCAAGTGCACTGCAGGTGGGACAGATATAACATGTGCAGGGAGAGTTAGATTTGGGTGGGTTATATTGTTTCTGTGCAGGGTAAATACTGGCTGCTGTATTTTTACTCTGCAATTTAGATTTAGGTTTTGAACACACCCAAATCTACCTCTCTCTGCACAGTTTGATCACACCCAAATCTAACTGTCTCTGCACATGTTATATCTGACCCACCTGCAGTGCACATGGTTTTGCCCATTCGAGGAAAATGTTGTTTTGTAATCAACCTTGAATTACGCCCATAGTGACTTATACTGTGGCTCCATTTCCTTGTTTTATCTCAATTAGTTTTTATTACAAGACAGTAACAGCAAAACATCTTCCTCATCTGTTATTGACAAAAATATTCAAAACATTCCACGTCTTCAAAGGAAAATGTTTTTTTGTTCTATGATGTCTTGATTTAATATTTATGTAGTGAAATAAAATTAACTACGATACTGTGATTATATGTGCACCGGACATTTTTCGGGTTTTGTGTTTTGGTTTTGGATTCGGTTCTGCGGCCGTGTTTTGGATTCGGACGCGTTTTGGCAAAACCTCCCTGAAATTTTTTTGTCGGATTCGGGTGTGTTTTGGATTCGGGTGTTTTTTTACAAAAAACCCTCAAAAACAGCTTAAATCATAGAATTTGGGGGTAATTTTGATCCCATAGTATTATTAACCTCAATAACCATAATTTCCACTCATTTCCAGTCTATTCTGAACACCTCACACCTTGCAATATTATTTTTAGTCCTAAAATTTGCACCGAGGTCGCTGGATGACTAAGCTAAGCGACCCAAGTGGCCGACACAAACACCTGGCCCATCTAGGAGTGGCACTGCAGTGTCAGACAGGATGGCAATTCAAAAAAATAGTCCCCAAACAGCACATGATGCAAAGAAAAAAAGAGGCGCAATGAGGTAGCTGTGTGACTAAGCTTAGCGACACAAGTGGCCGACACAAACACCTGGCCCATCTAGGAGTGGCACTGCAGTGTCAGGCAGGATGGCACTTCAAAAAAATAGTCCCCAAACAGCACATGATGCAAAGAAAAAAAGAGGTGCAATGAGGTAGCTGTGTGACTAAGCTAAGCGACCCAAGTGGCCGACACAAA